>NC_138770.1:290717472-291277472 GCF_965119305.1 Pelophylax lessonae
TGCACATTAGAAATGATTGTTGAATTGAATGTGTGAAAAGTATGTTTGGAAATTAAACTAGAACAGTCCGATCCGCAAGTGATTTCTATGACACTGACATAACATATTCCAGAAGCTTAGCAGCAGGTGCAGTCCATGGGAAGATCCCAATTTTCTCTGCAGAACAGCTTCTCAAAGGGTTGAGAAGCAGTCTCAGCATCCAATGCATCCAAGCCAAACTGGTCCCCAACTAAACAAAGAAGACAGTGGTCCCTAGACCCATAATTAGAGTTGATCGAACACCTGGATGTCCGGGTTCGGCGGGTCTGGCCGAACTTTAAAAAAGTCTGGGTGCGTGACCCGGACTTAACCCGAACTTTACCCTGATCCCGAACCCCATTGAAGTCAATGGTGACCCAAACTTTTGAGCACTAAAATGGCTCTAAAAAACACATGGAAAGGGCTAGAGGGCTGCAAATGGCAGCAAAATCTTCTTAAGAGCATGGCAAGTGATCTGCAAACAAATGTGGATAGGGAAATAACTTAAAATAGCATAAAAAAATGAAAAATAAAAAATAATAATCTTTAATGATGTAGGAGGGGGACGAGGCCCATATGGAGTAGGAGATTGAGGTGGCGGTGGATGTGGCGGTGTAGGTGGAAGCGGCGGTGGAGGAGGACGAGGTAGCCATCACTGGTTTTTGTTTTTAATTTTATTTCTTTTTAAATTAGGGTACACCCCAAAAGAGTTAGAACGATCAAATACAACAATGGCTGGGTAAGGCCGGTATACATGTCTATTCTGCACAAGGTACGGACAAGTCCTGTGGGACCCATGCCTGGTTCATTTTAATGAACGCGAGCTTGTCCACATAGGCTCTGGACAGGCGTCTGCGCTTGTCTGTGATAACGCCCCCAGCCGTGCTAAATACACGTTCAGATAATACACTGGCTGCAGGGCAGGCCAGCACCTCCAAGGCGTAAAGGGCAAGCTCAGGCCATGTGCCCAATTTGGAGACCCAAAAGTTGAAGGGGGCAGACCCTTCATTCTGTATGTCTAGGCGTGTGCACACATACTGATCCACCATGTTAGTGCTGGGTCGAGGTGCTGCTGGTGGAGCTCCTGTTGCAAGGAGAGGACATGGTCGATCTGTTCCAGCTACACACACAAGTGAAACACCTTTCACAGCTGCGAGTAGGCGACAGAACCTTACAGCAGTATTTGGCAGGGCCTAATGCGCCTCTACAAATGTTGAGGCCAGAACAAGTACAGGCAATAGTAGATTGGGTTGCTGACAGTGCCTCCAGTTCCTTCACATTGTCTCCCACCCAGTCTTCTGCTGAAAGGTCAGAGTTGGCACCTGCAGCCGATACCATCAATCTTTCACCTCACCCCCTTGCAAATCAGCCAAGCAGTCTGAGCCCCAGGTCATGCAGCAGTCTCTTCTTCTTTTTTATGACTCTGTTAGCATGGTTTCCCAGTGCCATCCACCTAGCCCTGCCCCAGAAGTGGAAGAGATTGAGTGCACCAATGCCCAACCACATATGTCTCAAGATGAGTACATGGGAGGACCATCGCAGCACATCTCGGATGATGACGAAACACAGGTACCAACTGCGGTGGAATTCCGAATTGTGGAGACCGACAAGGAGGGCAGGGGTGAAGACTGGGTGGAAGATGATGTGGAGGACGATGAGGTCCTCGACCCCCACATGGAATGAACGTCATGCAGGGGACCTGAGTGGTTTGGAGGAAGAGGCGGTGGTCACACAGAGCCACCAGCACAGCAGAAGAGGGAGCAGGGTGCAAAAGTGGAGCGGCCGTGCCCTAGACACTACGCCTGCTACTGCCCAACGCAGCAAGTGACCAAGCACACCAAAGCCAGCTCTAAGGAGTTCTCTAGCGTGGCAGTTCTTCAGACAATGTGCTGATGACAGGACACGAGTGATTTGCACGCTGTGCAATCAGAAGCTGAAGCGAGGCATAAACCTTCTCAACCTGAGCACAACCTGCATGACCAGGCATCTAAGTGCAAAGCACGAGCTGCAGTGGAGTAGACACCTCAAAAACCAAGAAAGGTCTCTGGCTCCTCCTGCTTCCTCTTCTGCTGCAGTCTCGGCCTCTTCATCCACCTCTGTAGTGAGACCGGCACCTGCCACCCTGCAAACAGAGGATCTGCCAGCAACACCACCACCTGGGTCACCAACAACAATCTCCCCAATGTCCCGTGGAAGCGTTCAGCTTTCTATCTCCCAAAGAGGAAGTACCCCCCCTACCCACCCACGATCCCTGGCCCTGAATGCCAGCATTTCAAAATTCCTGGCCTTTGAAATTCTGTCATTCCGTCTGGTGGAGACGCAGAGTTTTAAAAGCCTTATGGCGGTGGCTGTCCCACAGTACTTTGTGCCCAGTCGCCACTACTTTTCCAAGCAAGCCATCCCTTCCCTGCACAGCCAAGTGGGTGACAAAATCAGGTGTGCACTGTGCAACGCCATCTGTGGCAAGGTCCACCTAACTACGGATACGTGGACCAGTAAGCATGGTCTGGGACGTTATATCTCCCTAACAGCACACTGGGTAAATGCAGTGGTGGCTGGGCCTGAGGCAGATAGCAGTTTGGCACATGTCCTTCCACCACCTAGGATTGCAGTGGGCTTTAGTTTGCCTCCTGTTCCTAACTCCTCCTACTCAGCTTCCTCATCCTCTACCACCTCCTCATCCGGTCAGCGTAACACCTTCACCACCAACTTCAGCACAGCCAGGGGTAAACAACAGCAGGCAGTTTTAAAACTTGCCTGTTTGGGGCAAAACCACACACCAAGCAGGAGTTGTGGAGGGGAATTCAAAAGCAGACCGATGAGTGGTTGCTGCCAGTGGGCCTCAAGCCCGGCCTGGTGGTGTGCGATAATGGGCGAAATCTCATAGCAGCTCTGGGCCCAGCTGGTTTGACACACATCCCTTGCCTGGCGCATGTGCTGAATTTGGTGGTGCAGAGGTTCCTTAGAAATTCCCCCGATATGTCAGAGCTGCTGCAGAAAGTGCGGGCCATCTGTGCGCACTTTCGGCGTTCTCACCCTGCTGCTGCTCGCCTGTCAGCGCTGCAGCGTAACTTCGGCCTTCCTGCTCACCGCCTCATATGTGACGTGCCCACATGGTGGAACTCCACCTTGTAAATGCTGGACAGACTGTGGGAGCAGCAGCAGGCCATAGCGGAGTTTCAGCTGCAGCACACACGCATGAGTCACTCTGCGGAACAGCACAACTTCACCACCAATAACTGGGCCTCCATGCGATACCTGTGTCCTTGTTGCGCTGTAACATATGCAGACTAGGCCGCAATTAATTTTTTTCCCCCTAAATGGGTTTTTATTGATAAGCGGAATACAACAACAGTATTCAATGGGTGTAGCTCACTGTAACATATGCAGACTAGGCCGCAATTACATTTTTTTCCCCTAAATGGGTTTTTATTGATAAGTGGAATACAACATCAGTATCCAATGGGTGTAGCTCACTGTGACATATGCAGACTAGGCCGCAATAAATTTTTTTTCCCCTAAATGGGTTTTTATTGATAAGCGGAATACAACAACAGTATCCAATGGGTGTATCTCGCTGTAACGTATGAATGAAACATTCCTATTTTTCCCTTTAATTGGTGATTTTTGAAGAGCAGATTTGAACAGCAGTGTCTAAACGCTGTATGACAGTGTCACAGTAAAGTATGAATGAAAAACTGAAAAATAATTTTTTCCCCTTAAATACTGAAAAATAATTATTTTTCCTTTACTTTGGTGCTTTTTGAAGAGCAGATTAGAAAAAGCCGTGTCTAAACAATGTATGTCAAAGTAAAATATGAAGGAAACAAGTTTTTTTTCTTTTTTAAATGCAGATTAAGCAGACACATATGCACTGAGCTTGCATTACATGGCCGCTACACACCGCACGCCTAACAGGTTTGATACTGTTGTTGTTCTATTCCGCTATTGAATAAAAAAAAAAACCCATTTGAATGAAAAACTGAAAAATATTTTTTTCCCCTAAATACTGAAAAATAATTATTTTCCCCTTACATTGGTGCTTTTTGAAGAGCAGATTACAAAAGCAGTGTCTAAACAATGTATGTCAAAGTAAAATATGAAGGAAAAAAGTTGTTTTCTTTTTTAAATGCAGATTAAGCAGACACATATGCACTGAGCTTGCATTACATGGTTGCTACACAGCGCACGCCTTACAGGTAGGGATGATCGAACAGCTCGGGTCGACCATCGGTTCGACCTGAACATTGGGTGTTCGAAATTCGGCCGAATTCCGAACTTTTTGCGGTAAAAGTTCGGAATTCGGTCAAAAGAACCGCCGAAAATGCAATGGGACAGGAACTGGGCTTTAAAAGCCCGTGATTGGCCCAGAAACGTCAGTAAAAGCCAATTGAGAGGGCAGGAGTCTGCTAGGAATGTGATTGGAGTGACTACGGGGTCCAGAGGCCAATCAGGAGTGAATACGCCCCCTAGTATATAACATAGCCCCGCCAAACCTCTAGCACTGTAATACAGATGCTGTGGAAGAGAGTGGAAGCATTTGTGTTTCTCCTGCTGCTTGTAAAGCTCCAGTGTCATTTTGCAATTATCTTCTGCTGTATGGAGCTGTTCTTTTAGTGTGAGGAAAGGGATATGCAGTTTAGTTAGGGTACTATATACCACTATAGTTAGATTCAATAATCTAGTTTTTGTAGGGATAATTTTAAGTGTCAGGGTGACCGTAGTGTAGTTTAGGGTGACCTGACTCTGCCATGTCAGGGTGACCATAGTGTAGTTTAGGGTGACCTGACTCTGCCATGACAGGGTGACCGAACTCTGCCATGTCAGGGTGACGTGGTGTAGTTTAGGGTAACCTGACTCTGCCATGTCAGGGTGACCGAACTCTGCCATGTCAGGGTGACCGTAGTGTAGTTTAGGGTGACCTGACTCTACCATGCCAGGGTGACCGTAGTGTAGTTTAGGGTGACTTGACTCTGCCATGACAGGGTGACCGAACTCTGCCATGTCAGGGTGACCGTAGTGTAGTTTAGGGTGACCTGACTCTGGCATGCCAGGGTGACCGCACTATGCAGATTCTGGGTTAGGGGTATACATATATACATATATATATAGATATATGTATATGTATGTGTATGTATGTATGTGTGTGTGTGTGTCTCCAAACGCCTTCAAAAAACGCCTGAAACAAAAACGCCCATGTGTGAAAGGAGGGTAACACCATCCCTGCGCTACTGAAATTCTAAGAAAAAAATATTTTTTTTCTGGTTCTGGACATGCTACAGAGCTGAAACTTCACAGGTATACTTTTTAGACCCCCCAGACACTAAATTCAAAGAAATCTCATTTTTTTTTCAATCATTTTTCCAATAATTGGCTCTCTATCAAAAACGACAATTTTTAAGAACTTTTCTTGCCTGATTCACAGTCCCTGGGGCAGGCCCCAGAACCCTAGGCACTTTTTAGGGGCATTTATTGGGTTTTAGGGCTTCAAAATGGTGTTTTTTGATTCCCGCAGTTCGGGTCCCATTGATTTCAATGGGGTTCTGGAATCCGAACCGAACTTTTGGGAAATTCAGGTGTTCTGGTCGAACCGAACTTTTCAAAAGTTCGATCATCCCTACGAACAGGTTGGATACTGTTGTTGTTCTATTCCGCTATTGAATAAAAAAAAACCCATTTGAATGAAAAACTGAAAAATATTTTCTTTCCCTAAATACTGAAAAATAATTATTTTCCCCTTACATTGGTGCTTTTTGAAGAGCAGATTAGAAAAAGCAGTGTCTAAACAAAATATGTGTCAAAGTAAAATATGAAGAAAAAAACTTTTTTTTCTTTTTTAAATGCAGATTAAGTAGACACATATGCCCTGAGCTTGTATTACATGGCCGCGACACACCACACGCCACCCACCTAACAGATTGATAAAAGTTTTTTTTTTTTCTCCCTCCTCCTCCTCACTGGGCTCAGGTCAGGGCATAAAGATTGTGCACTGCACCCCCACACAATACAATCAATGTAGATCGCTGTCTGATTAAAGAAGATTCTTCCTATTCTTTCCCTGAAAGCAATCTCCAGCCTGACCCTACAATACTGTAATCTCCTATCTCTCCCTCAGGGCAAAAAGATTGTGCACTGCACCCACCCACAAAATAAAATCAATGTAGATCGCTGTCTGATTAAAGAAGATTCTTCCAATTATTTCCATGAACGCAATCTCCAGCCTGCCCCTACAATAATCTCCTATCTCTCCCTCAGAAACAGCATCAGGAACCTCTCCCTAGTATAGTTATTACAGAGTGATGCACGGCGCTATGTGATTCCAGGTTATATAGTCTGGGTCACATGCTGCACTGGCCAATCACAGCCATGCCATTAGTAGGCATGGCTGTGATGGCTTCTAAGGGAACACTAGTTAAACGCTTGCTGATTGGCTGCCTTGCACCTGTTGAAACCGCGCCATTAAAACTGCGCCAAAACATTAAAACCGTGCCAAAACATCAAAATAACATTACCGAACAATGGACAGTATCCCAAACATACAGTGAAATGTTCGGGTCCGTGTCCGGGTTCCGAATACCCAAAAGTCTGGTACGATCCCGAACAATACAGTCCGGGTTCGCTCAACCCTACCCATAATAGGATGTTGTCTGAGTAGTGAGACATACCCAAGGTAAAGGACTGTGACTTTAATTATCCATATCGGCCTGGAGGATCCAGACCCTCTGAGGAGACTAGGGAGATCATGTGGCTTACACTGCTATTGCTTCATTTGGCTTCATCCTGTCGACTATCCCAAAATGTAGGCAAGGCCATCCACACCTGGGCATAACATTCCATTCATGGGCACAACTAACAGGCCTCTTGCTTTAACTTCACGTTAGTTTGAGTCATCACTGCCAGAGGGAGCCAAATATTGTGCAGTCACAGACACATGTACATTACTATGCCTGACTCTTCACTCCAAATTCTTCTCAGCAGGACCATGTACAAGTTCTTAGGATAGAGCAGGTCCAACTACTGTAACGATTAATGGCTTTAATTCTATAGCTTCAAGGTAGACATTTCACCTCAATTAACTTCAGGGCATACATCTTTAGAGCACTAGTCTATAACTTCTCACCATTATGGTTGCAGTCATGAGCACCTTCCCAGGTTGGGCAATCAATGTCCTATCCCTGATTCTCTTCTATGCAGGGCACAAGGACCTCTTCTCTCTATTTCTCCACCCCAACTCTACCTACCCTATGACTCACTATATATCTATTAGGGGAAGTGCCACCTAGTGGCCAAAGAAGGAATTGTACTACCACCTGCTTACAAGCAGTTTATACAGAATGACTGGTGACTGGTCTTGTATGCAACTCCATCCTGTAGTTTTTCTGCAGGCAGCCTGTAGTGGGTTAGGTTACTGGGTCCCTTTCACAGCTCTGCTCTCTGCACAGGCTATGTGCTGTACAGTGATAATGTGACCACTACTTTTACAAGACAATAACTAGATTTGCAAAGGCATTTTTTTTCCCTCTTCCGGCGGAAGGGGCGTGGTATGTGCATGGCGCGGGGAAGCCGCGTCTAAGCGGGTTCTGTATGCGGCTGCTGATCGGAAGCGATGCCAGCGAAGGCTACGAAAAGTCTCAAGACTTACCTGACTCGCTTCACCCACTCCACCCGATCCAGCCCTACCGGCAGCATCGGCAGCGTCAGCGATACCCGCTCTCCCTCCTCCAGAACAAAGAAGTCCGGCAAGCCCGGCAAGCCGCAAGGACCACTCCCTAAAAGCTCCAGCTCTAGCACCAGCCTGATAACAAGATATCTGATCCTGGAAACGACGGAGTCAGACGCTACAGAAGCTACAGAAGCTACAAGTAACATCACTGGGGAAACCAGCAAGGTACGTGTTTGCTCCCCTCATTCTCCTCACCCACCACAGGCAGGAGAAAGTATTTCAGTATTATCGTCTGATTCGTCCAATCTGTCTAATTCAGAGTTTATGGAGAAGCTGGAAGGGGATATAGGAGATTCAGGAGGCTTAGGAGTGCATAACAGTACAGAGATGCCAGCTTTTATGCAGGATTTGAAGAAGGAGATAGCGGGTATGTTTTACAATATGGAAAGATCCATTAAAAAGGAGCTGGGTGCAGTCAGAGCTGACATGTCCCACATTTTAAAACGGGTGGAGGAGTCTGAAAGCCGTCATGATACCCAGGAGGAGGCTGTTAAAGAACTGCAGCAGTCGGTAATCAAATTAGCCACAGCACACAGGTCTACTCTTTATAAATTGGAGGACATTTCGTCCACGCAATCTTCCATTTGAGCCTCCCAAGGACATATTATGTCGGTTACATTTCTTTGAGTAAGATTATGGCTAAACTACGTACCGTTCCCCCTGTAACCTTTGGAGGTGCCACCTTGCTCATTTTTCAGGATTTGGCTAAAGACACCCTGGAGCGTAGGAAAAATCTTAAACCACTATTGGAGATCCTTAAAGTTAATGAAATTACATATAGATGGGGATTTCCGATGGGGATTTCCGGCCCGCTTAACAGCGACCAAAGAGGGTAAATCTTGCACACTGCGATTCCCTGAAGATGTCAAAACCCTTTGTCAGACTTTCCAACTAAAGATCCTGGAACTTCCAGGATGGCAAGATGACATACCATAGATTGGGACTCATTTGGACCCCTCATGGCAGAAGACTTCAGCCAAGAGGAATCGCATAGAGCCTCCTGGACCCGTCTAGAACCTTTTTTCTTTTTTTTCTGGGGATATCAGGGGCTGCTGTGGACTGTAGTTGGGGGCAGAATAAGGAGATTAGGAACTTTGAGTAGTGATTGCCCCACATCTATATATATATATATATATATATATATATATATATTTTTTTTTTTTTTTTTTTTTGGTATTTTCACCTCTTCCTGGGGGAAGGAAAAGGAAAGAGAAAAGAAGGAATTTTTTTTTCCTCTTGTTCTGGAGATTGAAAGATCTTTCGTAGTTACTGGAAATAGCACCTTGGCTCTAATGGCATAGTGTTGTAATTAATATCACACTTTATCATGTATTCGCCTTTTCCCTGTTTGTTTTTTCTTTCTCACTTCCCCCCCCTTTTTTTTTTCTCTTTTATCCCTCCTATCCCTTCTTGTTGGTATTCTGACCTTACATAATAGGAGGTGTTTATGAAGGATATATAGAGATGGATATGGGAAGTGGAGACACCATGTAAAGAGGAGGGGGGGAGAGGGAGGGTGAGAGAAATTTTTTTTTTTCTACTCTATGGTGGATACAGGGAAAATATAAATGATGTGAATATAGGATAGGCAGCCACATGTTTTTTAGGGACTTTGCTTGCTCCATGCAGGTTGATGGAGCACCACGCCCTGGCCATGGTGGGATGGGCCATACCCGGGTGGCCAGCATGCTGTGCCCAGCTGTTTATGGGTGCTGGGGCTGTCCACGCGGACGCGTTCCGACCCGCCGGGACCATACTTTACACGTGCATTTTACACGTGTCCCCTCCCCTTTACCCTTTTTTTTGGATTTTGATTGGGTTGTTGCTTCTATTTTTTTCTTTTCTTTTTTTATTTGTTGTTGTTTTCTTTTTTTTCTTTTTTTTGTCTCTCCAGTGTTGGTTATTATGTCCTAGGCTTTTGTCTGACTAGATGTAATGATGTACTATTTGGCGACGGGGAAAAGGTATACTATATGGAGGAAATGAAATATTGGTTAAGGCTATGGCAACTTTAAATTTAATCTCATATAATGTAAGAGGCTTAAACACTGCCACTATGCGTCACCTGGTTATGCGGGAATTAAGGAAACTGAGAGGTTCTGTGGTTTATCTACAAGAAACACATTTAACACATCAGACGGCGGTGCGATTGTCCTCACCCTTTTTCCCAAAATGGTATTACGGCTTATCGGATGCCAATAAAGCTAAAGGGGTGGCTATAGGTTTTAGTAAAGACATAGCGTTTCAGTTAGAGGAGATGCAAGCAGATGATCTGGGTAGATATCTACTTTTGAGGGGGACTATTGGTTCCTCCATATACACATTTGTGAATATCTACTGCCCTAATGTCCATCAAACATCATTTATGTCAAAAATCCTTGCTAAAATAGCGACATTTACGAAAGGGGTTTTAGTATTGGCGGGTGATATTAACTTACCACTAGACCCATTAGTAGATACATCACAGGGTCACTCAGACATATCTTTTAAAAAACTGTCATTTATTAGAAAGAGATTACATGAGCTTCAATTGATGGACGTATGGCGTCTTCTAAACCCAAGAATCCGGGATTATTCATACTTTTCTAAGACACATAATCTATACTCTCGCATTGATGTTATATTTATAAACCACCATTCCCTTCCAATGGTGCGTGCAGCATCTATAGGCCAGCTTACAATCTCAGATCACGCACCTGTACAAATTACATTGGTACCACCATTTGTAACAAGGAAACAATATCAGTGGCGATTGAACGACTCACTTTTGGCAAACCCAACGGATGTGGCTTCAATATCCTCTCTTTTGATACAATAGTTTAAAGAAAATAACAGTGATGATTTATCACCCTCAGTTGTGTGGGAAGCCCATAAGGCTAGTATAAGGGGTCACTTATTAGAGCTGGAGGCCCGAAAAAAAAAGAAAGGTCTCAACAAATGGAAAAACTTTTGTCTGAGATTAAAATTTTGGAAACACAACATAAACATTCTTTATTGGTTAAACATTTAGAGGTACTGGAAAATAAAAGAGATGAACTCCGGTCGCTCCTTGACCTTGAAGTAAAGAACCATGCACATAAGATCTCACGCGTAATATATGAATGGGGGGATAAGCCCGGCAGGCAATTGGCCCGCTCTTTACAGTCTAAACATACTTCCTCTTCTATACCCCGGGTCAAGACGTGGGTGGGCACTTGGGTACACTCTACCCCGGAGATTACCAAAGTCTTTCAGGAATATTATGCAGACCTATATAATGTACAAGGGGGTGTGCCATACACCTCAAAAGAAACTAAATTAGAAAAAATTAATTCCTATCTGACTTTGGCTAAAATTCCGAAATTATCTGCTCAGGTGCTGTCGGTATTGGAGGAAGACCTTAATAAATCAGAATTTGTGTTGGCTCTGAGAACTACACCTATAGGGAAGGCACCGGGACCAGATGGTTTTACCATAAATTACTATAAAACATTTGGTTCAATTCTTCTCCCCCATTTAACTGCATATGCTAATTCTGTATCTGACCATCCTCAGCTTCGGAAAGGAAACACTGGAAGCTCACATCGTGGTTTTGCCAAAACCTGATAAGGACCCCTCATGCTGTACTAGTTATTGCCCTATCTTCTTGTTAAATGGTGATGCTAAGTTAATGGCGAAGGTCTTAGCCAATCGCCTTATGCCACTGATACCCAAATGGGTCTCGCTCAAGCTATCGGGCTTTGTACAGGGACGAGAAGCTAGAGACAATGCATTAAGAGCTGTCTCCCTGATTCATTATGTTAAGGTAAGCTCCCAGTCCACCCTTATTCTCTCAACAGACGCTGAGAAGGCATTTGATAGGGTGGACTGGGATTACCTAAAAGCTACTCTTCAAAACCTGGGACTTGGAACTAGGATGCTGAATAGGATACTAGCATTATATTCTTTTCCAACAGCCTGGGTAAAAATCAATGGCTCAGTTAGCGATACTTTTCATCTATATAACGGAACCTGACAGGGCTGTCCCTTGTCCCCATTATTATTTGTTCTGTCTCTAGAACCTTTTTTGGCCACAATTAAAAACAATGTAGATATTCAAGGGGTGCAAATAGGACAGTCTACACATAAATATGCCGCCTATGCGGACGATATTCTTTTTTTCATCCAGAATCCTCACGTTTCCCTACCTAACTTAATTTCAGCATTATCGGATTATCAGCTGGTTTCTAACTTTAAGATCAATATGAATAAGTCTGAAATAATGAATGTAAACATGTCCCCTTCGGATGTCGCTCTACTCAGATCATCTTTTGCCTTTCGTTGGCAAACAAAAAGTCTGAAATATCTGGGTGTTTTTCTAACCCCCAGAGTTTCAATGTTGTATAGATATAACTAGGGTTGAGCGGACACCTAGATGTCCGTGTTCGACGGGTTCGGCCGAACTTTAAAAAAAAGTCCGGGTCCGTGTCCCGGACTTTTACCGAACTTTTCCCGGACACCGAACCCCATTGAAGTCAATGGGGACCCGAACTTTAAGGCACTAAAATGGCTCTAAAACACCAAAGGAAAGGGCTAGAGTGCTGCAAATGGCAGCAAAACGTAATTAAGAGCATGGCAAGTGCTCTGCAAACAAATGTGGATAGGGAAATAACTTAAAACAACAAAAAAAAACAGAAAAATAAAACAATGTTCTTCTTCATCTCTGAAGGACGAGGCCCATATGGAGTAGGAGGGAGGTTGAGGTGGTGGTGGATGTGGCGGTGACATAGGCGTGCGCACAGGGTGTGCTGGGTGTGCCTGGGCACACCCTAATCACCTAGGGCACATAGCATTGCCAGTGAGGAGATGGGAAAGATCTCCCTGGGACCTGCTCTGCTCTATTTCTCCTTGCCTACAGGTACATGGCCCCGATACATTACTCTCCCTGCTGGCAAACACATGCATGTGTATTTCAACTTTGGGGTGCACACCTTAATGCAATAGGCTGCGCACACCTATGGGCGGTGTAGGTGGAAGCGGCGGTGGAGGAGGACCAGGGCCGGATTAACAGCATCATGGGCTTGGTGCTGAGGATTTTGAAGGGCCTTAGGGCCGTGCCTTGCCATGCACCCAGAGGAGGAAGGGTGCAGCCATGCATGCCTAATTCAACATGGGATGCTGTCTCTGAAGCCCATAAACACATCCATGCATCGCCAACTGTCCCTCCTTGTCCGGCCTTCACGCTGTGTGGGGAGGTTCTGAGGGTGCTGCCTGGGGAAGCGAGCATAGAAGCCAGACTTCTGTGTTTACAAGTGACAGAAGAGCGGTAACAGTGAATATGGCCAACCCGGGGCCTATATAAAAGGTAGGGGCCTGGAGCTGCAGCTCCAATAGCCCCTACATTAATCTGGCCCTGAGGAGGAGGACGAGGTAGCCAACACTGCTTCTTTTCACAAATTTTAAATGAGGGTACACCCCAAAAGAGTGAGAAAGAGCAAAAATGGAACAATGGGTGGGTAAGGTCGGTATCCATTGCTATTCTGCATAAGGTACGGAAAAGTCCCGTGGGATCCATGCCTGGTTCATTTTAATGAACGTGAGCTTGTCCACATTGTCTCTGGACAGGCGGCTGCGCTTGTCTGTTATAACGCCCCCAGCCGTGCTAAATACCCGTTCAGATAATACACTGGCTGCAGGGCACGCCAGCACCTCCAAGGCGTAAAGGGCAAGCTCAGGCCATGTGCCCAATTTGGAGACCCAGAAGTTGAAGGGGGCAGACCCGTCATTCACTACATGTAGGCGTGTGCACACATACTGCTCCACCATGTTGGTAAAATGCTGCCTCCTGCTAAGACGTTCCATCTGAGCTGCTGGTGCTGCTGTTTGTTGTGGCGTGCTGACAAAGCTTTTCCACATTTCGGCCATGCTAACCCTGCCTTCTGAGGTGCTGGCGGTGCCCTGGTTGCGTTGGCGACCTCCTCCTCCTCCTCCTCTGCCTTGTGCTTCCACTGTGGCCCCGCTGTCAGATGGGAATGCCAGCAGCAAGGCGTCTACCAGCGTGCGCTTGTACTCGCGCATCTTGCGATCGCGCTCCAGTGAGTGAATTAAGGACGGTACGTTGTCCTTGTAACGGGGATCCAGCAGCGTGGCCACCCAGTAATCAGCACAAGTTAGAATGTGGGCAACTCGGCGGTCGTTGTGGAGACACTGCAGCATGTAATCGCTCATGTGTGCCAGGCTGCCCAGAGGCAACGAAAGGCTGTCCTCTGTGGGAGGTGTATGGTCCGTGTCCTCTGTATCCCCCCAGCCACGCACCAGTGATGGCCATGAGCTGGCCTGGGTGCCACCCTGCTGTGAACATGGTTCCATCTCCTCCTCCAGCTCCTCCTCCTCCTCATCCTCCTCATCCTCCAGAACTGTGCCCCTGCTGGACAATTGCGTCCCTGGCGTTTGCGTGTGCAGGAACCCACCCTCGGAGCCCCTTGCGAATGACTGCCCTGAAAGCCTTGGAAATGTTACCTCTTCATCCTCCTCCTCCTCCTCATCCTGTGCCACATCCTCTTCCATCATCGCCCGAATTGTTTTTTCAAGGAGGCATAGAAGTGGGATAGTTAAGCTGAGAACGGCGTCATTGCCACTGGCCATGTTGGTGGAGTACTCAAAACAGCGCAACAAGGCACACAGGTCTCGCATGGAGGCCCAGTTATTGGTGGTGAAGTGGTGCTGTTCCGCAGAGCGACTCACGCGTGCGTGCTGCAGCTGAAACTCCACTATGGCCTGCTGCTGCTCGCACAGTCTTTCCAGCATGTGCAAGGTGGAGTTCCACCTTGTGGGCACGTCACATATGAGGCGGTGAGCGGGAAGGCCGAAGTTACGCTGCAGCGCTGCCAGGCGAGCAGCAGCAGGGTGAGAACGCCGAAAGTGCGCACAAACGGCCCGCACTTTCTGCAGCAGCTCTGACATATCGGGGTAGTTTTTAAGGAACCTCTGCACCACCAAATTCAGCACATGCGCCAGGCAAGGGATGTGCGTCAAACCGGCTAGGCCCAGAGCTGCTATGAGATTTCGCCCGTTATCGCACACCACCAGGCCGGGCTTGAGGCTCGCTGGCAGCAACCACTCATTTGTCTGCTGTTCCATGCTCCTCCACAACTCCTGCGCGGTGTGTGGTTTGTCCCCCAAACAGGCAAGTTGTAAAACTGCCTGCTGTCGTTTACCCCTGGCCGTGCTGAAGTTGGTGGTGAAGGTGTTACGCTGTCCGGATGAGGAGGCGGTAGAGGATGAGGAAGCGGAGTAGGAGGAGTTAGGAACAGGAGGCAAACTGAAGCGCCCTGCAATCCTCGGTGGTGGAAGGACATGCGCCAAATTGCTATCCGCCTCAGGCCCATCCGCCACTGCATTTACCCAGTGTGCCGTTAGGGAGATATAACGCCCCTGACCGTGCTTACTGGTCCACGTATCCGTAGTTAGGTGGACCTTGGCACAGATGGCGTTGCGCAGTGCACACCTGATTTTTTCCCCCACTTGGTTGTGCAGGGAAGGGATGGCTTGCCTGGAAAAGTAGTGGCGGCTGGGCACGACGTACTGTGGGACAGCCACCGACATAAGGTTTTTAAAACTGTGCGTCTCCACCAGACGGAATGACAGCATTTCAAAGGCCAATAATTTTGAAATGCTGGCATTCAGGGCCAGGGATCGCGGGTGGGTAGGGGGGTACTTCCTCTTCCTCTCAAGTGTTTGGGAGATGGAAAGCTGAACGCTTCCACGGGACATTGTGGAGATGGTTGTTGGTGACCCAGGTGGTGGTGTTGCTGACAGATCGTCTGTTTGCGGGGTGGCAGGTGCCGGTATCACTACAGATGTGGCTGGAGCGGCCGAGACTGCAGCAGAAGAGGAAGCAGGATGAGCCAGAGACGTTTCTTGGTTTTGAAGGTGTGTACTCCACTGCAGCTCGTGCTTTGCACTTAGATGCCTGATCATGCAGGTTGTGCTCAGGTTGAGAAGGTTCATGCCTCGCTTCAAGCTCTGATTGCACAGGGTGCAAACCACTCGTGTCCTGTCATCAGCACATTTTCTAAAGAACTTCCACGCTAGAGAACTCCTTTGAGCTGACTTTGGTGCGCTCGTTCCCTTGCTGCGTTGGGCAGTAGCGGGCGTAGTGTCTAGGGCACGGCCGCTCCGCTTCTGCACCCTGCTCCCTCTTCTGCTGTGCTGGTGGCTCTGTGCGACCACCGCCTCTTCCTCCAAACTACTCAGTTCACCTGCATGACGTTCATTCCATGTGGGGTCGAGGACCTCATCGTCCTCCACATCATCTTCCACCCAGTCTTCACCCCTGCCCTCCTTGTCGGTCTCCACAATGCTGAACGCCGCAGCAGTTGGCACCTGCGTTTCGTCATCATCGGAGACGTGCTGCGATGATCCTTGCATGTACTCATCTTGAGGAATAAGTGGTTGGGCATCGCTGCACTCAATCTCTTCCACTTCTGGGGCAGGGCTAGGTGGATGGCCCTGGGAAACCCTGCTGACAGAGTCCTCAAAAAGAATAAGAGACTGCTGTATGGCTTGGGGCTCAGACTGCTGGCCTGATTTGCAAGGGGGTGAGGTGAAAGACGGTTGGACATTGGCTGCAGGTGCCAACTCTGACCTTTCTGCAGTAGACTGGGTGGGAGACAATGTGAAGGAACTGGAGGCACTGTCAGCAGCAAACCAATCTACTATCGCCTCAACTTGTTCTGGCCTCATCACTTCTAGGGGCGTTTGATGCCCTACCAAATACTGATGCAGGTTCTGTCGCCTACTCACACTTGAGGAAGGTGTTTCACTTGTGCGTGTAGCTGGCACAGATCGACCATGTCCTCTCCTTGCAACAGGAGCTCTACCAGCAGCACCACGACCCAGGCCACGGCCCTTATTTGACGGTCTCCTCATATTTCTGTAATTTAAGATCTTGCCCTAGAAAGGTTTTTATTGAATAGCGGAATAGAAAATATGATCCAAAAAAAGTGTATGTATATCACACGTACACAACCACACTAGGCCCCAATTACTATTGTTTGTACCCCTAAAAGGCTAGATGAGGAGTAGGGGGAGTATGGAACAGGCAGCACCCTCAAACCTTCAGAAGTATGAGATGAACCCCAACAACTTGGAAAGGTGGATCTCTCTCACACGTACCGACACAGACTATCCCGCAATTCAATTGATCCTCAAAGGTTTTTATTGAATAGCGGAATAGGAAATATGATCAAAAAAAGTGTATGTATCTCGCACGTACACAACCACACTAGGCCCCAATTACTATTGTTTGTACCCCTAAAAGGCTAGATGAGGAGTAGGGGGGGTATGGAACAGGCAGCACCCTCAAACCTTCAGAAGTATGAGATGAACCCCAACAACTTGGAAAGGTGGATCTCTCTCACACGTACCGACACAGACTATCCCGCAATTCAATTGATCCTCAAAGGTTTTTATTGAATAGCGGAATAGGAAATATGATCAAAAAAAGTGTATGTATCTCGCACGTACACAACCACACTAGGCCCCAATTACTATTGTTTGTACCCCTAAAAGGCTAGATGAGGAGTAGGGGGGGTATGGAACAGGCAGCACCCTCAAACCTTCAGAAGTATGAGATGAACCCCAACAACTTGGAAAGGTGGATCTCTCTCACACGTACCGACACAGACTATCCCGCAATTCAATTGATCCTCAAAGGTTTTTATTGAATAGCGGAATAGGAAATATGATCAAAAAAAGTGTATGTATCTCGCACGTACACAACCACACTAGGCCCCAATTACTATTGTTTGTACCCCTAAAAGGCTAGATGAGGAGTAGGGGGGGTATGGAACAGGCAGCACCCTCAAACCTTCAGAAGTATGAGATGAACCCCAACAACTTGGAAAGGTGGATCTCTCTCACACGTACCGACACAGACTATCCCGCAATTCAATTGATCCTCAAAGGTTTTTATTGAATAGCGGAATAGGAAATATGATCAAAAAAAGTGTATGTATCTCGCACGTACACAACCACACTAGGCCCCAATTACTATTGTTTGTACCCCTAAAAGGCTAGATGAGGAGTAGGGGGGGTATGGAACAGGCAGCACCCTCAAACCTTCAGAAGTATGAGATGAACCCCAACAACTTGGAAAGGTGGATCTCTCTCACACGTACCAACACAGACTATCCCCCAATTTAACTGATCCCCAAAGGTTTTTGATTAAATAGCGGAATAGAAAATATGATCCCAAAAAAGTGTATGTATATCACACGTACACAACCACACTAGGCCCCAATTACTATTGTTTGTACCCCTAAAAGGCTAGGAGTAGGGGGGAGTATGGAACAGGCAGCACCCTCAAACCTTCAGAAGTATGAGATGAACCCCAACAACTTGGAAAGGTGGATCTCTCTCACACGTACCAACACAGACTATCCCCCAATTTAACTGATCCCCAAAGGTTTTTGATTAAATAGCGGAATAGAAAATATGATCCCAAAAAAGTGTATGTATATCACACGTACACAACCACACTAGGCCCCAATTACTATTGTTTGTACCCCTAAAAGGCTAGGAGTAGGGGGAGTATGGAACAGGCAGCACCCTCAAACCTTCAGAAGTATGAGATGAACCCCAACAACTTGGAAAGGTGGATCTCTCTCACACGTACCAACACAGACTATCCCCCAATTTAACTGATCCCCAAAGGTTTTTGATTAAATAGCGGAATAGAAAATATGATCCCAAAAAAGTGTATGTATATCACACGTACACAACCACACTAGGCCCCAATTACTATTGTTTGTACCCCTAAAAGGCTAGGAGTAGGGGGAGTATGGAACAGGCAGCACCCTCAAACCTTCAGAAGTATGAGATGAACCCCAACAACTTGGAAAGGTGGATCTCTCTCACACGTACCAACACAGACTATCCCCCAATTTAACTGATCCCCAAAGGTTTTTGATTAAATAGCGGAATAGAAAATATGATCCCAAAAAAGTGTATGTATATCACACGTACACAACCACACTAGGCCCCAATTAATATTGTTTGTACCCCTAAAAGGCTAGGAGTAGGGGGAGTATGGAACAGGCAGCACCCTCAAACCTTCAGAAGTATGAGATGAACCCCAACAACTTGGAAAGGTGGATCTCTCTCACACGTACCAACACAGACTATCCCCCAATTTAACTGATCCCCAAAGGTTTTTGATTAAATAGCGGAATAGAAAATATGATCCCAAAAAAGTGTATGTATATCACACGTACACAACCACACTAGGCCCCAATTACTATTGTTTGTACCCCTAAAAGGCTAGGAGTAGGGGGAGTATGGAACAGGCAGCACCCTCAAACCTTCAGAAGTATGAGATGAACCTCAACAACTTGGAAAGGTGGATCTCTCTCACACGTACCAACACAGACTATCCCCCAATTTAACTGATCCCCAAAGGTTTTTGATTAAATAGCGGAATAGAAAATATGATCCCAAAAAAGTGTATGTATATCACACGTACACAACCACACTAGGCCCCAATTACTATTGTTTGTACCCCTAAAAGGCTAGGAGTAGGGGGAGTATGGAACAGGCAGCACCCTCAAACCTTCAGAAGTATGAGATGAACCCCAACAACTTGGAAAGGTGGATCTCTCTCACACGTACCAACACAGACTATCCCCCAATTTAACTGATCCCCAAAGGTTTTTGATTAAATAGCGGAATAGAAAATATGATCCCAAAAAAGTGTATGTATATCACACGTACACAACCACACTAGGCCCCAATTACTATTGTTTGTACCCCTAAAAGGCTAGGAGTAGGGGGAGTATGGAACAGGCAGCACCCTCAAACCTTCAGAAGTATGAGATGAACCCCAACAACTTGGAAAGGTGGATCTCTCTCACACGTACCAACACAGACTATCCCCCAATTTAACTGATCCCCAAAGGTTTTTGATTAAATAGCGGAATAGAAAATATGATCCCAAAAAAGTGTATGTATATCACACGTACACAACCACACTAGGCCCCAATTACTATTGTTTGTACCCCTAAAAGGCTAGGAGTAGGGGGAGTATGGAACAGGCAGCACCCTCAAACCTTCAGAAGTATGAGATGAACCCCAACAACTTGGAAAGGTGGATCTCTCTCACACGTACCAACACAGACTATCCCCCAATTTAACTGATCCCCAAAGGTTTTTGATTAAATAGCGGAATAGAAAATATGATCCCAAAAAAGTGTATGTATATCACACGTACACAACCACACTAGGCCCCAATTACTATTGTTTGTACCCCTAAAAGGCTAGGAGTAGGGGGAGTATGGAACAGGCAGCACCCTCAAACCTTCAGAAGTATGAGATGAACCTCAACAACTTGGAAAGGTGGATCTCTCTCACACGTACCAACACAGACTATCCCCCAATTTAACTGATCCCCAAAGGTTTTTGATTAAATAGCGGAATAGAAAATATGATCCCAAAAAAGTGTATGTATATCACACGTACACAACCACACTAGGCCCCAATTACTATTGTTTGTACCCCTAAAAGGCTAGGAGTAGGGGGAGTATGGAACAGGCAGCACCCTCAAACCTTCAGAAGTATGAGATGAACCCCAACAACTTGGAAAGGTGGATCTCTCTCACACGTACCAACACAGACTATCCCCCAATTTAACTGATCCCCAAAGGTTTTTGATTAAATAGCGGAATAGAAAATATGATCCCAAAAAAGTGTATGTATATCACACGTACACAACCACACTAGGCCCCAATTACTATTGTTTGTACCCCTAAAAGGCTAGGAGTAGGGGGAGTATGGAACAGGCAGCACCCTCAAACCTTCAGAAGTATGAGATGAACCCCAACAACTTGGAAAGGTGGATCTCTCTCACACGTACCAACACAGACTATCCCCCAATTTAACTGATCCCCAAAGGTTTTTGATTAAATAGCGGAATAGAAAATATGATCCCAAAAAAGTGTATGTATATCACACGTACACAACCACACTAGGCCCCAATTACTATTGTTTGTACCCCTAAAAGGCTAGGAGTAGGGGGAGTATGGAACAGGCAGCACCCTCAAACCTTCAGAAGTATGAGATGAACCCCAACAACTTGGAAAGGTGGATCTCTCTCACACGTACCAACACAGACTATCCCCCAATTTAACTGATCCCCAAAGGTTTTTGATTAAATAGCGGAATAGAAAATATGATCCCAAAAAAGTGTATGTATATCACACGTACACAACCACACTAGGCCCCAATTACTATTGTTTGTACCCCTAAAAGGCTAGGAGTAGGGGGAGTATGGAACAGGCAGCACCCTCAAACCTTCAGAAGTATGAGATGAACCCCAACAACTTGGAAAGGTGGATCTCTCTCACACGTACCAACACAGACTATCCCCCAATTTAACTGATCCCCAAAGGTTTTTGATTAAATAGCGGAATAGAAAATATGATCCCAAAAAAGTGTATGTATATCACACGTACACAACCACACTAGGCCCCAATTACTATTGTTTGTACCCCTAAAAGGCTAGGAGTAGGGGGAGTATGGAACAGGCAGCACCCTCAAACCTTCAGAAGTATGAGATGAACCCCAACAACTTGGAAAGGTGGATCTCTCTCACACGTACCAACACAGACTATCCCCCAATTTAACTGATCCCCAAAGGTTTTTGATTAAATAGCGGAATAGAAAATATGATCCCAAAAAAGTGTATGTATATCACACGTACACAACCACACTAGGCCCCAATTACTATTGTTTGTACCCCTAAAAGGCTAGATGAGGAGTAGGGGGAGTATGGAACAGGCAGCACCCTCAAACCTTCAGTATGAGATTGTGTTCACTGTACCCCACAAAGATTGAGTTCACTGCACCCCACAATGATTGTGTTCACTGCACCCCACAAAGATTGTGTTCACTGCACCTCACAAAGATTGTGTTCACTGTACCCCCCAAAGATTGTGTTCACTGCACCCCACAAAGATTCTGTTCACTGTACCCCACAAAGATTGTGTTCACTGCACCCCAAAAAGATTGTGTTCACTGCACCCCAAAAAGGATGTTGTTCACTGCACCCCAAAAAGGATGTTGTTCACTCCACCCCAAAAAGATTGTGTTCACTGCACCCCACAAAGATTGTGTTCACTGCACCCCAAAAAGATTGTGTTCACTGCACCCCAAAAATGATTTTGTTCACTGCACCCCAAAAAGGATTTTGTTCACTGCACCCCAAAAAGGATGTTGTTCACTCCACCCCAAAAAGATTGTGTTCACTGCACCCCAAAAAGATTGTGTTCACTGCACCCCACAAAGGATTTTGTTCACTGCACCCCAAAAAGATTGTGTTCACTGCACCCCAAAAAGGATGTTGTTCACTGCACCCCAAAAAGGATTTTGTTCACTGCACCCCAAAAAGATTGTGTTCACTGCACCCCACAAAGGATTTTGTTCACTGCACCCCACAAAGATTGTGTTCACTGCACACCAAAAAGGATTGTGTTCACTGCACCCCAAAAAGATTTTGTTCACTGCACCCCAAAAAGATTGTGTTCACTGCAGCCCAAAAAGATTGTGTTCACTGCAGCCCAAAAAGATTGTGTTCACTGCAGCCCAAAAAGATTGTGTTCACTGCAGCCCAAAAAGATTGTGTTCACTGCAGCCCAAAAAGATTGTGTTCACTGCAGCTCACACACAGAAAAATGGATGTGGATCACTGACACCTGCCTATCTCCAATCCCACACCACACAGCAATATCGATTGTAGTTTGTAGAACACAGTTTCCCTAAAATTCAGCAGACTCTGTCCCTAACAGGATTGAGAAGAGATCGTAGATCAGGATTGAGTGCAGACCCCACCCCCCACACAGCAATATCGATTGTAGTTTGTAGAAGACACTGACCCTATATAATTCAGCAGACTCTATCCCTAAAATGCCTACAACTCGCCCTGCCTAAACACTCCGACCTGTCCCTCAATTCTATCCGGACACAAATGGTTTTTTCCTGCCTATCTTTCCCTAATCAGCAGCCAGCACGTTGATGTGTGCTCTGTCCCTGAATCTAAGCAGCATAATGACGCCGCTGCGGCTGCCTCGAACTTATAAAGACTTGGTCACATGCTTCAGACGGCCAATCACAGCTACTGAGACATTTGCAGGCATGGCTGGGATGGCTTAAGGCACACCAGTTAAACGATTGTTGATTGGCTGTTGAAAGCCCGCCATGAAAAGAGCGCCAAAGCATGCAAAACCCGGAAATAAAACGACCGAACACGGATTTTTACCCGAACATACAGTAAAGTGTCCGTGTCCGTGTTCGGGTACAAAAAATCCAATTATTCGGTACGAACACGAATAATACAGTCCGTGTTCGCTCAACACTAGATATAACTATATCTCATTGTTAAATGGAATTAAAGATCTGCTCCAACGGTGGTCATCTATTCCACATTCGTGGTTGGGAAAAATCAATATAATTAAAATGTCTATATTGCCTCGAATTTTGTTTATTTTTCAGATGCTGCCATTGGGAGTCCCAACGAGCTTTTTCTCAACTATTCAAAGTTACTGTCAAAGTTTATATGGAAGGGTAAACCACCCAGAGTCGCTAAAGCGACCCTTTATCGTCTCAAAACAAAAGGGGGCTTTGCCCTTCCCCAACTAAAACTATATTATCAGGCAGTAGCATTAGCTAGAATAGCGGACCTTGTTAAAACGAACAACTATAAACTCTGGGTAGAGATTGAGCGTGATTTAAGTGGAGAAGACTTATCTAGATCCCCATGGATCCCAAATAAATATAGGTCATTTCAGCCTACAGTTTCGCAAATTACTATATCTACATTGGCTATATGGGACTCAATACATAAAAAATGTAAGTGGGCCTATAATTCACCCCTTATGCCGATAACAGGCCATGCCTTGTTTATTCCAGGTCTTACGGATAAGGGTTTTAGACAGTGGAAGCCAGGAGAGGAGCTCCGTATATATCATGTATTTAAAGAGAATCAAATTAAAACGCTTAGAGAAATCATGTACCCACAGGAAGCAACACAGATGGATGGATGGAGATACGGCCAACTGGTGAGTTTCCTAGGCTCTCTCCCACAGCCGATACTTGAAATATCAGATCTTAACCCTGTCGAAGTGATATTGCATACACAGCAACCACTTTGGCATGCTATATCTGTTTTTTATAAAAGCTTGCTGTGTATGAACTATCCAGATTATCTGAGATATCTGGCAAAATGGGAAAATGATTTGGCTTTACCTCTGTCAGATAATCAGAGGGCCAGGATTCTCCAGATGGCGGTGTCTTCATCCTTTTCAACTAAAACAGCACAAGTGAATTATAAATTGTTAACGAGATGGCACTACACGCCATCAAAACTGCACGCTATGTTTCCAGCACAATCACCCCTCTGTTGGAGAAAATGTGGTCAGGTGGCAACACATGCACATATTTGGTGGCAGTGTCCAATTAAAGTATATTGGGAAACTATTCTGGACGCTATCACGAAGGTTATGGGCTCCTACTTATCGAGAGACCCATGGACGGTTTTATTTCATTGTACCACACAGTCCCTAAAATCATATAAACAATCCATCTTACCACATTTACTCAATGCGGCAAAAGCTCTGATTCCAGTCAAATGGGGAAACCCGGATCTACCCTCTTTCCGTCAGTGGTTGTTTAAAAAAAACAAAAAAAAACAAAAAAAAAAAAAAAAGCAAAGGCATTTAGTGCATACAAAGCAGTTTTATATACTTTGTGGCAAGTGAGTAATACATTTAAATTTACAATAACAAAAACATTTTTTGCTTCGTGTAGACTGGAATTGATGTACTGCATAAAAGGACTAAAACATTTATTTAACCACTGTTTATAATTTTATCTTATCAAATGTTATAAAACATCTTCTAATCTCCAAACCTCCAATAAAATCTATTTTTGTTCCTGAAGGGAAGACGTTGAATGTGACATGGAGTTTCTTGGTTTGCTGATATTAGAAAATCGTCTAAAACCAGAGACCAAACCAATCCTTGAGGAACTCAATGCAGCCAATATCAGGACTGTAATGATCACAGGTGAAAATTTCCATTGCATAAGTTACAGGTTATAAGGAACAGACATTATTTGCTGCTGAGTAGGCAGGCATTGTTGCAAAAGTAAAACAAGGCATAAATCATAACGGTGATGCGTTTTCTAGTGTATATATACGTTACTTAGATATAGTTCAGTGGTGCTTAAAGCTGAACTTCCTTCTGTATTCATTATTAGATCATTCAATGTATGATTTAAATGCGAGTGTGGGTATCTGAATGTACAGCAAAGATCAGAGTGGGAGAGGAAGAACCAACACAGGGAGTCAATCAATTCATATAATAACAAGGAACATGCTAATAGGATAGGATGCTAAGAGACAGAGAGACCACTTTTAGTTAACTTGACTAGAACCCTATGATTACTTTGTCAAATTGAAAGCAGAGTCTGAGAACAAGGAACACACACGGGTGTGCATTTATTTATATTTAATAAATATTTCTATGGTACCAGACATTATGTGTGAGGACCCCCCCCCCCAAAGGCCCCCTGTTTTTTTCTTTTTGAACCTCTATACTAACCTTTTGCCTTGAAGTCTTCTTGCTGGTCCAGTAAGCTTACTACGGTTTCCTATTATTCTTCTGGCAGTGCAGGTCTCCAGGACTCATGTGGGAGCTCAACCTGCATGATGATGCTCCCCCTAAGGGGTATGTAAACAACAAGTTAGGTTTGCAGGAAATAGGCAAATGAACAGAGTATCATTATGTCCTGGAGAGGACCTACGGACAGTGGTGTATTTCGATTTTGTGCTGCCCTAGGCCTGACTAAACTCGTGCACCCCCTAATTTAAATACGACCCACCCTTCATGTCAAGGCCACACCCCTTCCTGTTTAGGACCCACCCTCATCAGTGGCCATCTGTGAAGCCTCATCAGGGGTCACCAGTGCAGCCTATCTGTGTCCATCAGTGCTACCTTATCAGTGCGGATTAGGAGTGCAGCCCTATCAGTGCCCATTAGCGCAGCCTTATCAGTGCCCATCAGTGCAGCCTATCAGTGCCAATCAGTACAGTCCCATCAGTGCTGCCATATCAGTGCAGCCTCATCAGTGGCCATCAGTGTGGCCTCATCAATGGCCATCAGAGTGGCCTCATCAGTGCAGCCTCATTAGGGGCCACCATTGCAGCCTATCAGTGCCCATCAGTGTAGCATATCAGTAAAGCCCTATCAGTGCAGCTTAAGAGTGCTGCCTCATCAGTGGCAATCAGTACAGCCTCATCAGTTTTATAATATCACAGCTTATTAGTGTATATTAGTTATGTATTGATTATAGCACGGAACACTTTGCAGTACATGACATTTTACTGAATGTTGCCTGTTGAATGAGTTTGCATTGATTTCAGCATGGAGCACTTTGCACATGCTAAAATCAATGCAAACTCATTAAACAGTCCACATTCAGTAAAAGTTCATGCACTGCAAAGTGCTCCATGCATGTCGGAATCAATGCAAACACAATAAACAGTCCACGTATAGTGAAAATGTATGTACTGCAAAGATTTCACTACATGAATTTTCACTGACTGTGGACTGTTTAATGAGCTTGTAGCATTGAACACTTTATTACAATTATGATCTGTATAATAATTTATTGCATATTAAGCACTTTATATTTAATTGGAGTAATAGTAACTTATTAATCATGATTCATACCTGCTGTCCTGGCCTGGGGTTTCCCTCAACCTCCTTTCTCTCCTCCTATCGACACAGACAGACCCTGCCCCGGGGGAGAAGTTGCAATGTGTAAGAAGAATGCCGCACAGAGGAGGGTAGGTGAAGCATTAGGGTCCTCCTCCGCAAGTTGAATTAAGTGCAGCCAGTCTGGCCAGTCACCAGTTACGCCCCATACTGCCCATAATAACAAATATTGCGCTACAAGCCACTAGCCGACGGGACTGTATGTGTGCGGGAGGTGGCCGCAGGAGCCGGGACTCGGGAGGACCTTTTGGGGGGCTTTTTTGCCGCCCTCCCAAAGTGCCGCCCAAGGCCTGGGCCTTGTTGGCCTAGGCCAAGACACAGAACTGCCTACGGTGATGGACGCAACACTCAAAAAATAAATGAAGCAGGGTTCAGCTAACTTCAAAGATATTTTTTAAAGCATTGGCATTTTATAGGAAAAATGTTTTTATTTTGCTGGTGAATGACACTTTTCTTCTGGCTATTTAAAAAGAAAGAAATGGCATTTGCTGGCAATTTAAACAGTATAATTTTTCTCCGGTATGTAGCAGGATTCTCAGCCGTTTTGCTGGATGTGGTTCTGCCAGGGTTACCGCTAGCAACAACAGCACATTTAAGCATGTTCTCCAAGTGTGAGCACTGAGACAGGAAGCAGTCCAGCATCTTTGGGTTTTGTTTTTATTTAGGAACTTGGATGGGAGTGGGATACTCGTCTGGCTCAACTATTGACAAAGTAAAAATGCCTCTTGACGCTGACTTGATGTCGGCTGAATGCTGGTTGGTGCTTGTTAACACTGACTTGCTGTCTGTTAACACTTAACTGACTTTGAAACTCCCCGGTGACACAAAGTCCTTTTTACTGCTCCCTTTAGCCCTCCTGGCTGAGGTAGCTACTTGTAAACACTGCTGCAACTCTTAACTCTTCAGGGCCCTCACTGACACCCTCTTTACAGACTTCTCTTCAGGGCTTAGACTCTGGCACCCCCTTTTCTAAGCCTCCTCTACTGACTAGCGGGCTCCTGGATCCTTCTGACCTTCTAGAGTGGTCCCCTGTCCTAGACAGACCCCTGGGCAGTTTACAGTTCTCACGACACTGCTTTCCTGGAAACATCTGCCCCAACAACTCCACTTCATCCACAGCACATTGGATCCCTTTCTGCAGCTCAGCTCAACCTGTTGTCCTCTAGGCCGACCACCCAGGACACTTTCCTCACACTGACAGGAGGAGAGACAGCCGTCACCCTCCTCCTGGGACTCTGCTTCCCACCAAAGACGCTCTGTCATGTGCTCCCCTTTAGAGTTATATCCCATCCCAGGATGCATTGCGGCATATTCTGCCCTCTGGGATAGATACAAGCCCTGGTGTGCTATTGGTCGGTTTCCTCCACTGTCCTATGAGAGTCCCCATTGGACACAGTGGGGAGACTCCCCAAGCTCAACAGGCACACCTGGGAACACATGACAGCCTAGCTGAACAATCAAGACCCATCTGATAAGCAGAAAAAAAACCCTTTATAGTTTGCCTAGCACCTACCTGGGAGGGTGCTACAGGTAAAATTTCACTTTTGTTGTAGCACATCCTATAACAACACTAAAAGCTGAGAGTCCTCCCAGGGGACCAGGGATGATAGTGACATCATTGAGCATATCTAGCTTGTGACCATTTTTTGGGCATTGATGTCCCTGCTTCCCCGCCCCTTTGCTTAAGCAATGTATCAGTGACAGAAGTGGTTGCAGCAGGCACCAGCGTCCTCTGCTTCCTTAGAAATGATTGTCTGAGGGAAGCTGTCATATATAGAAGCAGTAGAAATACTGCTTCTGTATATGATGCTCGGCTCCCTATTTTTCCCAAATGGGCAGCCAAAGTCCCATAACATTGGTTCAGCCCTAGTGCTGACACATTAAAAACAGTGATCATAATGCAATATTTAATTTTATGATCAATTAAAATATAGCAGACCCAATTTACAGAAAACGGATAAATCACACTTAATATTAATGTGCCCACGGTATAGGGTGTTCAATTTGTGCATTCAATGTAGTTCTTGCTATGACAGCCTGTCCAGAAGCTCCCCACCTTGTTTGGCCTTTACTACATGTTCTTTAATGCTACCCTATGAAAAGAGTTAAAAGAAGTTTAGATGCATTACAAATTGCTTCTGCAAAATGCCTTGCAACCAGTGATGAAAACTCATATACATGAATGTCACTTCTATGTCTACTGATGAAAGCTCTTATTTCCTATGTGGTTTGACCAACATAACTTAGCCCACATGGGCATTTTAAAAGATACATGTTGTTGGATGAGCTACAATTGTAAAATAATTTAATTGGGATTTTGTTTTTGCCTATGTGATTAAAATGTTCATGCTTCATTCCAAAATTACACTATGTCCTGTGACTGAATAAGAATATGGCTTTTGGAGGTGGAAGTAATGAACCAACTGATTGTGTAGATTTTTAGAGCACCTATAGCAGAGGACCACAGAAGTGCTGGTCAGGTGACTGTCACTTGAACAGACTGAGCATTGAGCATTACAGAGGATAGGTGGTCCCTGAGGTGTTTCTTCAGTTTACTTTTTAACAAACTTTATCACATGACATTGATTTGTTTGCTGCCCTTTCCGAAGGGTTGCTAGACTAATCCATTTGGCAAAAAAGTAGTTGCCATTTTGTAAATTATTTTTTTGAATTGTTCCTTTAAATTTGATATACATCATGCACAAATAAAATGACTGGCTCTAACTATTGCTCATCCAAAGTCATATCTTTTTTGAAATGCCTATGTGGGCTAGGTTATGTTGGTCTAAACAATAAGAGCTTTCATCAGTAGATACAGAAGTGACATTTACTTGTATGGATTTTTCTCACCAGTTCAATGTATTTTGCAGAAGCAAATTATAATTTATCCCAGCTATGTTTCATTGCTATATAACAGGCCAAATGAGATGGGAACTTTCTTGACAGGTTGTCACAGTGAGAACTACATTGTATTTACAAACTGGATGCCCAATCCCCTAGGGGTATGTATGTAAATTTGGTCTGCTACATTTAGATTGACTGTAAAATGAAATATGACTGGTCACTGTTTCTAATTTGTCAGCACTTTACATTTTCCTATCATACATCACACTGCCTTATCCAGTCCAGTCATGTGGCTTGTCATATGGGCCAGCCTGCAGGATTTTGAGGCACCTAAGAATAGATAAGGAAATGCTGCCTAAACAAGTACTCTTTGAGAAATGGGTATTTTTTACACTCCATTTTTTTTTTCTTGACTTGATTGTTCTGTCATTGGGTAACACCTTATATTTGCTTATATATATATATATATATATATATATATATATATATATATATATATTGCAGGTACCTATATAGTGCTGTCAATTTACACAGCACTTTACATATACACTGTACATTCACATCAGTCCCTATCCTCAAGGAGCTTACAATCTAAGGTCCCTAACCCACATAGTAGGGCCGATTTAGACAGGATCTAAATAACCTACGAGCATGTCTTTGGAGTGTGAGAGGAAACCCATGCAGGCACAGGGAGGATATGCAAACTCCAGGCAGGTAGTGTCATGGTTGGTATTCGAACCAGCGGCCCTTTTGCTGCTAGGCGAAAGTGCTAACCACTACACCACTGTGATGCCTATATGCCTATATGCCTATATGCCCATATGCCCATACATTTTTAAGGTGTTCAAGGTACCCACTAATTTTCTAGATCTAAGCCTGGCGAATTTCCCTATGCATATTAACTAATACTTGTACTTTTATACACTTTACTTTGAAGTATTGTCCATCTAACATATAAAAACATATAGCATTTGTCTAATATATATCATAGTATGGAGTTCATATGAAGATAGGGTTGAATTTTTTTAACAAGTTTTTTTTAATAAGTTTTGTGATTATATAATTTTCATTCAGGGGACAACATACAAACAGCAACCACAGTTGCCAAAAACTGTGCCATGATTCCTGATGACAGTCAAGTGATTCTAGTGGAAGCATGTAAACCTGAGGGGTGTTCTTCAGCATCTGTCACCTGGAAACTTATGGAGTACCCACAGACTGGACAAAATAAAACTATTCAGGTATCAAAATTATTCTATAAATCAACATTTTCTTCTTTAATGTATTTCGAGGATGTACACATTTTTTGATCCTATGTTATGTAAGAGTAACTTGCTTCTGATGATATTCTAAAATTGTAAGGTTTCTGTAATTAAGTATCACTTCAAATATCAGTATAGTATTACTATTGATAAAAAAAGATAATTATTTAATTAAGTAAATAAAAGCTACAAGGACCTGATGTAGACACTAAGCTGGCACTCTCCAATATTGTGTATAAAAACCCTCAATTATGCTAATCAAGCATTGAGGATCTATATTACTTTAAACATATACTGTATAAATTTGTGACCGGAAATGTGCAGTGGAGAGAGAGAGAAAGAGAGGTGAGGTCTAATTTAGGAAATATTAGTATTCCTCCTTGTATATGTAGCAAGATTTCCAGGCCTGTGGAATGATGGGGGTCTGCCATCGTTACCGGTTACCTCTCCAGCCCATGTGAGCTGCGACCCTGGGTGTGAGAACTGACACATTGACAACTCCGGCATCTTTGTTTGGTTGTTTTATTGTAGTTTTAGGGGATGGGAGAAGGGAATGAGTGGGATACTCCTTTGGCTCAACTATATACAATTCTGGGACTGTTGTAGAAAAATGCCCTTTGGTGCTCTCTTGACGCCAGCCGACGCTAGCCAACGCTGACTGACACTTGAAACACACTGTAACTCTGAAAGCTGTGCTGGAACTCCGACTTAAGTCCAGAAGATCCAGGACTGTAGCATAAGGGACTTCTGACACTGCTTGCACTCAAAAGTCACTGACTACCCCCTCCTGCCTTCCTCTGGCTTGAGGTAACTTGTTGTGAAATCCTGTATGGTGCAACTCTCAACTGATACACTCACACTATGCATTAACTCTTCAGGGCCCAAACTGCAGGCGCCCCCTTTAGTGCTTCAGGGTCCTCAACCTAGTTACCCCCCTCTACCACTTCAGGGTCCTCTGACTAGGTACCCCCTTTTCCACTAGCTGACACTTGGATCCTAGAACCTTCTCCGGAATGAACCCCACTGACTCTAGGCAGACCCCCAGGGGCAATCCTCAGTACTCAAGACCCATGTAGGCTTTCCTTGGACTGGACCCCTCTCGCTCTTGGCAGGTTCTCGGCACACCGGATCCCCCTCAGCTCATCTCAGCACTCTCTGGATTCTCAGGCAGCACCTGAGACATCCACTTCCTCTGACAGGAGGAGAGACAGCCGTCCTCTCCATCCTGGGACTCTGCTTCCAGCCAAAGACAATGAGTCATTCTCTCCTTCAAACTTATACCCACTCCCAGAATCCTTTGCGGCAGAATCTGCCTTCTGGGGTAGTTACAAGCCTGAAAGTATCCCTGATTGGGTTTCCTCCACTGCCCTATGAAAAGCTTCTCACAGAGCCAGTGGGGAGACTCCCCCTTCAGCAGACACACCTGGAAACCATGACACCCTACTAAAAAGAAATTATGGCCCTGCTGTTAGGCAGACAAAGCCCAATATGCATTTACCTAGCACCTACCTGTAGGGTGCTACATATATTTAAATACATAATTGAAAAATGATATCACTTATTATTAGTTAATAAGTAATCATTCTGAATACTAAGGCTTTGTGTGGATATACATTTTTACTGTATATAAAAATAAAAATGTGAAAGCCTAGCCACTGTATCACAATAGGAAACAGTTGTGTTTTTTTATTTCTTGACTGATATAACATGAATATTTTTTTCAATGACAGGATATTAGTATTGATGTTGATAATATACTGGCTGCCAAAAAACAGAGCAATAATTACCATTTTTCACTGAATGGAAAAACCTATGAAAATCTAGAGAAATATTTTCCAGATTTGTTACCGAAAGTAAGTGTTTCTGTATTATGTAAGTGTGTTATGTATGTTTATGTGTATGTGCCTACTACTGCAATACATTTAATCAAACAATGCATGTATATTTACTACATAGCATAAGATCCCATTTTGGCTAAAAGCCAATACTTATAAAGTCCAACATTTCATACGTTTTCTTTTACTTTCAGATTTTGATGAATGGAACAGTTTTTGCAAGAATGTCTCCTGGACAAAAATCAGCAATTATAGATGAATTCCGAAAGCTAGAGTAAGTACTAGAAAATATTTGTAAATCTAAAAACTATATTTAATAATTCAAATAATGTTATTTAGTGAATGTATATAAATGTTATTTAGTGTATGTATATAAAATTATCTGAAAGCACAGAGATTCCAGTCCATTTAACGTATGTAATGAAATTCAGCCTGATAGTAAAAGACTTATAATATATGATTTTATAAATGATTGTGACTGTTTTTCTTTTTCTGCAAAATGATAAGTGTAATAATATTTAACCAATTATATTTTTTCAGTTATTATGTAGGAATGTGTGGAGATGGAGCCAATGACTGTGCTGTAAGTATACTATATGCATTTATATAGTACTTTTTTTTTTAGTAAATTGAATCATGGGTGGTTACATACTGTACAGGGCACTTACTCAAAGTCTGCAGCCACCCTTTATTATCCATCATTATTGCTCCATATAGTACATTTATGTCCTTTAACCTTCATGCCACTTGGTCAGATTCAGCTTCCATTAGGAACTCAGTAGGCTCTTTTCTTATCCTCTTCTGTTCCACATACAACCATTTATTTGGAAATTTGTTCCAGCATTTTCACTACTGTGCATCAACAGGAACTTTGACATCATGTTCTTTAGATTACCAACACTAACAGGCCTAAACAATAGGTCCAACCCTTCATCTACAGTATTATTTTTGTGTAAGGAGAGGTTTTTGTGAATATAGAAAAAATATTTGGAAGTCTAGATTCAGAAATGGCAAAGCTGTAGAGCAGCCTTTTTCAACCAAGGTGCACAGGCACCCTGGGGTGCCTCGAGGTTTCTTCAGGGGTGCCTTGGCAACATACCTAAACATTGTCCAAACATGTATACAAGCCAGCAAGTGGATGAACCCTAATTTTTAGTTACACAAAGCCACAGGTTTTTATTGTGCACCATTTCAACCTTCCTGCCACCGGCATCCTAACAACCAGTGATGTCATTAGTGTTGATACGAAGGGTGTTGATCATATGCACAGCATCCTTATTTGACCCTCCCCTGCCCCTCTCCATCAGCACTGGGGTCAAATTAGTTGAGTGATGGTGAAAAACGGAGGGAGAGGAGAAATACTGGAATACTAGTCTGTACCAGTGTACAAAAGTGTATTAGCTTTGGAAGAATAAATCACCTGTAATGTTTAGTGTCCATGTTGCCACAATTTGTAAAATTATTAGAATAGTTTTTTACATTTTATAAATATGTGCCTTGAGACTGTTCATAATTTTAAAGCGTACCTTGAGAATGTCCATAATTTTAAAGGGTGCCTTGAGATAGTCAATATTTTTAAAGGGTGCCTTGACTGAAAAAAGGTTGAGAAACACTGCTGTAGAGCATAGTTTAAATCTGAACTACAGGTAGGATCTTTTTACATACTTACTGTGATCATGTGATCTAGCTTGGGCCAATGTAAGTATGCATATCTCATACCTGAGGGTCTGCACTGCCACCATTCACAGAACATTTGTTTTTAAGGAATACAAGACATTCTCTGATTTGACAAGGTGGAAAGGAGGGGTGGTAATGTTGTGACTTCCGCCTCGTCAAATCAAAGAACACTGTGTATTCACTGAAAAATTACAAGTCATTCTGTGACAGGTGGCGGTGCAGAATGAGTGACCCACATTGGTCAGTGTGCAGAGGGGAAGCTGCTCAGCACAGGAGACTGTGGCTATCACTTTAGTAGCACTGGCTACTACAGTAATTGTCAGCTTCATAAGCTGACCCTCAGGTATGAGATATAAATGGGGCCAAGCTGAACCACTGTTATCCTTCTCGCACAATGTGTCCTCATGAATAAAATGTATCCTATGATGGCACAAGTTTTATTTTAATGCAAGGTGACATTTTTAGGATACTTTGCTTGAGGAATCAAATTGAACAGAGTTGTCCAATAGCAAAAGTTTGGAAATGTGCATTCTGTCAGCAAGCTTGTATGCACTGTATGTGTACTGTGATTTAGTGATACTTATTGTATATGGTCTAGGCCAAAATCAGCCTGCTTTTCAACACATTATTAATTTATTAATGATTATTACATTTACTTAAAGGCTTTGAAGATGGCAAATGCTGGGGTTTCTCTATCAGTACAAGAAGCATCTGTGGCTGCACCTTTTAACTCTCACGTCACAAATATCCAATGTGTTTCTGAACTGTTAAAGTAAGTATTTATTTGGCAAGTCACTAACATAACTTATTTATCACATAGTAAGAAACTAAAGGATGAGCCAGCACTTTACTTATATTAACCTAGACCTCAACAATTTGCCTTTACAGCTTACTGTTACTGCTTTTTTACATGCAGCTTGTTAAAAATAAAAAAATGGAATCCCTATATAATGAAATATTATTGTCTCACTGTTTTATTTTGGCTTTACTAAGTCAGAGCCTAAGGGATAATTTTTCTTGGAATTCAGGATGGGTATTCTCGTTTAGAGAAGGTAGCACTGCTGCTACTAAATGACAGATACCAGCTGGTGTGTTTAAAAACAGAAACTGGCCAGGCATCATCATAATTGACTAGGATATACAACTCTGGATGTGACTTGTGTTGGATTTATAATATGGGACACTATTGTTTGTGTAGGGTGGACCTTTTCACAGTGTGGGTGTCTTTATTTACTTTTTTAAGGAAATGCTTTAAAAGGGGTAATGCACCTAATACCTATTCCTGTAGGGGGTAGGGCTGGATATCTGGGGTCCCATTATTATAAGGGAGGCTTCTAGATTCTGATAAGTCCCCAAACTGTCATATCCCTTTTGAGAGAAAGGACATGGGGGATGACCCAGATATCCAGCTATCCAGCTCTCTCCCCTACAGTAGTTAGAGTCCTCATATGTAAATCTAACATCAATCACATCGTCTTGAAATGCAGATCTACATCATTCATTACAACTTGCCACCCAATGATAATTCCCTGCCACGCAATAATGTTTCCCTGTTGCCCGACAATGTTTCCATCACTCCAGACTACCACTGCAGAATGACAGATCCTTGACTGGCTTCTGTTTGTAACCAAACCGGCCAGGGATGCTGGGTGATGTGAATGGCCAGATAAGATAATGACATTTTGCTACAGTAGTGCTACCTGTAAACAAACTTTTAAAGGGTTAAAACATACAATTCTGAAACCTTATATACAGCTTTCATGTATACCCAAAGATGTTTTTTTTTAAGGTCTTGTCTATTTTAAATTTTGCCCTTTAAGCTGCAATAAACAACCGTCTCCCCATAGACCCATAAATCAGTATTTTTATTTATTTTTTGCATTGGTATGTCTTCGGATACCCTACCCATACTATTTTATAACAAAAGTTTGCAAGTAAGCCATGCAAAAAAGGCACAAAACAAAAACATTACAAAATTCCTGCTGGGTGATTTCACTTAATTTGCTGTCCTAGAGATCTCCAAGAAAGACAAAACAATATTTTTCCTTTCTTTCTTTCTTTTTTTCTAGCAGAGAATGGGAATTGTTAGAACTTTAACCACACTGTCACTGAAATATAAGAAGAGAATGAGACAATGAAAAAAGCTTAGAAGGGTATCCACAGAATGGTTTTGACTGGGGTTTTATTTTTCACACACACATTTAAATGACAATTTTTGATCTTTATTCTCTGAAAGCAGAAACTTGTAAAATAAAAAGATAATAGATGCAACATTTTAGGTTATATGATATTTGTGCAGCTGTTTATCAAACTATATTTTTATTTTAAAAAATTACTAAAATACATTTTTGTGCATACAAACACATAACATCCACATTTTCTATTAAAATGTAAAATATGAGATTGTTTCAAGTAATTAGATACCAAACATGTCAATGCCACCCACAAAATGTATTCTCTCTAGGCAAAGCATTAACATTTTTTGCAGCACATCAGTTTAGAGTAAACCATACACAATGGCCATATAATTATATCTCTTCAGTGAGCACTGAGAGGCTTTTAGACCCGGTTCACACTTCTGCGTGTGCCGGGTTCGCATGTCATGTCGGAGCGCACTGCTCCGACATGACATGCGATCAGCTGTGCGGTGCGAGTTTAGCCATACAGTTTGTATGGCTAAATTCGCACCGCACCCGCAGCAAAGACGCACAGGAGGCATTTTTGCTGCCGCATCAGGATCGGATCGCACAGCGGTTCACACTTGTGCGATCTGATCCTGTGCGAACTGCACGATCGCACTGCGATATGCGATCAAACTGGGGGTGTCGTTAAGATTACATTGACACCCCCAGCGGATCGCATATGGCAGTGTGAACTGCCGGGGGTGCGTGTGCGATGCGGGAACAGGCTGCGAATTCGCAGCCTTCCCGCATCGCAATAGTGTGAACCGAGCCTTAAACATTTTTTGATTGATTTTTTTCAGCTTTTTAATTTTTTTTTATCTTCACTTTTAATTTTTTTACCTTCACTTGACTATTAGCACAGCATAAGGGGGCTGATAAGACACATGTGTGATAGAATTGTACAGAGACAGGTTGTCTCTATGGGGACATCAGGGGTATGTTATGTCTCTCCTGCACTGTTCTTGAACTGATTGGGGATAGAAAAACCCTAAACAGCTCCCAACACAGCAGCAGCTGGCTGTCAGATGACAACCCGAAACCTGGAAATGCTTAGGGCAAAATGCTTCTGGTTTCACTGCAGAAAAGATCAGGTATATTATTTCTCCTCCACACACACCATTGCACATCCTATAACTTTTGGGGGGTCCCGGGAGGAGTGCACACCATACTAGGTCTACATGCCTACTGTAGTATTATGAGGAGCTTACCCTCATCCTGCTTCCTACATAAGATCCTCTTGTTGGTGGGATCTGACCAGACTGCGGATATGAAAATCCCCCTGTGTGGCTATATCCTAAATTTTGTTTAAGCTGCCTTCGGCAAACTACTTGCTGTATATCTGGAAATACTGTAGTTTTGATAGTTGATGATTATACCGGTGACTATTTTTTTTTTTCAGGGAAGGACGAGCTGCACTTGTAACATCTTTCTGCATGTTTAAATACATGTCTATGTTTGGATTAATCGAATATATCAACACACTGCTGCTATACTGGGTAAGGCATTCATTTTTACTATCAATGGAACATAGAAAAAAATGGTCACTCTGGGGTTTATTTACTAAAGCTAGAAAGGGCAAAATGAGTCCCAACTCTGCAGGGCAACCAATCAGCTTCTAACCTCTGCTTGTTTATTTAAGCTTTAGAAATAAAACCTGTAAAATGATTGGTTTCTTTGCAGAATTGTGACAAATTTTGCCCCCTCTAGCTTTAGTAAATAAACCCCTCTATAACTAATGAGAGCAATAGAGATTGTACTGCTAGTAACATTTCTTGATGTATTCTGTGCTTTTTCAGCAACAAAATATCTTTGGAAACAATCAGTTCCTTGTCCATGACTTTGCCATCATGTTTGTAATATTCCTTACAAGTGAGTACAACTGACATACATTAATAACTAATTTTTATGTACATAAGAATATAGAAGGGAACACATAGAATACAGTTGCTTGGAGAAATATTTCTATTTTTTAACACTTTTCTAGTCATAAAGAATACCAGTACTGTAATGTTGATTGATAGTTACCTGTGCTTTTGGGGAAAAAATGTTTTATGAAGCTTTGGCTCAAGAAAAAAAACGTATTTCCACTTTTGGGATTTCCAGGCACTAACTAGCTGTTGTACTAAATGAAATTTCACACATTTTTGGCCCAACTTTGCATTCAGCCGCTCCACGGTATATTTTTCTTTTTTTTAATTTTCTTTATCGTCACCTTTAGATGTCTCCAGGTTGGTCATGGGATGTGCTGGGTCTTTTTCCTCTTCGCCTGTTCTCTGGCAGTTGGCGGTCATTTGCTAATGCTAATGCCTCATACACACGCAACGATTATCGGCCGACCGATCGTCCGACTTTGGTCCAGAGTGGTGTTTTGTTGGTTGGAATGTGCCTAGACTGCACACAAATTTTCTCGGCCAACAAAAATCTACTTCTGAAGTGATGTCATGTGCTGGTTTACTTTCCGTTTGTTTTTTCTTCTCTGAGCATGCCCAGTCTTGCTCATCAGATTTTTGTCTGCCGAAATCTGTACTGACTGATGGAAAATCAGCCGTTGTGTTGACGGCCAACAAAAATTTTATAGCCTGCACACCAGATTTTTTTCGGCCGAAAAGTCGGAGTCGGTTGTCAGAAGCATCATGCTAACAAGCCGAAAAACGGCAGATCGGATGTTGGCCGAAAATTCCCGGCCATTAATCGATGCGTGTGTATGGGGCATTAGATTGGGCTCACATGACGATGTTTAAAAAGGGCTTAATGAATTCACATTTCACAGTATGTCCTCAGTCTTCCAGGTTGAATGACACCGGAACAAGTATGCTGATAAGTAGTTTGGAGTTCACTCTAACATCACGTGTATCATGCTTGTTTGGGGGTCAGTAATGAAGAATGAAACTGAAAGTCAAGCAACTAGCATTTTTAAAAAGAGGTTAGGAATGGCATGATACTTGTTCATTTTCTCTTGATTTTCTCTTTCTTTAAAACTTGAAGCTTGCCTTTTAGCTGCAGAAGATGATTTGTAACCTAAACACGCATAACCTGGCATCATGAAAGTTCCTTCATACATAGCTGTCAGGGAATCCCTGTGAGACGTCTGGGGCGTGGCCGTGCACAGGCTATTCCCAGAAGAATGACTAATGGGCGTGGCGCCAGACAGGCTATTTAAAGGAAGTTCAATCCTGTTTCCTATGCTGACTGATCTTCAGCTGTTTCCTGTGACCTGATGATACCTGTATGCTTCCCTGTTGCTGACCTGGCTTGTTCTGAACTTGGACTTGGATTCTGAAACCTGACCCGGCTCCGTCCCTGACTTTGGCTCTGCTTACGATTTGGTACCCTGCTGCACCGCCTGTTGATGACCCTGGCTTTCCTACTACTCTGACTCTGTCTCAAACCTCGTCTCTCAGAACTACCCGAGTGCTTGCCTGGCTATCTGCTGCACCTGTTCCATACATCATTGCATGTTACAGTTTCCGGGATCCGAACAAGCAGCCTATCCTGATCCATCAACAACCACAGGCACTCGTGTCCCTCCTGGCCTTTGACACCCTCTGTCTCACCTTCAGTGGGGTCTGGGCCGGAGATATAAGAGAGGCCGACCTCGTCAACTCAGACTCCTCCCAGGTACGTGACAGTATCAGTCAGCCAACTATGGAGTCTGAAAGGGAGGTCTCTCCACTGGAGAACGTTTGCCGATCGATCTCTGCACTATCCCACATGGTACAAAGCATGCAAGGAAAATTGGATTGCATCGAAGATCAATTATCGGCCCGCAAAAATGACTCTTCTCTGATGGAGCCCAGCACATCCTGTGCAGCGGATTTCCACCCGGAACCTCGGGTTCCCATTCCTGAACGTTTTTCTGGAAATTGAAGAAAATTTCGGACTTTTCGTAATTCTTGTGAACTATATTTTTCCCTGTTGCCTCGAACCTTCTCTTCACAAGATACCAAGGTGGGGTTCATTATCTCGCTCCTTCAGGATGAGCCTCAATCCTGGGCTTTCCATTTTCGGGAACAACACGATCCAGCCTTGACAACCATGGATTCTTTTTTTTCTGCCATGTCCCAGCTATACGCAGATCCTTTTTGTCATCTGACTGCTGAATCAAAGCTTAGCAAGTTAAAGCAAGGCCTAAGGCCTGTGGAGGATTATGTGACAGATTTCCGTGTATGGAGTGCCGATACTCTGTGGAACCATTCGGCCCTCCATCATCAGTTCCGTCTTGGTTTGTCTGATGCCCTAAAGGATGAACTTGCCAGGGTGGGGGTACCAACGGCCTTAGAAGACCTGGTGAACCTTGTCATCCAGATTGACCGGAGGCTACGTGAGAGGCAAGCCGAAAGAACTAACAAGGCTCCTTTGGTCCGCCCGGAGTTTGGGGCTGATACTCCTCTCATTACCGTTAACCCCCCAGAGGTACCTCACTACCCTTCACGAAAGAGTTTCCAGAGATCCCCTCTGTCCACATCGGAACGTCTTCGACGGTATCGCTCTAATCTCTGCCTCTACTGTGGCGATGTCGGTCACCACATTCAGACTTGTCCTGTGAGGCCTTGCAGAACCCCCTCTAACTGGATTTCTATGATGCATCCACCCGGGACTAATCAAACACATCTCACCTTGCTTTGCCATCTGAAACTTCCTGAAAAGACTATCTCTGTTCCTGCTATTATAGACTCTGGGGCCTGTAGCTGTTTTGTGGATGTGACATTTGCAGCCCAACACAATCTACCTCTCTGTACCAAGAAACAAGGGTTTGTTGTTCACCTGGCTGATGGCTCTGGTATCAAGTCTGGTCCAGTGACACAAGAGACGGCTCCAATTTTCTGCTCTTCCTCCTCTGGTCATCAAGAATTCCTTTGCCTGGACGTTATAACATAACTAATGTTTCCTGTCATTCTTGGTATACCCTGGCTGAAGGCCCATAACCCTAGCATCAATTGGGTCATGGGTGAGATTTCCTTCTCTTCTCCCTACTGCCGGGCACACTGTGTTCCTGAGGAGTCTCTTACTGTTACCTCTCTCCTTGGTATCCATCCGGACCCCGAAGTCTTGAAACTGGTACCCACAGTTTACCACGAATACCTGGATGTTTTCAATAAAAAGAGCGCTGATTCTCTTCCTCCCCATCGTACATACGATTGCCCCATTGAACTGTTGCCAGGGGCTGAAATACCTTTTGGCCGGATCTATCCTCTCTCTGAGCTCGAATTAGAGACTCTCCGTAACTACATTAATGAAAGCCTGGAAAAAGGATTCATCCGACCCTCCACTTCACCCGCAGGAGCGGGCATATTCTTTGTTGAGAAAAAGGACCATACCCTTAGGTCCTGTGTGGATTATCGCGATCTCAATAAAATAACTGTCAAGAATCGTTATCCTCTTCCCCTAATTCCCGAACTTTTCCAGAGGTTACAAGGGGCAAAGGTGTTCTCCAAACTTGATTTGAGGGGTGCCTACAACCTAGTCAGAATTCGTGAAGGAGATGAATGGAAAACCGCGCTTCGAACGTGCTTTGGGCATTTCGAATATCTGGTCATGCCATTCGGTCTTTGTAATGCCCCAGCCCCATTCCAACATCTTGTTAATGATATATTTCGGGACTATCTTGATTTGTTTATCATCGTATACTTGGATGATATCCTTGTATTTTCTAGTTCTCTCGACCTACACAGAAACCATGTAAAGAAGGTACTGGACAGACTTCGCCAACACCGTCTTTACGCAAAGGCGGAGAAATGTGAGTTCGAAAAACAGGTTATCCAATTTCTGGGACTCATTATCTCTGCGGATGGCATTGCTATGGACCCGCAAAAGGTATCTGCCGTACTGGAATGGCCTGCCCCCGAGGACAAGAAAGCAGTACAGCGCTTTGTGGGCTTCGCTAATTTTTACAGGAAGTTTATAAAGAACTTTTCTGGCATCATAGCCCCCATCACACAGCTGACCAAACGGTTTACCCCATTCAAATGGACTCCAGAGGCTCAAGCCGCCTTTGAACTATTAAAGACTCTGTTTACTTCCGCTCCCATTTTAAAACACCCAGATCCCGCTTTAGCCTATGTACTTGAAGTGGATGCCTCTGAAAAATGCGGTCGGGGCTATACTGTCCCAACGACAAGGAGCCAAGTCCCTACTTTACCCTATTGCCTTTTTCTCCAGAAAATTAAGCTCCTCTGAGAGGAACTATGACGTAGGAGATCGTGAACTGTTAGCCATAAAGGCTGCCCTGGAGGAATAGCGCTACCTACTGGAAGGGGCTGCACACCCTATCCTTATTTTTACGGACCATAAGAACTTAGAATATTTAAGAACCGCAAAACGATTAAGACCTCGACAGGCAAGATGGGCACTTTTCTTCTCTCGATTTGTGTTCCATATAACTTTTTGTCCGGGCTCTAAGAATTGCAAACCTGATGCCCTTTCTCGCATGTTTCCTGAACCAGCTCTACCTCCTGAACCTGACACCATCTTGCCAGCTAAGAATTTCCTACTCTTGCAAACAGACTTGATGTCACAGATCAAGGGGACAGTTGCAAACTCCCCACCTCCTCTGAACTTGCATCTCCAGCAGAGGGATGGACTTTATTTCCACAAGGAACAAATTTTTATTCCCGAACAACTGAGGGTCACCATTCTTAAGAAGTGTCATGATCATCTTCTGGCTGGACACTTTGGTATCCATAAAACCTCTGATTTGGTCTCCCGTTCCTTTTGGTGGCCAGATTGGTTAAAGGACTGTAAAAACTATGTCAGATCCTGCTCTGTGTGTCTCAGAAACAAGTCTGATCGGGCCAAGACCTGGAGCCTGTTGGAATCCCTCCCCGTACCTGAAAAACCATGGAGTATGATCTCTATGGACTTTATTGTGGAACTTCCTCCATCTGAAGGGTTTACCACAATCTTTGTCGTAGTTGATCGTCTTTCCAAGATGGCACACTTTATACCTCTGAAAGGAACTCCCTCTGCCTCCGAAACTGCCTCCACCTTTATCAAAGAAGTGGTGAGATTGCATGGCATTCCAGCCAGCATTGTCTCTGATCGTAGGGTGCAGTTCACTTCCAAGTTTTGGAAAGCTTTATGTGAAGCATTAAACATTGAACTTTGCTTGTCTTCTGCCTACCACCCACAAACAAACGGACAGACCGAGTGGACAAACCAAACTCTTGAACAATATTTAAGGTGCTTCTCTTCTTTTTCTCAAGACGACTGGGTGTTACTCCTCCCTTTAGCGGAATTTGCTTATAATAACTCCGTCCATTCCGCCACCAAGCAGTCTCCTTTCTATGCCAATTATGGATATCACCCCTCCTTCCTACCTGAGTTACCTATGGAATCTGCTGTACGAGCTGTACAAGAAAGACTAAATTTTCTTAATGCCAACAGTCAGCTTTTGCGGGAAACCATTTTGAAGGCACATGCTGGTAATAAAAAAATTTTTGATAAAAGAAGGAGAGGGAATTTGAATTTAAAACGGGGGGATAAGGTCTGGCTATCTACAGCAAACCTGAGATTAAAGTGACCCTCAAAAAAGCTTGGCCCAAGATACCTAGGTCCATTTTCTATCAGGAAGAAGATCAATTCTGTGGCATTCGAATTAATCTTACCAGGTAATCTGAAGATCCATCCCGTGTGTCAACGTTTCTTTACTGAAGTCAGCAGTTCCCAACCCCTTCCCAGATCGTGGATCTGAAGTTCCTGCTCCCCTTTTGATCGAAGGTAATGAAGAATTTGAGGTGGAGTCTATTCTGGACTGTAGAAGAAGGGGTGGTCGGACACAGCTTCTTATCAAGTGGAAGGGCTATGGCCCTGAGGATAATTCCTGGGAACCTGCTTCAAACGTCCATGCTCCTCGATTGCTACGAGCCTACCTTCTTCAACATCCTGAAAAACGGTCTATGTTGGGCATCTGGAGGCTGCCCTTAAGGGGGGGGGCAATGTCAGGGAATCCCTGTGAGACGTCTGGGGCGTGGCCGTGCACAGGCTATTCCCAGAAGAATGACTAATGGGCGTGGCGCCAGACAGGCTATTTAAAGGAAGTTCAATCCTGTTTCCTGTGCTGACTGATCTTCAGCTGTTTCCTGTGACCTGATGATACCTGTATGCTTCCCTGTTGCTGACCTGGCTTGTTCTGAACTTGGACTTGGATTCTGCTTCTGCTTCTCTGCTAAACCTGACCCGGCTCTGTCCCTGACTTTGGCTCTGCTTACGATTTGGTACCCTGCTGCACCGCCTGTTGATGACCCTGGCTTTCCTACTACTCTGACTCTGTCTCAAACCTCTTCTCTCAGAACTACCCGAGTGCTTGCCTGGCTATCTGCTGCACCTGTTCCATACTTCATTGCATGTTCCAGTTTCCGGGATCCGGACAAGCAGCCTATCCTGATCCATCAACAACCACAGGCACTCGTGTCCCTCCTGGCCTTTGACACCCTCTGTCTCACCTTCAGTGGGGTCTGGGCCGGAGATATAAGAGAGGCCGACCTCGTCAACTCAGACTCCTCCCAGGTACGTGACAATAGCTCTCCTGTAAAAGAGTAGAGCAAACATATCTATTTAGGCCTCGTTCACACCATGTGCAGGGAAGTTTTTCTTCACGCATTCTGCAAGGGCACAAAAAAACAATTGTTCTCTATGTGCCTTGTTCACACCACAACATTGGTATCACATGTAGATTTTTTCTGTGCAGGAATCTGACATGATACACACAGGGCACAAAACTGATGTGCATGAAAACTGATGTCAACATGCATAAAAACTCACTGAAATGCGCATGAAAACTGATGTGAAGTGATGGGAAACTGATGTAAATGCATGTCTCTGCAAGTGAAATCTGCATGGTTTTCTCATCAGTTTTCATGCACGTATGGTGTGAACCAGCCCTTACTCTAAAATCAGTATTTTGTAATGGGCTGTATGACCTCTAAATAAATGCCACTTTTTTCTGAAATTCACCTAAAGTAAAGATTTTGCAGTTTTTATGTTATTGAGGTGTGTGTTCATAGAAAACAGTATGTGTGTGGAGGGGGGGGGGGTGGTCAATAAAATGCTAACAACACTTTTCTACTGGGATAAACCTTGACAATGGCCTGTGCTAGGTTCCAACATCTATTCAGCCCATTTCGGTATCTTTATCAACATATATTGCAGATTTAGGTAGCTCCTATTAAGGCCACTTTTACAAAATGGCGCTAATCATGCACCAGATTCAAAAATAATTACCTCCAATTCGGAGATAATGAAGCTGGATGTAATTACCATCAACTGTACAGAGACAGACAGACTGCATAACTGGTGGCATATTTGCTGTTGCTACCTCCTCCCCTTCTCACCTGTCCTTGACTGTTAAAGATGCTCCTAGCATTCAGTGACACTGACATAGGGTAGAGCCTGATGGGAAAGCCGAGTAATAGTCCCCTATCAGATCCGTTCTCTCCTTGTGATTGACAGAAGGCAGTGGGAGGATTCTATAGCCAATAACAGGCTGTCTATTTGCTATGGATCTGCCCACTGCCTGCTGTTTATCATAAGAGGCATAACCTTTATAACAGGTCAACAGATCTGTCCCCACCAATATTTTTCATGTTGTTATAACTTTGTATGAATTTCCTAGGTGTTCCTAGACTTATGACTGGAAGTTTTTGTATTACAATAGGCAAGTACAGTAGACTTCCTAGAACACAAGCAGCTGCTAATCTCTGCTTACCCTGTCCTTTTTTTCAGTGAGTTCAACTCCTGCATACCATAAACTGGCACCATACAGACCACCAGGGCAGCTGATCTCTCCATCTATGCTGTTTTCAGTGATGTACAATGTTCTATTTACGATAGCCATGCAGACATATGCATTTCTTATAATCCAGGAGCAGCCATGGTACAGCACAGATGATGTTTATAGGTAAACTTTTAACTACATTTTTGTATATGAAATAATAAAATGGATTCTAACAGTAATAGGTATATCTTCGATTTCTTTACATAAATTAGGAATTGGGTTCCTATATTTCTGTCATGACTCTTGACAAACATATACAGTGCTTTCAGAAACAGAAGTGATATTAGTTTTTTTTTTTTTTTTTTTTATCAATTAACAAAATGGAGAATAAAGAAACAGAAGAGAAATCCAAATCAAATCAATATTTGATGTGACCACAGTTTTCCTTCAAAACAGCATCAATTCTTCTAGGTATACTTTTACGCACAGTTTTTAAGAAAGTCGGCAGGTAGGTTGTTCTAAACATATTGGAGAATTAACCACAGATCTTCAGTGGGTATAGGCTGCATCAAATCCTTCTGTCTCTTCGTGTAATCCCAGATAGGGATGATCGAACGGTTCGGGTCGACCATCGGTTCGGCCCGAACATTGGGTGTTCGAGGTTCGGCCGAATTTAGAACTTTTTGCCCAAAAAGTTCGGAATTCGGCAACCAGAACCGACCAAAATGCAATGCTTCAGGAAATGGGCTTTAAAAGCCTGTGATTGGACCAGAACCATTAGCAAAAGCCAATTGAGGGGGCAGGAGAATGCTAGGAATGTGATTGGAGTGACTAGGGGGTCCCTAGACCAATCATTAGTGAATACGCCCCCCAGTATATAAGATCGCCCCCGCCATATTCCTAGCATTGTTATACTGGACATGGAAGAGAGTGGAAGCAGTTCTGTTAATTTTACTTTAAAAGTGTCATTTAGCCATTTATTAGTGTGAGGAAAGGGATATCTAGTGTAGTTAGAGTGCTCCTTTACACTTAAGTTAGCTTAAAAAATTAGTTTCTGTAGGGAAAGTGTTAAGTGTCAGGGGGCCGTAGTGTAGTGTAGGGTTAACTGGCAGTGACTGCTATGGCAGGGTGACAAAACCCTTCCATAGCAGGGTGACCGCTATAGAGAAATGATCATTTCTCTGAGTTGCTTCGGAACTGGAATATGGCTTCTCACCAGCCAAGCATTTTTTATGCTGCAGGGGCTGCCACTGCCAGTGCTTTTTTGAGGACATGTTTGATGTCAGACATGACATCTTAACATGTGTATAGGGGGTATATATATACACATATATGTCTGTATATATACCCCTAGACATATATAGGTGTGATAGTAACAGAAATAAATGCTTGCGCTAATGAAATCATTTACAGTAATATATTTCTGCTACTATCACATCTATATATGGCTAGGTGTCTATATACATATAATTATGTGTGTATATATACCACTATACACAATTTCAGATGTTTTGCCTGCCTCAAAAGAACCCAAAAAAATGCCAAAAAAACGCTAGCGTCAAAAAAAAATGCCCAGGTGTGTTTTTGCTGGCATTTTTTGGGGGGTTTTGGAGGCAGGCAAAACATCTGAACTTGTGTATAGTGGTGTATATACACACATCCATATATTTATATACACACCTAGACATATATAGGTGTGATAGTAGCAGAAATATATGCTTGCGCTAATGAAATCATTTACAGTAATATATTTCTGCTACTATCACACCTATATATGGCTAGGTGTCTATATACATATAATTATGTGTGTATATATACCACTATACACAAGTTCAGATGTTTTGCCTGCCTCAAAAGAACCCAAAAAAATGCCAAAAAAACGCTAGCGTCAAAAAAAAATGCCCAGGTGTGTTTTTGCTGGCATTTTTTGGGGGGTTTTGGAGGCAGGCAAAACATCTGAACTTGTGCACAGTACCACTATACACAAGTTCAGATGTTTTTCCTGACTGCAAAGAACCCAAAAAAATGCCTGCTTTGAAACCGGCAAGGTGTGAAAACCGAGGAGAGAAGCTAACCCCCTGAGCTGAAAGTTTTCTAATACAAACAATCCTTTTGTTTCTGGTTCTGGACATGCTACAGAGCTGAAACTTCACAGGTACACCTTTTAGACCCCCCAGACACAAAATCACACAAAAAAGTTCTTAAAAATTGTCATTTTTGATAAAAAAGCCAATTATTGAAAAATTAAAAAAAAAAAAGAGATTTTTTGATTTTTACTTTGGATTCAGTATCTGGGGGTCTAAAAAGTGTACATGTTAAGTTTCAGCTCTGTAGCATGTCCAGAACCATGAAAAAAAAGATTGTTTGTATTAGAAAACTTTCAGCACAGGAGTATGGCTTCGCTGCTGTAACACCTTGCCGGTTTAATAGAAGGCATTTTTTTGGGTTCTTTGCAGTCAGGAAAAACATTTGAACTCGTGTATAGTGGTACTGTGCACAAGTTCTGATGTTTTGCCTGTCTCCAAAAACCCCCAAAAAATGCCAGCAAAAACACACCTGGGCATTTTTTTTTTGACGCTAGCGTTTTTTTGGCATTTTTTGGGGTTCTTTTGAGGCAGGCAAAACATCTGAACTTGTGTATAGTGGTGTATATACACACATCCATATATTTATATACACACCTAGACATATATAGGTGTAATAGTAGCAGAAATATATGCTTGCGCTAATGAAATCATTTACAGTAATATATTTCTGCTACTATCACACCTATATATGGCTAGGTGTCTATATACATATAATTATGTGTGTATATATACCACTAAACACAAGTTCAGATGTTTTGCCTGCCTCAAAAGAACCCAAAAAAATGCCAAAAAAACGCTAGCGTCAAAAAAAAAATGCCCAGGTGTGTTTTTGCTGGCATTTTTTGGGGGGTTTTGGAGGCAGGCAAAACATCTGAACTTGTGCACAGTACCACTATACACAAGTTCAGATGTTTTTCCTGACTGCAAAGAACCCAAAAAAATGCCTTCTATTAAACCGGCAAGGTGTTACAGCAGCGAAGCCATACTCCTGTGCTGAAAGTTTTCTAATACAAACGATCTTTTTTTTTATGGTTCTGGACATGCTACAGAGCTGAAACTTCAAAAAATCTCTCTTTTTTTAAACATTTTTCAATAATTGGCTTTTTTTATCAAAAATGACAATTTTTAAGAACTTTTTTTGTGTGATTTTGTGTCTGGGGGGTCTAAAAGGTGTACCTGTGAAGTTTCAGCTCTGTATAATGTCCAGAACCAGAAAAAAAGATCATATAGGTGTTAAAGGAGGGTCCCACATCCCTGTTCTACTGAAAAATTATCTTTTTTTTTGATGTTCGGGTTCCATTGATTTCAATGGGGTTCTGAAATCCGGGCCGAACTTTCGGGAAGTTCGGATGTTCTGGCCGAACTGAACTTTTCAAAAGTTCGATCATTCCTAATCCCAGACAGACTCGATGATATTGAGATTGGATCTCTGTGGGGGCCAAACCTTCACTTCCAGGACCCCTTGTTCTTATTTACACTGAAGATAGTTCTTAATGACATTGACTGTATGTTTGGGGTCATTTTCCTGCTGCAGAATAAATTTGTCGCCAATCACACACCTTCCTGATGGTATGGTGGATAAATATCTGCCTGTATTTTTTAATATCAAGGACACCATTGATCCTTCCTTACCAAATCTCCAACTTTATTTGCAGAAATGCAACCCTAAACTTGCAAGGATTCCCCCTTATACTTCACTGTTGCCTGCAGACACTCATTATTGTACAGCTCTCCAGCCCTTCGGCAAAGAAGCTGCCTCCTGCTACAGCCAAATATATACAATTTTGACCCATCATCAGTCCAGAACACCTGCTGCCATATTTCTGTACCCCAGTTCCAATTTTTTCAACGACAGTTGAGTTGCATAGCCTTGTTTCCATGTCAGAGGTATGGCTTTTTGGCCACAATTTTGACCTGAAACTGCTTCTGGTCAGACTTTTCCAGATAGATGAGTGTACCTGGGTCCCACTGGTTTCCACCAGTTTTGTGCTAATTGCACTGCTGGACATCTTCTGATGTTGAAGGGAAGTAAGCATGACATGTCTTCATTTGTATCATATTCATCAAAACACAGTAAGATTGAATATGAGGCAGCACAGTGGTAATTTACAAACAAAAGAAGTGATGAAAAATCAAATCAAGTAAACAAATCAAGTACACCATTAACAACTTATATATTAATGTCCATCTAAATAAGTGTCCATTCAGGTTAATAATGTTGGTACACCAGTGATATTTCCCAGTGTCATGTCAGCCTTGTGCGAGTTCATCCAAAAACATATTCTTCAATCATTATAATGTGATAGACACCACTTGCCAGTTTTTAAATCCACTCACAGACTCTCAATGCCTCTCAAACTAATGATATGAGCTCATTTGAATAGATGCAGCATTTCAATCTCTGCTCCTCTTCCCCAATAAGGGGTTCCATTGGTTGCTCATGTAAAATAAAAAAAAATAAAAAAAAACTCCAATAGTGTAATATTGTAAAACAAGACTGCATTTATTCATACCACAATTAGAATACTACTCACAAGCATAATTAAAAACAAGCCCATCTAAAAGGTCCCAAACAGTGATTCAATGTTAGGTCCCTCTGTTTGTGAACTGAATATTTCGGCATCTCACCACATCCCTGCTAGTATAACTTCCATTGTTTCACTTCCAGTAGGGGTCTGACATCACAACCTGTTGCTGTGCGTTCTGCTCTGATGTTTCGTCTACCGGTAGATGAAACCTTAGGGTGGATCACATGGCAACAAGTAGTGACATTAGACTCCTACCTGAGGTTACGCTGGTTTGAAGCCAAAGGGCACCAAATACTGGTTTGATTTCGATTTTTCTTTAGTTTGCTCACTTTGCATTTTGTAAATTGCTAAAAATAAACAAAATATATATTTTTGAAAACTTTTTTTCTTTACAGCACAGTATATTTTATATATGCTGTATAATTTACATTAGTAAATATAATCTTTTTTCAAATATGGGCATTGTAAGAACCCTAATTTGACTAGGTATTAGCATCTTGCAATTCCTGTACAGCAGGGCTTAGACTGAAGGAGGGAGTAGCAGTACAAGGAAACAGTCAATTCTGCAGCAGTGCAACAAGCATGCTGATAGGAGGATACAGCGGAATGACAGAGAAATTAGCTCATCAGTATGTTACTTTCATTGTTTAGGCACAGTGAAACTGCAGCAATGAAAGATCAGGTTCCCTCCCCTGCCAGACAGATTTGTGCTGTGCAGCAGATCTGTGTAGATTTTAGAAATAGACAAAATACAAACATGTTTTCAGCAGGTAAAACATGTGTCATATATGTATTTTATCTCTAGGGCTCTATTACTATGAACAGTGTTGTTAATCAAACCTCATCTAGGTTCTCTTTCTCCTTCATTGTTCAATACCAAGCAGCATTTGCGGTGCAATCTGCAGAGGAGTCAAAGACCTGGCTGCATTGTCTGGCAAGGGATATATGGATCATATGACTAGCTAAACAGAATTACAAATCCTTTGAAAACAGTTTACTTATTATTATTGATCAAAAAAAAAAGAGATGGGGGTCTGAAGGTCATTCAGCACCATGCCCCTCAATTAAACATGATCAATTAAATGAAAGACGAGGGGCTTTTAAATGGTGCAAAAACACAAAAAAATCACAAAAAAATTGTGGCAACAACCATGGAGGAGGATTAGTGCAATGAGAGACACCTAGTGACTCAATGGGAATTCCTGTGGTCAGTCCCTACATCAGGAGGAAGATTTGTCATTACCTGTAATAGTCAGATATGATTGGATTGTGGTCCTACTGTATCCTGTATTGAAAGTGAAGGATTGTTTGGTGGTCCGATACCTTCCCCTGCTGATGTCCCTCCACAGGCAGGATTATGAATAGAAAGCCTAGGTTTTTCTTAAAACATTCCAATTTGTGCATTAGCACTAATCTCTGTCATAGGATTCTCCCCAGGTGACCTGTGATATTTTACATTTGTAGTTTCCAATCATCTCCTGAAGAAGCTAATATGTGATAGCGAAACATGTTGAGTGTATTGGATCTACTGTTCAGCAATATGTAAAATGTAATTTTTTACATTTGATATTTTTATATTTTGTATCAATAAAAAAATATACCTGAATTTTCTATATAAAAACATTTTTTGTGTGTTTTTGCACCATTTAAAAGCCCCAAATATTTTATTTAATTGGTCATTATTATTATTGTTATTATTATTTAAACTCTGTATTTAGCGGCATTCATTTTTTATGGTAGCATTTCATGTATACAGTTACTAACAAAGATATTTTTACTAACCTACATGCATTAAATTATTAACTATTATTTAATTCTTTTGCAGTGCCTGTTATCCAGGGAATAAAAGCTTGAACGAAAATCTTACTTATATACTAATACACAAAAGATCTACGAAGAATTATAATAGCTTTACGAACACAACATTGTGGCTCCTCACTGCTGTACACCTGGTCATCTTAGCCTTCATCTTCTCTAAGGGAAAACCATTTCGTAAACCACTGTATACGAATTGTGAGTTCATTGATGGCTTTGGTTTTAATGCGATCAACCATCATAGCAATCATTAACGGTCATAGTGTTTTCTATTGGTTTTGTAAGACTGTCAGGGAGCTGTGTAATTGGCGCATGGCAAAATGTTTGCATTAGCAATCTGTGGCCACGCAACAACTTTTGCAACAGTTTTGTAGATTGTGTACCATATACATTGCTGCACAGAGTGTTCTCGTTTGACATTCTTTGTGTTGCATTGAATTCTCCTAGACCTGCACATAATTTGTCCCACATTTTGAAAACTCTCTGTTTTTTTTTTTTTTCAAATAAAGTTTTTATTGAAATTTTCCAAAATAACAGAATAGCCAAGGTTCAGCAAAACAACATCTAAACGGTTGACTTGAAAACTGCTATTTAAAACAAGAGAACCAGAAAAGACTGATAAATCCAAACAAATTACCATAGTGATTAGGGAAGGATAGCAGTGAAAAGGGGGGGGGGGTAAGGGGAGAAATGGAGGAGGAGGGATATTGGAAGTTAGGACTGTAGAAGAAGAGGCGGGGGGGGAGGGAAGGGTTGGGAAAGGCAAGGCAAGTAATAACGAGGAGGGGAGAAGGTAAGGTGGTAGGGTAAGGTGGGAACCTATGAAGAAATATAGGAGGAACGCAATCACACCTGAAAAGTAACCAAAATATCAAGCATTATGTTGCATTCCTAGGGTCCCATATAGGTGAAATAGAGACGGGAATGGCACTCCCAGGAGCACTCTACATCATGAACGTGTAAAGTGCCGGTGCACGATGGATTGCACCCACACTTTAGGGCACAACAGGTTAGGGGCACTCAGGCTAAAGTCACTCATCAGCTACCGGCAAGCGTATTAAAGTCCATCTCAGACTCAAAGATGGGCAACGTATGAGGGCTATAACACAGTAAGTTAAGGGCATTGCGGAATGGCTGGTGTAGATGAATTTGTAGGCAGACTGGAGTCAGATAAAGATTTTGAAAGAGTTGCTTGGAAAAAAGAGTCTATCCAGGAGGAGCAGGAGTATGTTGGGTATTCGATAGTGATGTATGTGTCCCATTTCATGAAGAATTTACTATTGAGGCCTGTGAAAATCCGAGCATCGATGGTGTCTCTATTGAGGAGCTTCGTAAGTTCCGAAGTGACCTCTTGCAGGGTAGGAGGGCTGTAATTAATCCAGTTATGAAGTATGGCTCTCCTGGCTACCATGTAGTAGGTAGACAGCCAAGCTTTATTTGCGGAAAGAATTTCGGTTTGGGTCTTGGCTAAGCCCAGTGAACAACCATCTAGGCAACCAAACAGCAGTAAAAGCGGGTGTCCAGTCGGTGTAAGGCCTGTGATCCGTTGGGCATATCTTTCCACCTCCTTCCAGAATTTCGATGTGGCGGGACAGGACCAAAACCTGTGAGATAAAGTTGGTCTGTTAGTCAAGCACCATGCACATTTTTGCGGAGCATTGGCGGTGGGGGAGAAAGTGAAGGGAGAATAAGCCCGGTGGACTATTTTCAGTTGCTGTTCCTTCCAGAACTCATTGGTTATGATAGAGCAAGTAGACCTGTATCCTGCCAGGATGCAGGATGACAGGTTTGCAAAGTGAAAGTCCTTTTCCCAAGGTGATGTAAATGGCGATGCTTTTTGCAGAAGACGGTGGCGTTGGAGTGGCTTGTATATGTTAGAAATACTTGGCTTGGGAATGCCCACGAGTGTGTCCAATAGAGAGGGTTTAAGGCTCTTGGCGAGATCTCGGCAGAGATGGGAAGCAAAGGTAATGGCCTGATGCACATGGAGAAAATCAGAAAGCGGAATGTGGAACTTGAAGCAGATCTCCTGCAGGGGGAGAGGGCGGCCGGAGGATGTATCAAAAAGTTGGGCAAAGTTCCTTAGGTCGAGCAAAGTCCAGCGCAGGAATGGAGCATATTGGAGAGGTTGAGGGAACATAGGATGACCTACTATGGGTAGGTATCTTGAAAATCTGGTAGATAAATTAAGATATTTACACGTTTCTCTCCAGGCAATTATAGTGTCTCTGAGGAGCAGGTTGTTTTTGAGTGTAGCTGGCAGAGCTGAAAGGGAGCAGTGCAGGAGAGCCCCCAGGGTGTAAGGGGCAACCATTTGCTTTTCTACATCTAAAATTGAGAAGTGGGAATGGCCCGACACCCAATCTAAACCTATTCGGAGAAGACAGGCTACATTGTAAAGTCTGATATCGGGGATGTTTGCCCCACCTTCACATTTTGGTAGAAACAATTTTTTGAGAGCAATTCGAGGTCGCTTTCCCCTCCAGAGGAACTTTTGGAGTGATTGATATAGGAGTTGTGTGTCTTTGTGTTTTAATAATAGTGGGATCGTTTGCAATGGGTATAGGAGTTTTGGGAAGCACATCATCTTGAAGAGATGACATCTACCCAACAAAGACAATGGCAACCCAGACCACGCTTCCAACTTTTTTGTGATGTCCTTAAGTACCGGTGGGAAGTTTAAAGTGTATATAGATGAGGGGGTTTTACCTATGTTAATTCCAAGATATTTAATGTGACTTTTGGTAATCTTAAATACGGACTCCGACGCCCAGGGGGGTGGATCAGTTCGTCCGAGAGGCAGTATTTCACTCTTGGAAAAATTAATTTTCAGTCCCGCGCAAGAACGGAAGGTTGTAAAGATGTTATGGATTAGAGGGATGTCTTTGGCAGGATTCGAGGTGAAGATGAGGATATCATCGGCAAACATGGCTGACCTCACTTCCTGATCTCCCACTCGCACACCGTGTAGACCAGTGTGAGCTGTCAGCAAACGGGATAACGGCTCAATGGCCAAATTAAATAACAGGGGGGAAAGGGGGCAGCCCTGTCGGGTTCCTTTAAAAAGGGAAAAGGATGCAGATGAGTGGCCATTCGTGATGACCATAGCATTAGGGGAAGAATACATAGATTTAATGAGATGCAGAAAAGGCCCGTCGAATCCTAGTTCACCCAACACTTTAAAAAGCCACGTGAAGTTGACATTATCGAAGGCCTTCTCTGCATCTAGCGTAATAATGGCCATGTCATGTAGAGGGTTTGATTTTGCCATTTCCAGTACAGAAAGGACTTTCCTGATGTTAGAGGTCGCCGAGCGTCCTTTCGTGAACCCGGCTTGAGCCGGGTGGATAATGTCCGGCATAATTTTCGCCAGTCTGTTTGCGATGATTTTTGAGAGTAGTTTGGAATCTAGGTTTAAAAGAGATATGGGTCGGTAAGATCCAGGTTCCAGAGGATCCTTGCCTGGTTTAGGAATCAGTTTAATATGGGCTTGGTAACCAGAGGGTAGGTAGGGACCGCCATTTAGGATATTTTGATACACCGCCGTCAAAGTCGGGGAGATTACGTCCGAGATAAGTTTAAAAAAATCAGAGGTATACCCGTCCGGGCCGGGTGATTTGCCAGGGGAGAGAGCGTGGATAGTAGCGGAGACCTCCTCAATTGTGATGGGGGCATTGAGCTCTGATAGGGCAGCAGGAGCCATCCTGGGGAGCGAAATTCCCCCCAGGAAAGTGTCCGCCGTCTGTGGGTCAATGTGTTCTGGGCCGTACAGGGAGGAGTAGAAATCGTGCATCGTCTGAGAGATGTCCTCCTGTGATACACAAATCTCGCCTCTAGAATTTTTGATTTTAGCTATGTGCGTTGGGGTGTATTGAGATTTACAAAGCTGAGCTAAAAGTTTCCCGGATTTATTACCAAATTTGTGTAGTGCAAGGTCTTGAAGGGAGTGCCGAAAACTTTCTGACAATTCAGCCCAATGGTCAAAGTCTTGTTTCGCTTTTTTCCATTCAGTTCTATGAGTAAACGTGTTAGAGAGGGAAAGGTTAGCTTGTGCTCGTCTCAAAGTGTCGCTGGCTTGATGGTATCGGGCTGAGGTCTGTCTTTTATAAGCCGTACTAAAAGCGATTATGTGGCCTCGCAGGACCGATTTTCCCGTTTCCCACAGGAGATTCGGATCATGTGCATGTTGCGCGTTGTCGTTCAAAAAGTCTGTCCAGACCTTTTTCAGAAGGGACTGCAATTCTACGTTTTTGGCCAGGAAGGAGGGGAACCGCCATGTTCTAGTGGGATTAGGCGAGCGGGAATCGGAGTATACAAGAGAAATTGGAGCGTGGTCCGAAATCGCCATGTCCCCAATTAGGGGAATGGATGACCTCTGGAGGGAAAAGCGATTGCAGAAAAAGTAGTCAATGCGAGATAAGCTATCGTGCGGGTGGGAAAAAAATGAGTATTCTCTGCCTAGCGGGTTGGCTTGACGCCAGATATCAGTCAGGTCTAGAGAAGCCGCAAAATCAGGTAGGTAAAGTGGCTGTAACTGATGGGAGGAAAGTTTGCCCTGATCCCTAGACCTGTCTTCTAGGGTATCCATCACCGAATTGAAGTCCCCCCCCACCAAAAGAGGGAGGTGGGCTATGGGGGCTAGGGAGGAGGTAAGAGATTGAAAGTATGATTTGGAGGGGGAATTTGGGGCATACACATTTGCTAAAGCCAGAGTGGAGTCTCTGATCTTAAGGGTCAAAGTGAGCAACCTGCCTTCGTTATCAGTATGTTCTGCAACAATTTCACAAGGCAGGCCTTTGTGAATCAGTGTAATAACCCCCGCCTTATGGTTGACTGCCGCAGATCCGCGAACCTGTCCTACCCAAGTTTTGTGCATACGATGGAAATCAGAGGAAGGGAGGTGAGTTTCCTGCAAAATGGCAATGTCTGCCTTTAGTCTTTTTAAGTGTCGTAGTATCGCCATTCTCTTATGGGGGGAGCGGAGCCCTTTGACGTTCCATGATATTATTTTGACATCAAGGAGGGTCAAACAGGAGGGGAATACATAGTTGCATGGTTAATAATAGCTGAGAGGGGAGGGAGTCTGCGTGGTGCCGTGGCCTAGGGTGAGTGCCAATCTTAGTAGTAGAGCCTGTCTTCTGCCGGAATAGACACAGATAGGTGTTCCCAATAAAAAACGAACATATAATAAGGATATAAAGCAAAAGAAATACAAATAAACGTACCATAGAAGTCTGGGACTTCGCTTTCTTCCTGACAAGCCGCATCACACCAGCACGGCGTTACCGGAACTAGCAGGCAATGGGCCAGCTCCCGCGACAAAGCCCTCTTGTGGGAGAACCGGAAGTCGCCGGGTCCAGACATGGCGAGCCAGATAAAAACTCTGGGACCTCCGCGTAGCTACGGCCGCAACCTCACTGGAACCTGAGTGGTGTCCAGTAAGGCCCGTCCGGCAAGGCAAGTGTGGGGAGATGCTGGTTGCAACAAGAAACAACAAGTGGTAAGAAAACCATATACCAGTAAAAACAAAGATAAATCAATAAGATAACATGAAGCTAACATCAGGTATGAGCACTTGAAAACTGCAAAATCTGTGAAGAAGCCAAGAATTTTAATTTTAATTTTACCCCAGGAAGGGATCATAGGAGGAAGGATAACAACGCCCTAACAATGAGAACTCAGGAGCAGGTTACAGAGCAGGGGTCATCCGGGCATTATGTCAAAAGCCTTAACCACAATCCTGGGGGGTAGTAGAGCCAATGTATTTCGAGTGACACATCCCATATGAGGGAGCATCATGTATCCAGTCAGCGCTGACGGTCTCCATTTGATTTGTGCGCATATCTTGCTCTTTTAGATGAATCCTTCCGTGGATTACGTGCGTCCCTGGCTCCCAAAGAAGGGGAGACAGGGAACGAATCCTGGGTCTCCATAGCCACCTGCATGTGCGCTTGGAGGAATTCAGAAGCCTCGTCAGGGTGTGTAAAAGACTTAGAATCTCCCGCAGGGGTATTAAATCTCAATGTCGCAGGGTAGGCCAAGGTAAATTTAATACCTTTATGGTACAGTGCGGAACAGAGTGGCTGAAAAGCCTTTCGTCGCCTTGCGACTTCTTGCGAATAATCCGCAAATAAAAGCAGCTTGTGGCCCTCCAATTGCAACGCTTTGGCATTGCGGTACGATTTAAGAATGGCATTCCTGTCAGCATAATTTAGAAAACGCACGATCACCGGGCGCGGTGAGCGCCTATCATTGGAAGGCGGACCCAGTCTATGTGCTCTTTCTACTGTGCATGGTGTTGTAATCCCCAGTGCCTGGGGAATGCGATTTGAGCACATGTCAGGCAGAGTAGCAGCTGTAACAGACTCGGGGATTCCTATGATTCGCAAGTTATTTCTGCGCGAGCGATTCTCGAGATCTTCCAGCTTATCCAATATGTATTGTTGAGTCTGTGCCGTTTTTTGGTCATTGGATAGATTTGATTGGACCTCGTCCTCTACCTCAGATAGTCTGTGCTCTAAGTCTGTGAGCCTCCGAGCCTGCTCCCCCACCTCCCTGCGGATCTGTGTAATGCCATCCGTGACAGCCTTGTCCACTGCAGCTGTGATGGTGGGCAGCATCAGAGCGGCCACTGCCTGGGCTATGCGAGTGTATTGATCCTCTGAACATGGGAGAGCCGCAGCCATAGGAACCGGGGGGGCCGGGGAGCCTGCGTGTTGTTGAGAGGTGGCCGCGGCCATGTTGGCTGCATGTGAGGCGGGAGAGTCCGCCTCCGAGCGGATCTCTCCAGGGCTCGGAGCGCCGTGGGTTACGAAGCGGTCCATACCTGGTGTGTCCCCTGAAGTGTAGGAGGTGGAAGAGGTGCGAGCCGCCGATCGCGGGAGCTAGTAAGCCGGATCTTTTAGTCTGATGTTTCCCGGAGCCGCCGTTACAGCCGCCTAGCTCATCAGGCGCCGGAACCGGAAGTTCTAAAAAACTCTCTGTTTTATATCAAATTAAAAAGTTGGTGCATGTCTATGATACCTGCACAAAATATTGACGCTTGCAGTACTGTTAACAGTTATGACTGTTCACACATTATTCATATCTGTGATAATAAATGTGGCAGATGAGATGAAGAGTACCTGTGTAGCCATCAGTAAATTTATTATCATTGTAAAAACACTGATGTGCGCAATATCTGCCCACGTTGTTTTCCTTGATTGAATATTAAGAATCATTCATAAAGTGCACCTACCATCCCTGTGAGACAGTCTGAGCGCTTGTTTACTCTATTGCAAAGTGAAAGGTAGATGGTGGTCTTCAATTTAATTTTGTTTTTTTTTTGTAAATTGCTCTATCCATCGTGTTTTGAATTGTTGTATTTTGAAAACAGTAAATTTTGAATTTGGATTGCCTTGTTCATTTGTTCATATTTCTTTTAGCACTGAATATGAAACACAGTGACTTACACCATTTCTCTCTGCAGATATTTTTGTGGCTACATTAGTGGTAGAATTTACTCTCACCCTATTCTTCATTTTTGCTGACTTCAAGAATATGTATGTTGTTTTAGAGGTAGGTGTATTATCACAAAATAAGTAATGTCTTACCTGAATGTTCTATTGTGATGGTAATGAAATCTAAAAAGCTCCACACTAAGTGGCGAAAAAGGGGATTCACACAGAACACAGTGCCACCCTAATTTCTTCAAAATTCACAAGACAGCTTCATACGCAAATCCTGTTATCCAAATTATAAATCCTGTTAAACTCTGTAATGCTGGCCAAAGATAGATCAAAATTTGGATGGTTCAGCAGTGACTGACTGAATTTCGATCATTGTGTGATGTCCCCTGGTTGACAGATGTCAATCATTCATTCGACTTTGCCCAATTTGTCCTGCTGTCGAAAAACAATGCCCTGGCAGGAGGGAACAATAAAACCTGTCTATGGCCAGCTTTAGCAGAAGAGTGTTCATTTCAAAAATCCTGTTTAGCTAGGATCTACACAGCCATTTATTGAGCCTGGTCGTAAATGGAAAATTATCATAAAAAGCTTTAGTCCAGAGCCTGGAAAGCCTAATGAAGTTCTATAATTTAATTATTTTTTAAAGCAGTAGTAATTTCTGATCTGGTGTTTTTTAATACCAGAGCAAAAATCTATTCATAGACATTTGCAGAATGGCAAAATTAGTTTTGTTTTATTTAGATTCGTTATGTTTCTAATTTCATTTAGTTTATTTCTTTTCAGAATTAGTTTAGTTTCATTTAATTTAGTTTTGTTTATTTGTTTTCTAACAAATTCCAAATTTCCGGAACAATTCAGATTCGGATCGGTCGAAAAATGATTGATCGATTTGAATTCTGTGTGAAGAATAGCTGGTTGTTAAGCAGCGGGCTGGGAAGCCGCCAAGTCCTTAATAACCAATGACTCATCAGCTGTCAGCAGGCTTCCCTGCTGACAGATGAATGTAAACAAAAGAATGCTGGCAATAGAAAACTCCAAAAAAAATTGCGCGGGGTTCCCCATAATCTTTACCAGGCCCTTCAGGTCTGATATGGATTCTAAGGAGAAAAATAAAAACAGGGTAGGGTCCTCACCAAAATCCATTCCAGACCCTTACCTGAGCATGCACGTACCTTGTGACATCACGGACTGGGGCATGTTGGATTGATGACATTACAAGGGGGAGAGGTCATCCACTGATGTCATCGGATGTCTCCCCCCCTTACCTATTTAAGAGATGTCTGGCGGAGGAGCTGGCATTCAGCGGGGAGTTTCGATAAGGTTGGAGGTTTTTTTTTCGAGTTTGGTGGTATGTCGCCTGATTGACGATGGATCTGCTTTGGGGTCTAATGCATTGGACGTCATTGGACGGAGCATCACGTGGTTAAGGGCCGCTTTCATTGGCCCTTTACCACGATCCGTGATGCGCCGGGTCCCTGGGACCCAGCGAGCACGGACACTCCTGTGTGCATGCCCCAGGGGGCCCACGGAAAGCGCGATTCTGGGAGGACGTCATTGTACGCCCTCCCAGAATAAGTCGACCGCGCTGTAGCCATCATTCGGCTATGGCCCGGTCGGCAAGTGGTTAAAGCAAATACTGTGAATGACACATGTTTCTATTGCAACATATGGTGGCAGCTACTGTTTGTGTGTGTAAAGGGTTAACTGCCCCAGTGTTAATCACTCTCAGACTGCTGGCTCTTAGAATGTGTTCCTGCAGATTTTAAAATATCTGTGCATGGTGAAGCTGAGAGTGTGATACATCGTATTCTAATGGTAGGGACAGGATTTGACTACTGTCTTCATGTCAATAATACCTCTTGATGAATGTCTGCTGAAAATTAATATTATCATTTTTTCCCTAGCTTGTCTGTACACCAACCAGCTGGAGAATCCACATGTTGGTCATGCTGGTCATTTGTCTTGTGGTATCATTTGTGGTGGAGGTGAGTATCACTGTGAACTAATTTTTTACAGTATGTAGAATATTACACTAATATGAAAATAGATTTTAGCTTTGAGTATTCTCTTGTAGGCCTAATCATCTACCATTCAATGATATATCGTTGGATACTTAGGAATAAAAAAAAAAAAAAAACACTTTCTATTCTATTCCTCTTAATTTTATTACTGAACAAACTAATTGAAGTGAGCCCTTAAAGCCCAACTGAAGTCTCTTCATAGTCTTAATATCCTTTTCTCTAAAAATATTGCTTCCCAACCTCAATCTCCAGTACTATTTGCTGGAATAGCAGAGTAATAGCCTTGTCCTTACACAGACTTGTACAGGCAAAGAAAGAGAGGGCATATCAAGCTAACTCTGGTATTTATTGGGCTGCATGATCATATTTACCCAACATGCGCAACTGCCATAACAGGAAAGTAGGAAAGAGTATGAAAGTTGAGGTTGCTAGTATAAAGTCTATCAGACTGCATATTTATTTCTGTGACTTCAATATTGATGTCTTTATTAATTATGGTAGGTGTCCCCACCCTTTACAATTCAGGTTTTAGCTTCCACCACAAATACAGTAGACACTGTTATATTAGGTCTTAAGCTTGTTCCCTGGGCAATCAATCTTAAATAGCATGGACGGTTTACCATGATTTACCAAAACTGAACTTAATGTGGAAAGCAGGATATGCACTTGCATGGGATTATTTGCATGACATTCCGCACCAGCCTGTTCCTAAGTGTGCACCCTGTTAATTTACAAGAGCAGACAGGCAGGGTTTCCAAAATATGATATCTTTATTTTAATGCCATTTTAATTGTGGTTGTATTATTTAAATTTGTGTAATTAACATGCTCTACTAACATTCTATGCATAAAGCAACTTTATAATTACCAGTTTTGTATCTCTTTGAGATGCTCAAAACCTGTTTTTGATTGTTTGTATCTGAAAGTCGCCAACTCTGTTTTGCCACTTTGGGATATTCTTATATAATCAAGGAGCAATATATTTAAATTATAATCTCATCTATAACATTTAATTATAAGTTACTAAAGTATAGAAAATGGAGTAATACTCAGCATGCATATTTATGAAGATATGGGCATGCGTGCAGGAATGGATTTATATTTTTGCGCCGTTAGGCCAACTGTCTAGTGCTGTCTCTCTCCAATCCTAGACAACTGGCTATCCTTAGTATCACACTAGCATTATTATGCATAATAGCCTAAACATGGAGGCTGGAGGTGGAGAGATTGAAAGGGCTGCATTAGTACTCATATTAGAGGGGTTTGAATAAAGTCACTGTTAAATAGGGATGGGCTTGATGTTCGAGCCGAACGTAAGTCTGTGTACTGTGTAATATGTGTACAAGACCTCCTCTGGTGGGATTTTTTTAGGGCATAGATCAAAGTCAGTTTAAAAAGAGTCCAAATTTTATTGCATATAACTTACACAAAGTTAAAACAATGCGGTTGTATATGAATAGTTGTACAAACGTAGCCTAAGTGAGCTGTTAGTAACAGAGATAGACACCCAACGCGTTTCAAAAAGTCAACGTTTTTTCCTCTTCAGGGGTACAAGGCTATATAGTGCATTAATTCTGTTGTATGAAAAAACAGTCCCCGAACCATAAGGGGTACATCAAAAGGGACCCAATTGCACAAATGGATCTGCCAAATAAAACATTGTATATAAATGGTCCGTCAAAGATAACTGGAGCAGACGTGGCATAGCCAGAAAGTCACAGAGCAGCCACACCGGGAGGAGCACTGTCAGAGTGCAGTATAAATCTAAAAAACAGTAAATGAGGACCATAGTTTAGAGATTAATGTAATTCATTACGCTTGTGTATCCCATAATGGGAGACCCACACAATCACAGCCCAGAGTTGTCGGGAAGAGGCCCTTAACCCCATCAACATGGGGACAAGGTGCTTTGGGGGCACCCCAAAGCACCCTCCCCATGTTGAGGGCAAGCGGACTGGTATGGTTCAGGGGGGGGGGCGCTCGCCCCCCCCCCATCCTGGCTTGCCAGGCTGCTTGCTCAGATAAGGGTCTGGTATGGATTATTGGGGGGGCCCCACACCATTTTTTTTTTTTTTTGGCCGTGGCGTTTTCCTTAACCACTTCCCGCCCGCCCTATTACAGATTGACGGCGGGAATGTGGTTGAGTTATCCTGACCGGACGTCATATGACGGCGGCAGGATAACTCCGCTCTGGGCGCCCCCCGGGGGCGCGCAGAGCGGCGATCGGTGATGCGAGGTGTCAGTCTGACACCCTGCATCTCCGATCTCGGTAAAGAGCCTCTGACGGAGGCTCTTTACCATGTGATCAGCCGTGTCCAATCACGGCTGGTCACATAGTAAATAGGAACAGCCGTTGATCGGCTTTCCTTAGTTCGTGCCTGACAGGCACGAGTAAAGGAGCGCCGATCGGCGGCTCCCCTGACAGGGGGGGGGGGGTCGGCACTGGTAATCAGATCATTGATTACCAGTGCAGACCCTCGGGGGGGGATGCCACTAGATCCACCAGGGATGCCCACTATGACCCCAGGGATGCCCACTATGACCCCAGGGATGCCCACTATGGCCACCAGGGATGGCAATCAGGGCTCAGGGAGCCCCCCATTGCCCTCCCCATCAGTGATGCCCACCAGTGTCCTCCCTATCAGTGCTGCCCACAAGTGCCCATCACTGCCATCCTTTAGTGTCGCCCACCAGTGCCCATTATTGCCCACCAGTGCCGCCTATCAGTGCCCATTAGTGCCCATCAGTGCCGCCTGTCAGTGCCGATCAGTGCCGCCCATCAGTGCCCATCAGTGCCCACCAGTGCCGCCTATCAGTGCCCATTAGTGCCCGTCAGTGCCACCTATCAATGCCCGTCAGTGCCACCTATCAGTGTCCATCAATGCCGCCTATCAGTGCCCAGCAGTGCCGCCTATCAGTGCCCACCAATGCTGCATATCTGTGCTACCTATCAGTGCCACATATCAGTGCCTATCAGTGCCGCATATCAGTGCCGCCTATCAGTGCCACCTATCAGTGCCACCCCATCAGTGCCACCCCATCAGTGCCACCCCATCAGTGCCTCCTCATCAGTGCCTGTCAGTGCAGTCTCATCAGTGCTCATCAGTGCAGGAAAAAAATTATTTATTTACAAAATTGTATAACATAAACAAAATTTTTTTTTTTTTTTTTTAAACTTTTCGGTCTTTTTTTATTTGTTTAGCAAAAAGTAAAAATCGCAGAGGTGATCAAATACCACCAAAAGAAAGCTCTATTTGTGGGGGGAAAATGACATAAATTTGGTGAAGGTACAGTGTTGCATGACCGCGCAATTGTCATTCAAAATGCAACAGCGCTAAAAGGGGAAAATTGGCCTGGGCGGGAAGGGAGGGAAGTGCCCTGTATTAAAGTGGTTAAAATCCATACCAGACCCGAAGGGCCTGGTATGGATTGGGGGAGGGGGGGGGGGGTTGACCCTATGCTGTTTTTATTTTTATTTATTTTTTCTGTATTGCTGGGAGCTGACAATACATTACCGCCACAAGCAAGTTTAAATGACATTTTTTCCTTTAGAAATGTCAGTATTGCTGCAACAGGCTACATACATCGTACAGATTTGCCACTTTACAGGCACATTAAGGGGACCACCCAGGCATGATATTTAAAGGAATTTTTCATTTTTATTGTTTCATTTTGAGCATTAATAACATCACTGCTGCTGTAAAAATGATCTTTTAAAAAAAAAATGTTTTGCATTTATACATGTCCTCCAGTGCAGTACCCAGGTCCCCATACACATTTTATGGCAATAACTTGCATATAAGCCTTTAAAATGAGGACTTTTGATTTTTCATGTTCGTGTCCCATAGACTTTAATAGAGTTCGCATGTTCGCTAGAACTTTTTCCCTGTTCGAGATGTTCTGGTGTAAACCTAACAGGGGGGTGTTTGGCCCATCATTACTGTTAAAGCAATGTGTGGCCATTTGCAATTTAGCAGAAACTGAAACTACTTGTTGTGGCTGTATTCCTTTACTTTTGTAATGCCCAGCCAGTTTCACTAAGTGTGAGAATTGTGAGCCCTATTGAAAATTTGGGCAGAGCCTCTATTGTAACAGGAAGCTGGATGAAAGTGCTAAAGGTAAAATTTCTGTCTGGCCAAAGCAAACAATCAGCTTTCTTGATTTATGTTTAATTCTGAACTGTAGAAATGAATTTTAAGCTGCTTGTTTGCTATAACTAACAATAAATTGTACCTTTAGCATGTCTTTATATCAACTGTTTGTCACTGATGGACTACTCTTAATGTTTAGTGTTTTATGATTTACAGTTCATTAAATGTTAACCTATCTAAAACTAAAATACCAGCAGTTGCTTTTAAATCAATAATCAATCAATTAAACAGAACAAGACAAATCAATGTATGGTTTGGCTGTAAATCAAAAAATCGTTTAAGACATGTAAACTGTGTATAATCAAAGTTACTATATTTACACCATATATTTCAATACTCTTTCTAGGAATTTATTTTGGATAACAGAGCCCTCTGGCTGGCCTTGAAGAAATGTCTAAAATTAAAACCTGGAAGTAACTACAAAAAATTAAGAGCTATACTGGAGGAGGAAAAAGAGTGGCCACCCATTGGAGACACAGTGTATGAGAACAATAAACTGACCAATGGAGACTCTAAAATGTACACTAACCCAGCCTATGAGCATGAAGAAGTTGTTTCAAATGGAAGGAATGGGATACATTGATGTTAAAGGAAGAAGAAATAAAGAAGGCAGTAAAGGGATCTATACAGCTGTAGTGTGGAGAGTAAATTACAAGATCCAAGTATGCTGCTACCCATGAAATATTATGCTACTAACATTAAATAATGTTAAAATATCAGCTGTCATTCTACATGTTCAGCATACTGGGCTTGATTTTCTAAAGTCAATGGGTCACTGATCTCAGCATTTGACATTTACTAAAGAAAATAAAAATGAAATGTCTGTGCAAATGTGCATTTACATAACTCTCTAACAAAACTGTGATTATGTGGTATCCATCACAATTGTCGTATATTCTGGTCCTGGGCCTAAAAACAATGATGCCCTAAAAGTAGAGATACATGAATTATTAAGTTGTTTTTCATTAAAAAAGTAAATTTTAAATTTGACATTTGGTATTATGCTGGATAATTTTCTTTTACCTATAAGAACATTTATCAAACATTTGTAATGTCAGTAGAATGTTTTTAAAAATATCAGAATCTTACTTGAACACTGATTATCAGCTACAACCATTCTAGTAAGAGATCACTTTTCTATAAATATTACCAATGTTTTTTCTAGTGCTGCTAGTGGGGTTCTTTTTAGTGGTGACCCGCCCTTAAATGGACCTGACAACTCACCAACACAGCAGTAGTGATGACGTGGGCTTTGAGGTGGCTACACATTATACAATTTTCTTGTACAGATTTCCTTTAGATTTACCAAAACCATATAATATGAGATAAAACCTAAACACTTTCAAATTGTATGCAATCAGGCAGGCCCTTGCATCACAAAGTCGAATCTAAAGGAAAATGAACAAGAACATTGTATAATGTGTAGCCAGCTTTATTAAAGCTGGAACAAGCCCTAAAAAGGGAAATGTTCATTGAACAGATTCAACAATTATAGGATTGACTGTTATCAAATACTGGAACAAGTATTATTGTTATTGCGGCAAAGTAAATACTGTTTGTTCCCCTCGCTGCCTATGAAATATAAGGGAACATATTTAACACACTAACAATTGTTGTAACTGAGGTGAAAACCCTTGTAATTTAAGGTAATGCAAATAAAAACAGTGCAGCCTAGTTGCTGTGTACAGGCCCTATCTAACCACTGACCAGTGGAATAACAAATACGTTTGCTGATGGTGGGGCTCTTGATTTCATGTTGGAGTGCTCACCCTCAAAACTAGTGATAAGTACCTCAGTTTGGGGTAGGTTTGGCAAACATAGTAGAAGTCCACCCTAACAATAAAATCCCTGCACCTTCAGACCTCCACGATCTAACGCTAACCTATCTAGCCCTGTAAAAAAGAAATCAGTAAACGTACCTTTTTTGAAGCCAATCCGACCCGATCCCACGCTGATCTGTCAGCCGCAGCTTCGCTGTGGAGGTGGGTGCAGCGGACACGTCCAACAACGGAAGCTCCATTGTAAGTCTATGGGTGATGTCACTCCCCATCCATTTCACAGCCATTTCGTCGGCCGTGTCCTCTGCTGAGCTTCCCCTGCTGGAGACTGGATCGGATCAGCTTCAAAAATGGTATGTCTACTGATTTCTTCTTTACAGGGCTAGATAGGTTAATCATAGATTGTGAAGGTCTATAGATGCAGGGATTTTAGTTTTAGGGTGGCCTTACACTTTAAATACCATGCCTGGGGGAAGCCCTGCCTCTGCTCCTGAAGTGGTGCATCTGTTCAATGTATACAACCTACTAATACAAAACTGACTAAATTAGGGTTTACTAGTTCCAGAGACAACGTCCCACATCCACATCCTAATACTGATATGAAATAAATAACAAAGGAAGGAGGAATAGACCCCTACCAGTATAATGAGTGGACTTTGAAGGATGTGGGGGTTGTCACTTGTGATGAGTGCACAACAGTCAATCATTTATATTGGTTAATTCTATTATACAAAAGTCATTTTAAAATCTCAATATAAAAATGCATATACAAAGAGAAGCCGCAAACCTCCTCAAAAACATAGAAGAAAAGAGAAAAAACACACTATGCATATAGGATTGTATCACGTATACACAGTTTCTATCTCTGCTGAGAACATAGCTGTGCTCACCAACTCCAGCATGGAGAAACCACTAGGCCATCCAAACACGTATGGTACACTCTGGGGTTGTATAATGACCGTATATATCCACCCGGCAGTACTGTCTGATGGACACTGAACTATACTTGCAACAATCAGATGTGTTAGGGTGAGAACCAAGTACTGAAGCAGAGAAGCACTTTGAACTGCGCCACTGGATATATCAGGAGTCCCAACCGTAAAAATCATAGTAGATAGAACTTAGCTAGCCAATGAAGTCAAACATACCATACAGCCAATCCCACATACAAAACAAACAAACTCCCCTATATAAAAAAAAATAAAAACTGACCCCAATTCTAAACCAATGGAGAGACAGAAAGAGCTCCTCTAAGTGCAGTAGTATTTATTATACATATAAACTTGACAAATACACACTCACATGGAGTAGTTGACTAAAAGCCCATCAGATAAAAGGATCTGGTGGTGGCATGGTGTGGTGTGTCCGGGATCCAAAGCCGGAGCCGAGATGGTGGCTGGAGGCGAGGAGAGTGCCTGCACTCTGTGTCTTACCGGTCGGCTGACTATAGGACCAGCTTGGACACTTGAAAAAGGAGTGCACATGCCCAGTGGGGCCGTCGAGCATGCTCTGAAATGCATTGTGGTTCCCTTCCGCTTGTTTGGCGACATCACGCACTGTCTATGTTGCGGTCCAAGCTGGTCCTACAGTCAGCCGACCCGGAAGACTCAGAGTGCAGGCACACTATTATATTATACTATATTGTCATTATGAATGTGTACTTAGCAGGAAGGGGATTTCCCTGGTTTGCTTATGGTAGGGGCCATTGTGTGCTGTTGGAGACGTGATGGGGGTTGGTTTTCCACAAATGGGTTAGCAGTCTCCTGTTCTGATGTGCAGCACTGCCCGGGCTGTGGGCTGGACCTGCCCTTGGGCCCCTGCTAGGTTTATGCATTGCATGGATGCCATGGAGGGGAGTATGGATTGGGGTGTATGTTAGGTATGTTTGATCAGAACTAATTATATGTTAGGACAATTAGGAAGGGGGGGAATGGGTGAAAGGGGGGGGTGTATGTGTGGTGGTTGGGAGGAGGTTCTTTGGTTGAATGTATGTTTTGAACATATGTCTGTTATTCTGTATTGGGGTTTACTTTTGAGGTGAGTGGAATTAAGCTGGGGGGGGGGGGGGGGGGTGGCATGTTGGGATGATTGGCCCTATACAATTGTTGATTGTGATGATACATTAGGTTTGTGTGGTATATGTGGGTGGGGGGGGCGATAGTTTGGGGTGACAGTTTGGAGGCGATAGTTTTGAGTTTGTTTTTCTTGTATGTGGGGTTGGCTGCATTCTATGTTTGACTTCATTGACTACCTATGTTCTATTTACTATTTTTTTTTAGAGTTGGGACTCCTGATATATCCAGTGGCGCAGTTTACATTGCCTCTCTGCTTCAGTACTTGGTTCTCACCCAACTCGTCTGATTGTTGCAAGCGCGGTCCAGTGTCCATCACACCATACAACCCCGGTGTGTACCATACATGTTTGCATGGCTCAGTGGTTTCTCTATTGTGGAGTTGGTGAGCACAGCTATGGTCTCAGCAGAGATAGAAAGTTTGTATATGTGATACGATCTTATATGCATAATGTGTTTTTCTCTTTTCTTCCAAGTTTTTGTGACAACTTTGTTAATATTGAGGGTCCCTGAGGAAGCGAGGTGGAAACAAAAGTGCGTTCTGCAAAACGCGACGGACCTTCAGTTTCCTCAATAACTAGTTGTCAATGTATACACTGTACATACAATGAGGTGGTTTGCTGCTTCTCTTTGTATATGTATTTTTTATATTAAGATTTTAAAACAACTTTTGTATAATAAAATATACCTTTATATACTGTATGATTTGTTGTTGTGTGCTCATCACAAGTGACAACCCCACATCCTTCAAAGTCCACTCTTTATACTGGTAGGGGTCCATTCCTCCTTCTTTTGTTATTCATTTACTATAAAACTGACATTTACAATAAAAAAGTGTGTTTAAATTACCATCAATCTTGTTCTGTTTGCAAACAACGTGGTTGGGGATTCCATCCATCTATTCCAGACCCTTATTCAAGATGAGGGTCTGATACAAATGGTAATGGGGCGACCCCATAACGCATACCATGCACTTCAGGTCAGGTCATGTGTGGATCTCTTTGGTACCAGCCTGGACACATTCTGATCCCCTGTGACTCAGGGTTCACTCTCTTCCTCCTTGCCCAGCACTCTCCCCCTCTCTCCATGGCCACACAATACCTTTCTTGTACAGGTTCTTCCGGGTTTTCTTCACACCCAACCTCTTTTACTCTCTCTTTCACACTCCTCTTTCCCTGTACAGCAAGCCAATCATATTACAGCTCCCTCCTGGACTGTCAAACAAATGGCAGAGGGAGACACAACCTGTGGTGGAGCTGTGAAGATGTCTGAGCTTTTTAGCTCCCATCCTAAAGGAATGGCAGCTGGTCTAGACTTTTAACCACTTTACCACTAGAGCATTTTGCTGTCTTACGTCTGGGCCACTTTTTGCGATTCGGCGCTGTGCAACTTTAACTGACAATTGCGCGGTCGTGCGACGCCGTACCCAAACGAAATTGACGTCTTTTTTTTCCCACAACCAGAGCTTTCTTTTGGTGGTATTTGATCACCTGTGCGATTTTTACTTTTTGCGCTATAAACAAAAAAAGAGTGTTTATTTTGAAAAAATAACAATATTTTTAACATTTTTTTATATGAAATTCCCCCCAAAAAAGATGTAAAAACCATTTTTTTTAAAAATTTTTGGCCAATTTGTTTTCTGCTACCTATGTTTGGTAAAAAAAATCGCAATAAGCGTATTTTGATTGGTTTGCGCAAAAGTTATTGCGTTTACTAACAAAGGGAAAGATTTCTGTCATTTTTGGTGTTTTTTTTTTTAACGAGTAATGGCGGCGATCTGCGATTTTTTTGCGGGACTGTGACATTGCGGCGGACAGATCGGACCCTTGACTGACATTTTTGACACTTTTGGGGGTACCAGTGACATTACTGCAGTAATCAGTGCTATATATATGCACTGTTACTGTAAAAATGACACTGGCAGGGAAGGGGTTAATTTTATTGGAGAGGGAGGGGTTAATGTATGCCTGGTGCTTACTGACATGTGGGGGGGGAGGTGACTGAGTGAGACAGGGACAGATCGGATGTCCAGCTATGCTGAACAGTCCGATCTGTCACTCCCTGTCACTGAGGAGATCCGCCCGCTTGTGTTTACACAGGCGGGCGGATCTCCACACTAGATCCCCGACGATCGGGGCAGAGCAGCGGCGATCGCCGCTGCTCCTCCCCTGGCCCGACTCCCGCTGTGAATGAAAACAGCGGGAGCGCGGGGAGGAGTCTGGCGACGTAGGTCTACGTCGTCAGACGGGAACGAGCCACTTTGCCGCAGTACTATTCAAGTACTCAGCGGTAAAGTGGTTAAAGAAAACTTCAGGTCTAGTATGAGGATATTAAATGTAAAAAAAAATGAATTTAATTTTATACGAGCTCCCACAATAACAGCTTTTTATTAACATTTTTTAATATCAAATGTAGATCCTAGGCTGGTTTAACACATCTGTATACATTACCACATGCTGCACTACCACTAGTGCCTATTCATTTGAATAGGCTCCTAATGCTCTAAAAATAGTGCATGTAGTATTTTTTGTAATGCAATGCACCATAATGCATCATAGTGTGTTACTCTGACTTCTTGTCCACCGCAAAACAGGTTCATTGACAAGGTTTGTGGGGGTGCCATCAGGAATAAATAGCACCCTAGCAAAACACTGTGCAAACTGAAGCAAACAATGGTGTAAACCCAGCCTTAAATTCTAAATACAGACATTTTTTTAAGGGTTTTGGAGTGGGAAGGATTAGAACCGTTATGTTTTTGCAGCTATCCAGTGTTCCACTACAAAAATGTACCCTCATTTACTGTTGAGGTGATCTTTTGCCTAACAGAAAGCAAGGGAAAATCTGCATTGGGAATACGGACAGCAATAAATAGCTGTTTTAGCCTTCCCCTACTCTACGCATTTTTTCACCTATTTGGTGAAACCTTTGTTACCAGAACAAAGCTTGGAGCTGTAGAACTAACTAAGCAAAGTACATGTCATACCGCTGTTTTCACACAGAGAGCATTTTCCAGACTTTGCAATGGATTGTAGGTTGGTACTGGGGGTGCTTTACAAAGAAAAAATGGCTAGACTATGATCATTTATTGTCTTGCTGCACCCTGAATTTTTAGATGCCATGAAGATAGATTGAAATATATACTTCAGTTGAGCCTTAAGATCCATGTTTAACATGTCCATGCTGAAAGTTTTTTAAAGGTTCTGCTCAAAGCTTGCTAAAACTTTTACAAATACTTTACAAAAGCTTCCTGTACACAATGCTTTTATACAAGCCGAAGCTCATGTGAACAAGACCTTACTGCGCAAATAAGTTCATTTGCTTTTATTAACATACTCTATTTTATATGTAGTGCTATCCCTGCAGGAACTGCTTGGTATATTGGGGACTCTCTTTGGCACCTTGACTCCAAGAACTACCTCAGCCCTTTTAACACATCTGGTTGAATGAAAGTTACTGCAAGCCCTTTTAAGAAAACAAGTATAGATACCTTTAACTTGGCTGTGTATTAGCACTAGGAATTAGGCAAAGACTGTTTGGTCCCAAATTAGCTCAATGTATTGGTATAGGTTAGAGTAAATGGTGGTTTGAGCATAAATGAGCACACAGAAGGTAGGTTAAGAGACAGTCGGGTAGACAGTATAGTCACTATGCCAAAGTAGCTTAGAATAGAGTTCTGTACTACTAGGCTGGAATAAGCACATAAATCAGCAACATCAGTAATAAACAGTGCCTATAAACATTAATTGCAATGTGAATAATAATACTATAACTATCTTAGAATGCACTCTAGAAGAATGGCTAGGGTGTGATGCAATGTCACCTAGGGGGTACCTTTTAGCATAACCAATAGGTAAAGTTCTCTGTGTAGCAGCTTTTAGGAGGTAGTGTTTAGTCCTAGCTCTTCAGCAGGTTAGCGTTGGGGCCCCGTTATACCTGTGGTTTGGCCTCCCCCTCTCTCTCCTGATTGGCTAACTGACTTTGATTGACAGCCGCAGGAGCCAATGGCACTGCAGCTGTGTCTCAGCCAATCAGGAGGGAGAGTCTCGAATGGCTGAGGGACTCGTGGACATCGCTGGGCTGAGAAGGGGCTCAGGTAGGTATTAGGGGGTGCTGGGGAGGCCGCTGCACATAGAAAATATTTTATCTTAATGCATAGAATGCATTAAGATAAAAAACCTTCTGCCTTTACAACTCCTTAAATTTGTTCCAGGAGGCGCCTGGCACTGAGGCTCAGCATTACTAAGCTCTGAGCTCAGTCAGTGCACCTGTGACACAGGGGCATCCCCTGACAAGTTTGTTGGGGGGTGGGAAGAGCCTGATTCTGAAATTTGCGGGACTAGTTTTCCATCAGATCTACCTCCCTTGTGATTGACAGTGAACAGCAATTAACTGATTTCATAGCCATTAGACAGCCCACTAGCTGCTACAGAATCCACCCACTGCAGTCCGCTGCTGATCACAATGGAGGTAGACCTGGAGAACTCTGAAAGAAAATTTCCCATTAGGTCCACCTGCCTTGTAATTGATAGCGCACTGCAGTGGGCAGATTCAATAACCACTAGCTGTTTATGAAGTGGCTATGGATTCACTCACTGCACCACCACAGTCAATCATAATAGAGGCAGACCTGATGCAAAACTATTCTTTCAACATTACTATCAGGCTCCATTCACATCACAGGAAAATTCCTCCTCCTTGACTCCTCCCAGCTGACTGACCATGGAGTGCACTGCAACAGTGGTTGCAATGACTCTGCCTGTCTGCATTTTGCATACTAACAACCAATGAAGCAAACTTGTACACACTAACAAAGTTAAGACAAAACATCCACATGTGCAGCTCAACTTACAGTGGCTGGACCAATCCCTTTTTGCCAGAATGACTAGCTCCTGTGCATCCACAGAAGGGACGCCATACCACGCTAGCCAATGAAGATAGCCGAAAACCAGAACAAAGGAATCTGTGGAATCTTTTAATTCCAATTATTTTTTATTAAAGTTTAAATAGGTGGTACATAATGGAAACATTTACAGAACAGATGAGAGAGAAAGGAAGAAAGTCAAGGCACAGCACTTTCAACAAGTTAACATGCTGGATGGAAGCATTGAGACAAGGAATTTTACAAAATCAGATACTAAACAATACTAAACAATACTAAACATCTGGCCTATCAGTTTAACAGTGAACCAACAGGAGCAGCCTGTTTCTGGTAATGGTTGAATACATTTTCATAATTTTTTTTTATCTTTTATTTTCTCTGCTCTTGAAAGTCACTGTGTCCTGGTGTGCCAAATTGACCTCAACAAATATACTGGTGTAAAATTATAGAATTATTTGGTTCTTATTCAGGCCTCAAAATTAATTGGCAAAAATCCTCCCTTATGCCATTACAGCCACAATTACTTACGCTAAGCAAGGTCTCAAATCTATTAAGGATGGTGTCCTCCTTTAAATATTTGGGAATAAATATCACATGATCACCACAAGCAGCTTTACAGGCAAACCTGAAGCCACTCATGACAGCAATTAGAACTAAATTGATTACCTGGGCTAAATTACCACTTTCAGTTGCAGGTAGAATAAATTTAATCAAGATGGTTTTATTACCTAAATGTCTATATATTTTTACACACATGTCAGTCCCAGTTCCTAAAACTTTTTTTTTCAACAAATCGATGCTCTATTTACTACATTAATTTGGGGAAAGGGTATAAACAGAATAAAATTAACCACCTTTCAGAGATCCAAAACAGAAGCAGGTATAGCACTCCCTAATATGCATAGGTATTACCTCGCTGGCCAGCTTAAACATTTCACAGGATGGATAATACCAGTAACACCACATTTGGGAATCACATTTGGCTCATGTTCTACAAATTTATAACTTACTTATAGCCCTAGAAGCTCCTTTGAATAAGCTAAAATGCAAGCAAATACCAATGTTAACTTTAGCCCGTACAATAGGGAGAGAGGTAAAACGTATAGAAGAAAATACTCAGATAAACATAGATCTCCCATTATGGCGAAACCCAATGTTTGTCCACCTGAAACAATTGGTAGAGTACCAGTTCTGGGAACATAAGGGGATTTTAGTCTTGGCAGATATATTATTATTCAGGATTTCTATAGCGCCAGCAGTTTACGCAGCGCTTTACAATGTTAGAGGGAGACAATACAGTTACAACACAATAAAATACAAGAGGATTAAGAGGGCCCTGCTCAGAAAAGCTTACAATCTAAAAGGGTGGGGCAGGTGGTACAAGAGGTTGTATGATATAACTCACATGTACTCTTTTTCAGATATACAAATGAAGTATGATATACCACATACTTCACTGTATAGATACTTACAGCTGCGACATGCACTACAAGCACAATTTGGTGGTCTGGGACCCAAAATCTCTAGATATCCAATGATTGGTATTTTGAAATCCCAAAGCCCTAAGGGGCTGATTTCTGAGATATATGCACACTTAAGTAGGATTAAAGGCCCGTACACACGTACCGATTGTCGGCCGAAACTGTTCGGCCGCCAAACGATCGGCCGATTTTCGGCTTGTTAGTATGATGCTTCCGACAGCCGACAGCGCACTTTCGGCCGAACAGAATCTGTCGTGCAAGCATTAAAATTTTTGTATGCCGACACCAGAACGGCCGATTGTTCGCCAGTCAGTACAGAATTTGGCCGACAGACAGCAGATTTGCAAGACTGGGCATGCTCAGAGAAGAGAAAACACACGGAAAGTTAACCATCACATGACATCACTTCTGCAGTCGGCTGTTGTTGGCTGACAAAATTCGTGTGCAGTCTTTTGCAGTTTTCAACAGACACGACAGCCCTGGACAAAAGACGGCCGATCGTTCGACCGACGATCGGTACGTGTGTATGGGGCTTAACTCAGGAATGAACCCCTTGGCAATAAGAATAAAATGGCAGTAAATAATTCCCAATTTAACTGATGAAGTTTGGGAAAAGCATGCTCTTCCCATCTATAGGTATCACCAGCAGCAAATAATAGGTTAATACAACTTTATATGCTACATCAATCATATCTTTCTCCAAGTAGACTTTATGCAATGCATTAAAAGGAGAGTGATATATGCGCTTAGTGATAAATACAAAAATAATGCATAAATGAATATGGATAGAAAAGCAGCCAGCCACGTAGGCAATATACAAAAACCTATAGAAAACAAATAGAGCATAAAAAGCAGCGCCAATCAATAAATTAATGATAAAAAGTCCTAAAAAGCAATATAAAAATGTCCAAAAAAAATCCTTATAGTAGAGGCAAAGGAGCTTCAAAGGGGATCCCAATCACCAGTGGTAAAGGTCAGATGAATACACCCAAACACGTGATGTTCAGAGAAAACTCTTACCGGAAATGTTTGACCCCCATAAAGAGAAGTCAAAAACAGCAGGTATGAATCAAGGTGATAGGATCATTCCAAGTAGCTGATATAAAACTTCCTGAGCAGAAAACCAAACTGTGCAGGCAAAACAGTATGCTCCCTCCAGGCTGTATATCTGTAAACACTTGTATAATCTCCACTTCCCCAGTATCAGATTACCTCAGAAGGAATGGACAAAAACATAGTGCAGATCGCATAGGACTTTTATTGTTAAAAGAGAAGTAACACTCACATGAATCTGATGATAAAAGGCATGAATAAGTTTTAAAAGCTGCGGCATACCGCGTGCTTGGCGTCCGGTCCACTGCGCCTTACACGTATCGTCAAACAGGAAATGACGATGTAATTTCCTTCAAATTTGGTAATTTCTTTTGCATTTGCGCGCCATTTTTTTTTTAATATACATGTCTTTTGGTTCATAGCTGCACCAGCTCTAGAAATACATGGGTATGCTCCCCCAAATTTTTTGCTTGTTTATTATGTATTCGGTCTGACCAGACTACCGAGGTAGAGCAACCCATCCCACCCCCCACACACACCTGTACTCTATCAGTGTCCACTATCAAGTGGATATAGGAGGAGTCCCCTGTAGTGCATTTGCACATCTTTCCCAGCAAGGAGTGTTGTCTCCAAGGGTTAGAAAGGCTGGATTCATCTCTTTTTCATGGATAGTGTAGGACCCACTGATAATGGGGTACTTTGACGTAGTGGTGGGCTTGAGCACTATATGGCCATATGGTGGGACCAAATCCCCATTTTTATTTATGGATTGTCTTCAAATTTGGTCATTTCTTTTGCATGTGTGCGCTATTCTTTTTTAATATACATGTCTTTTGGTTCATAGCTGCACCAGCTTTAGAAATACATGGGTATGCTCCCCCAAATTTTTTGCTTGTTTATTATGTATTCGGTCTGACCAGACTACCGAGGTTGAGCAACCCACCCCACCCCCCACACACACCTGTACTCCATCAGTGTCCACTATCAAGTGGATATAGGAGGAGTCCCCTGTAGTGCATTTGCACATCTTTCCCAGCAAGGAGTGTTGTCTCCAAGGGTTAGAAGGGCTGGATTCATCTCTTTTTCATGGATAGTGTAGGACCCACTGATAATGGGGTACTTTGACGTAGTGGTGGGCTTGAGCACTATATGGCCATATGGTGGGACCAAATTCCACATTTTTATTTATGGATTGTCTTCAAATTTGGTCATTTCTTTTGCATGTGTGCGCTATTCTTTTTTAATATACATGTCTTTTGGTTCATAGCTGCACCAGCTTTAGAAATACATGGGTATGCTCCCCCAAATTTTTTGCTTGTTTATTATGTATTCGGTCTGACCAGACTACCGAGGTTGAGCAACCCACCCCACCCCCCACACACACCTGTACTCCATCAGTGTCCACTATCAAGTGGATATAGGAGGAGTCCCCTGTAGTGCATTTGCACATCTTTCCCAGCAAGGAGTGTTGTCTCCAAGGGTTAGAAGGGCTGGATTCATCTCTTATTCATGGATAGTGTAGGACCCACTGATAATGGGGTACTTTGACGTAGTGGTGGGCTTGAGCACTATATGGCCATATGGTGGGACCAAATCCCCATTTTTATTTATGGATTGTCTTCAAATTTGGTAATTTCTTTTGCATGTGTGCGCTATTCTTTTTTAGTATACATGTCTTTTGGTTCATAGCTGCACCAGCTTTAGAAATACATGGGTATGCTCCCCCAAATTTTTTGCTTATTAATATTATGATGTTGAGGTATTGAATTGATGATTGAAATGGAGCGAGGGGTTGAGGCACGCCAGGACATGGATATGTATTAGCATAAAGAGGTTATGAATATAAAGTAAACAGGCCGCCATTTGGATACTTGAACAGTTTTTTATTATGTAATTTTGTTTTGTTCCTTTTGTTGAAAGGACATATTGGGACTTCCGGTTCCGGCGCCGTATGCTGTAGGCGCAGATCCCCTCGGCTCCCGCGGCAGGCTCACAAAACCTGCATTTAATACCAGCCGATCGCCTCCCCAGGTCCGGCGGCAAGCTCCCACACCTGCGAACAACGGATCGGCCCCTCTGGCTCCGCCGCTATGGACAAATTCCTGGAAAAAAACGTGCCGCGCGGACCGCCGGGCCAGGCACAAATCGAGGCCGCGGTCTCGGCCCTCCCGCCTGGAGAGGCGGATACTGCAAACATGGACACTGCGGCCCCCCCAGTCTCCTCACTGCCCCTAATGGGAGACCCGCACACTGCTCACATAGCACAGGCTGTGGTAGAGCTGCTTAAACCAACCATAACGGCAGCTGTACAAAGCGCTGTGGCTGAAGGCATGCAGGAGATTAAGAAGCAACTGAAAGACCATTCCCATAGGCTGCAAGAGGTGGAATCCCGGGTGGCTAGTGTGGAAGAGGAACTCTACCAGTCTCAGAGTTTTGAGCAAACTCAAGACAAAACGAACCACCTTATTCTTCAAAAGCTGGAGGACCTCGAGAATAGGGCCCGTAGGAGTAACCTCAGATTTATCGGGGTGCCTGAATCTATGCCCCCGTCCGCGATTCCTGAACTGTGCGCCAAAAAAATACCTGAGGCTCTGGGTCTTCAAGGCGTCTGTGTGGTAGAAAGAGCCCACCGCATAGGGATGCACAACTCTGAACGATCCACCCCGCGACCGATCATTGCCAAATATCTCAATTACGCCGATAAATCGGCCATCTTACAAAAATTCAGACAAACAAAGGCTTTTCAGGTCGATGGAGTAAAAATTTTAATCTTTGCTGATTATTCGGTGGAAGTGGCAAAGAAAAGAAAAGCGTTCCAGACAGTATGCTCCCAGCTACACCAAGCCCAAATCAAGTTCACATTAGCATACCCCGCTGTCCTCCGGCTACGTTCACCATCCGGCGAACAGCTGTCCTTTCATGATCCATCGGAAGCGGAACCTTTCCTGCGCTCTCTCCATGTGGATGGTCACAGTTCAAGGGCCGCAAAGCCTTCCGCAGCACCGCGCCCTCTACTTCAAATGAGTCCACGCAAGGAATCGCCTAAACGACAGAAGTACTCCGACGTGGTCACTGGATTCCGTTCTACTCCTCACCGCTGACCCCTCTCCGACCTTGTACGAGGACTCTCTTTTCTGGTGTAGGCTCCACCATATAGGTACTATCTTACTTTTGTTTTTTAGGCACTTTTCTGCAGCCGTTTGATCTCCCTATCGGACCCCTGTCCTGCCGGGTAATATCACTGCTCCGCAGCGAAATAATGTTCTGCTTTAATGTTATACATAATTGTGCACTTTGTTGACCTTATGGACCATGTTTTTTATTGTATGTGTGCCATGCTGCCGCTGGGGAATACGGGGAGGCCTCTGTCGTGGGCCCACCGGTCGCTTTCGCCTGCTTTTCCGGGGACGTGATCGGTTGGTCACTGATCTGACCTGCTGAGCCACTGCCAGGGGCTGTGCCGTCTCTCCCAGTTACAGCATGCGGAAAAAAGAGAAGTCGCTGTTGATATTTGTTCCTGTCTGTTGGTTCACTCTTTCCCTGTTTGAGCTCACCCCCCCCATCCCCCCCCAGCTGGTCCTGTGTCTGGCACCTAACCAAACACGGCTCCACAGCTTTACCTCTGCTAACCTCTCCACTATCATGTTCACACGTCCTACACTTGCCCCCCCTGCCTTACTCGGGAATAACGTGTATCTTAATTCAGCAATACCACCGGTGCCTCCTGACCCTCCATGAAGATTGTGTCATGGAATGTCAGGGGCCTTAGGTCCCCTAATAAGAGGATGAAAGTTCTCCGTCACCTAAAAAGGATGAAAACCGACATTGCACTGCTCCAAGAGTCCCACTTACCCCTAGAGGATTTTCCCAGAATGAAAAAACTATGGGTGGGTACGGTCCTGGGCTCACCGGCATCTGGGCGTAAAGCGGGCGTGTTAATCCTAATCAATAAAAGCCTCTCCTGCGAAATACTATCACTTGTCTCAGATGATGAGGGTCGCTTTGTGACTGCTCATCTCAAACTAAATGATAAGGATCTGGTCCTGACCAACGTGTATGCCCCCAATGTCCCTGACCAAGGCTTTGCTCGAAAACTCTCTAAGCACCTTCTGACATTCCCCGACTCTCCGCACCTGATTGGCGGGGACTTTAACTATACCTTCGACCCCCTACTGGATAGGTCCTCTCAGAGCCGAAGGGGTGCTCTCCCCCTGACCTCTGCCATGTCTCCCCTGGTGAACCTGGTTGACTCCCTTCACCTCACAGACATCTGGCGTCTCCATCACCCCACAGATAGGGAATACACCTTTTACTCCCACCCTCATAACGTGTTTACGAGGATAGATTTCTTTTTTTGCTCAGACGCTACCATCCACAGAATTGAGGATACAGAAATTCACGACATTGTTATTTCCGACCACGCCCCCATATCCCTGTCGTTCGATCCCCCTGATAGGCAAGCCGAATCCCACTTGTGGAGATTTCCAGGTTATCTACAAAACGACCCTGCTTTCCACGCCTATGTGGCTAAGGCCTGGTCTGAATATGCCTTGGACAACGCATCCCACAAAACTGACCCAAATTTATTCTGGGAGGCGGGTAAAGCGTACCTACGGGGCAGAATAATATCCTACGCCTCTGCTTATAAGAAATCGACGTCCAAATGTTACCTACAGGCCAGTGCGCGTCTACAATCAGCTCAACATGCTCTGCTGTTAGCGGACTCCCCTGTATCTAGACAGTAGTGGGCTCAGGCCAAACTAGCCTTTGACGCCTGGGCAGATAAACTAGAATCCATTAAGCGTGCTCACTTTCAGGCCACGTTGCATAGGTATGGAAACAAAGCGGGTAAACTGCTGGCGAGATTGTGTAAGGCCCCCTACAAACCCACGCATATTACATCTCTTAGACACCCTTCGGGAAGAATTGACTCCACACCATCGGGGGTGAAGTCAATCATGCAAAAATTCTATGCATCTTTATACTCCCTAGACCCTTTCGATCCCACCCAGGCCCATTTCTTCCTTGACAGCATAACCCTTCCGAAGATTTCAGCTGATCAGCTGGAAGTGCTAAACGCTCCTGTGACCCTCCCAGAAATACAATCTACTATTAAACGGCTAGCCCCCAACAAGGCCCCAGGTCCGGACGGGCTCACTGGGGAATTTTATAAATCCGCCCTGGAAGCTGTAGGTCCCACTCTCCTGGAAGTCTATTTGGCGATATGGCAAGGAGGCTCGTATCCCCCCACGGGCAATCAGGCTACCATAAAACTCCTTGCCAAAAAAGGAAAAGACCCCCTTGAACCCGGCTCGTACCGTCCGATCTCCCTTCTAAATCTAGATGTAAAGATCCTTTCAAAAATCATTGCATCCAGGTTGGCACTGATGATGCCCTCCCTGATACATCCGGCCCAATCCGGATTTACCAAGGGACGGTCGGCTGCTTCCAACATCCGGAAGGTCCTCCTAGCTTTGGACCAGGCCAAGAATCGCTCGTTGTCGGACCTTGCGATCATTACTCTGGACGCGGAGAAGGCCTTCGACAATGTGAGCTTCGAATGGCTTTCCATGGTGCTCCAGACCTTTGGTTTTTCGGGCCCTTTACTCACATTGTCGGGGCCATGTATACTTCTCCAGCGGCCAGATTGTGGGTAGCGGGGTCCCTCACCGAGGAATTTAGGCTGTTCAAAGGCACGAGGCAGGGTTGTCCCTTGTCCCCGTTGCTTTTTAACCTGGCGTTAGAACCCCTTTCCAGATATCTCTTAGAGGTTGCTCCTTTACACGGGATTCGGGTTGGGACACGGGAACTCCGTATTTCTCTTTTTGCGGATGACGTGCTGATTTTTACCAGCAATCCAGCCAAAGACATGCAAACCATAATTTACACGTTTGATCGATTCAAGCTGTGTTCGGGCCTCAGAATTAACTATGCAAAAAGCGAAATCCTCCCCTTGGGTTCAGCTCCTAAACCACCTTGGGCCCCCTCCTCCCCTTTCACATTGGCTGCGTCTCACATCACGTACTTAGGGATCAAGATAGGTAAACTACCTTCCTCTATCTATACCCTAAACTACCCCCCTCTCTTCCAAAAGGTATACCAGCAATTAGATAGTTGGATGGATCTGCCTCTTTCGCTCTTGGGAAGATGTCACTTGGTGAAAATGGTCAGCTTCGCCCGGTTACTGTACCCATTGCAAACTGTTCCGCTTCTACTTAAACACTCTGATACAAAGCAAATTAACCGCGCTATTTCCAAATTTATATGGAAGGGCAGGCGACCACGTATCTCCCGCATTAAGTTAAGTCTTCCCAGGAGCGATGGGGGAGCAAATCTTCCTAATATTAGGATGTATAATTTGTCATGCCTTCTTAGGATAGCACTGGACTGGGTTACCGACTCATCCCACTACTCCAACAACGACCTGGAAACACAAATGTCTGCCCCATACTCCTTGGCGGCGCTCTTACACACTAAATGGAAAGCTATGCCGCACAGGCTTCAACATAATATACTGTTGAGAGACACGGTACTTGCATGGAGAGAGACCAGGAAATGCCTGGGGCTCCCCTTCTATATTTCCAAATTCTTGCCTATCAAAGGAAATCCTGCCTTTCTCCCGGGACTACACTCTCAGTTCCCTGATCTCTGGCAACAGAAGGGGCTGAAATACTTTTCGGACTTATGTGACCCCATCACGGGCCAGCTTCGCCCAATACGAGAAGTTTTGGAAGGATACGAACTCCCGCATACACATATCTTTCACCTGTTGCAATGTCAAAGTTTCCTCCGGGACTCGCGCCAACGCGCGCTCAAGAGATTCCATGATCCCTTACTTGATCCGGTACTGGCTGATGGGTCCTACAGCATCTCAGCACTCTATAAACCCTTTCAACGGCTTGTCTCGTCTCATCATGCTGGCGACACAGCGGCCCACTGGGCTAGAGCCTTTCCAACAGAGGACTTGGTGAACAAACTTTATCAGGGATACCGCAGCGTTCTACGTTTAACCCCCAATGAGACATGGCGAGAAACGCAATTAAAGATCCTGCACAGGGCCTACATCCCGTTCCTTCCCTGTAAGGATGATCCCAATGCCAGCAATTGCCCGTTCTGTGCGGAATACCGACCCAATTTGCAACATAGATTTTGGGCTTGTTCCTTCATATCCACCTTCTGGGACCAAGTGCTCTCCCTTATCGCACGGGTGACTCTTATTCATCTACCAAAAGACCCTCTTCTCCTCATTTTTGGTTATTGGGACAAACAACTCCAGGTTTGGACTAGTCGCCCTGTCCCGTATCCCCGAGTATGGATACTTACGTGTTTGCTGGTAGCACGCAGGGTCATCATGGGACATTGGATTTCTCAGCCGGGTCCATCCATCACGCAGGTGCACCGTGAGCTTCAACACCTTGTGACCATGGACCATATCAACACGGACTTTAAATCCAAGTCCTCCTCTGATCGATTCTATGACAAGTGGCAGGATTACCTGGAATCACTACCCCGGGACGAGAGACCGACTCTGTCTGCTTGCTCTTTCACCTATTCCCCCCCGGGTAGAGTCTCTTAATGTTGTGGACATAAATGTGCTGGATCATCCACCCACCCCCCCCCCCCTCCCTATCTGTTGTTCCCTGTTATCCCCCACACCTTAATCCTTGACACATAGGATGTTGTTGAAGACACATAGATATGATCCATCCAACTAGGGTTCTAGTTTCTTTTGAATTGGATTACTGTCGGTTATCTTCGCCTAATGTACCAATTAGTAGCGCTGCATGTTAATCCCATGATAATTTACTAACTGTAAAAATGTGTTGCTCTCCTTTTTCCTGCGTTCTTTATGTATCGCTCATTGGTTTTGAATAAAGTTTTATTAAAAAAAAAAAAAAAAAAAAGAAAGGACATATTGATTGTTTGTTTTTATGCACATATCAAAATAAAAAGAATTAAAAAAAAAGTGAGTAAAGCAGTTATTGCTGTAGAGTATCAATGTGTAACAGTGGAGGGCTATAGGTGAGACTAACAAGCTTAAGGCACAATTCCATTAACTAAACAGAAAGCTGGGTGCTGAAAACAAGCACGTAAATGATTATCACAACAGCCAGGTACACAAATAGCTCCAGGCAGCCTTGAAAGTGGCCACTAGGGTAGTGGAACAGATAAATGGCAAGAAAGAAAACTAGACAGGTGCTCCAGTGTAAAAAACTCAGAAAACTGTTTTATGTATGGGGAATAAAAGGCCCTGTTCACACCTGAGCATTTTCAGCTCCTAAAATGCTCATCTCTGAAGTTCCAAAGTGCCCAACAAGCAAGATCCCATTCATTTCAATGGCCCTTGTTCACATATGAGCGTTTTGTCACCTGAAGCAAAATGCCTGAAGCTCAAAAAAGTACATGAGCTTCTTTTTGGCAGAATACAAGCGTTTTTGGTTAGATGTCAATGCCTGCTCCAAAGGCCTGCAAAAAATGCCTAAAAAATGCCTGAAAACAATTTGCTCAGGTGTGAATGGAGCCTAAAAACTGGACCCAAGGCATATGCACACAGTCTTAAGCTAAAGGAAGCTCCACATAAAACAATAATGTCCAATAAAGATGCCAAGTTTATTGAAGTTATCAACTAAATCCTACATGGTGCAGAGCAGTATTCCCAGGCAGTGATGAAAAGTTAACAGGTTGAGAGCAGATGTAGTGTGCAGATCTCCAGTTAAACATCCAACGAGGACAGGGAGATGGATGGCTGCCAGCCACGATGGGGAAGCTCCAAGAGGCTCTAACTAAGAAGTGATGTCACCAGAACCCAGAAGTCCTCAGCGGCTGACAAGCTGAAGGGACACCAAGGAACATTTGTGTTTCAGATCTCTCGATATATTAGACAGACTGGGTATTTTTATATATCTCCTGTCCTGTAAGGTGTCTATGTTAATACGAAGAGGAGAAATTTCTGCAAAAGGGGCTGGGGGTATTGGAGTAAATTCTGAGATTAGTTTAAAGACTTGATTCCAGTATGATCTGACTGACTGGCAGTACCACAGGATGTGTATTAGAAAGCCTGTTGTTCCACAATTTTGCTCACATTCTGCTAAAGTGTACCACTGAAGCAAACATTTTTGAAACACTTCTCAGTGAATGGTACACTGTGTGTATTTCGGTTCAGTTCACACCTATTCAGTTTGCATTCAATTGTTTCCGCAGTACTTTTTGCTGTGTTCAATTTTACCGCTTTTTGCATTTTTTTATGCTTTTTTTTGCCAATTTGTTGTTGTGCAGATTAAAACAACGCAAAACGCAAATTGTGGTAAAATGGCTGCAAAATTGCAGAAAAAGAGCACTACATACTTTTCTGCAGCTTCTCTATTAAAGTCTATTGAACAAAAAAAAGCACAAAATTCAACATTTTGTGTATAAAAAAGTCCCTGGCCTTTTCCAAAAATGCAGTGGCTGAAAAAAAAGCATTGTGTACCATAGGAAACCATGTTAAATGAACTGTAGTGTGTTTCTGCAAAAAGCAAAAATCATCAAAAAACACATAGGTGTGAACTAGACCTTACAGGTTGCCCTGATGGCTGCGGGCCAGGAGGAATCTGGGAAAGTTAGTCCCAAGTCGTGCTCCCACTTTAAAATCATATTCAATTTAACAGATTTATGGGAGCTGTGTATAAAAGAGGGAAATACCCCTTTTTAAAGGTGGAGCTGGATCATAAAATTGAGATATTATGGTACCTAAGTTAGTCATCAGAGGGATATTCTGAGGTTTTACAAAGGTGTGCTATTTGAATACATCTATAATACTCTGATGGGGGAGCATGTATGGATTTGAAGGTCCTTAAAGGATAGCTGTGGAATCCTTTAGAAGTATCTACATGTACTTTCAGGTAACTTTGCCACACATGGATAAAGTGCACATATTAGCAATCAACTGCATAAAAATAAAGGGAAAACACACATTTATACAATATAATTTAAAACTTCAGTGCTAAGCCATTGCATGTGATTCGGAGCACACTGCTCTGAAAATCACATGCGATGTCTGTGCGATGCGAATTCAGCCATACAGGTTGCATGGCTGAATTTGCATCGCATTCAGACAAAACTCACACCTATGCAATCCGATTCATGTCCAAGCTGACAGTTCGCACTGCGATATGCGAACTGATCTTGGGGTGTCGTTAACAGGGCCGTTTGAAGGAATTTGGGGGCCCCAAGCAGAATGGACACGGAGGCCCCCCGACCCCCCGCACACACGCAAAGCCTACAGGAACCACAGCATAGCCATACAGTTTAAGTATCTATCTATATATATATATATATATATATATATATATATATATATATATATATTTACATATATGATATAGATAGATAGATAGATAGATAGATAGATAGATAGATAGATAGATAGATAGATAGATAGATAGATAGATAGATAGATAGATAGATAGATAGATAGATAGATAGATAGATAGATAGATAGATAGATAGATAGATAGATAGATAGATAGATAGATAGATAGATAGATAGATAGATAGATAGATAGATAGATAGATAGATATAGATATAATAAAGAAAGAAAGAAAGGAGAGAGAGAGAGAGAGAGGAGGGGGACAGATAAACAAAAAGAGACATAGGAAGACTAAGATTAGAAGGGAGATAGAAAAAAAAAGAAAGAAGTTTTCAGACCTGTCGGCACTCGGCAGATGTAGAAGCAGAGGGTCCTAGCAGCTACTCACCCTGATGCTATCTGCTCCTCACTCATCCACACTGGCTGCAGGAATTGTAATTGCATTTAGAGCCATGCTATCTGTATACAGTAGGAGCTGTCAGTCTGCACTGTCCATGCTCTGCATAAAGTCTAGCTGGTAGGCCAGGGATCTCTCTTGTGTCTGCAGATCTTATCAGACTTTTTACAAACCTGTTGAGGCAGAGAGGGGCCCCTTGAGGGAGATCCCGATAACAGTGTCATTGCACTTTACTGCATTGACGATCAAAGGGGCGCTCACAGCCTTACACAGTGTCCTTGCATTTATTCCTAACCAGTCGTTGTCTTGGGGCCCCAGGCCAGCTCGGGGCCCCAAGCAATTGCTTGGTTTGCCTGCCTGGTAGCAACGGGCCTGGTCGTTAACTTTGTATTGACAACCCCAGTGATTTGCATATGGCAGTGTGAACTGCTTGTGAGTTGAATGCAATGCGGGAACCCGCAGTGGATTTGCAGGGTTCCCGCATTGCATATATGTGAACCGTCACTTACAGTATGTGAAAGCCACCTGTGTAAAAATTTTAAGGCTGTTTTTCAATCTGTGAAAAAATTGTCATGAAGCATTTTCTCCATAAAGAGAGAAATGTGGATATCTTAGTCGCTTGTAATTTGCAATTGTGTTTTTACAAGGTTTAAGCATGTGTAATGTGCACTACAAACTGGCAAATCATTGCACTCTTACATGTTATACACAATTGTGAGTTATACACAATTGTGATGTGTATTGGCAACTTTTGCTTCTGTTATCTACCGGTACAGTATATTACTTTTGGATTCAGTAAATATATATATATATATATATATATATATATATATATATATATAGTATCTCATAAAAGCTAGTACACCCCTCACATTTTTTTAAATATTTTATTATATCTTTTCATGTGACAACACTGAAGAAATGACACTTTGCTACAATGTAAAGTAGTGAGTGTACAGCTTGTATGACAGTGTAAATTTTCTGTCCCCTCAAAATAACTCAATACACAGCCATTAATGTCTAAACTGCTGGCAACAAAAGTGAGTACACCCCTAAGTCAAAATGTCCAAATTGGGCCCAATTAGCCATTTTCCCTCCCCAGTGTCATGTGACTCGTTAGTGTTACAAGGTCTCAGGTGTGAATGGGGAGCAGGTGTGTTAAATTTGGTGTTATCGCTCTCACTTTTTAATACTGGTCACTGGAAGTTCAACATGGCACCTCGAGGCAAATAACTCTCTGTGGATCTGAAAAAAATAATTGTTGCTCTACATAAAGATGGCCTAGGCTATAAGAAGATTGCCAAGACACTGAAACTGAGCTACAGCATGGTGGCCAAGACCATACAGTGGTTTAACAGAACAGGCCTCGTTATGGTCAACCAAAGAGGTTGAGTGTACATGCTCAGCGCCATATCCAGAGGTTGACTTTGGGAAATAGACATATGAGTGCTGCTAACATTGCTGCAGAGGATGAAGGGGTGGGAGGTTAGCCTGTTAGTGCTCAGACCATATGCCGCACACTGCAAAAAATTGGTCTGCATGGCTGTCATCCCAGAGGAAGGTCTCTTCTAAAGATGATGCACAGGAAAGTCTGCAAACAGTTTGCTGAAGACAAGCAGACTAAGGACATGGATTACTGGAACCATGACCTGTGGACTGATGAGACCAAGATAAACGTATTTGGTTCAGATGGTGTGAAGTGTGTGTGGTGGCAACCAGGTGAGGAGTACAAAGACAAGTGTGTCTTGCCTACCGTCAAGCATGGTGGTGCGAGTGTCATGGTCTGGGGCTGCATAAGTGCTGCCGGCACTTGGGAGCTACAGTTTCATTGAGGGACCATAAATGCCAAAATTGACTGTAACTTACTGAAGCAGAGCGTGAGCCCCTACCTTCAGAGACTGGGTGGCAGGGCAGTATTGCATTATGATAACGACCCCAAACACACCACCTAGACGACAGACGACGACTGCCTTGCTAAAGAAGCTGAGGTAAAGGTGATGGGTGTCTCCAGACCTAAACCCTATTGAGCATCTGGGGGGCATCTTCAAACAGAAGGTGGTGGAGCGCAAGGTCTCTAACATCCACCAGCTCCATGATGTCTGCATGGAGGAGTGGAAGAGGACTCCAGTGGCAACCTGTGATGCTCTGGTGAACTCCATACCCAGGAGGGTTAAGGCACTGCTGGAAAACAATGGTGGCCACACAAAATATTGACATTGGGCACAATTTGGACATTTTGACTTACGGGTGTACTCACTCATTCTTCTCTCCATCTACTGAAGTACTAATGTTTTGCTGCACCATTCTCCTTCCCTAGCATGGGAAGAGCTAAAGCCAAGCAATCCCAAAGACGTCAATACAGAGCACTGAGAATCCTGGGAGTTGTAGTTTGAGACGGCAGCCATATAATGGGGCCAACGGACTCCTTGCTAAGGATGATCAAACTTTTGAAAAGTTCGGTTCGACCAGAACACCCGAATTTCCTAAAAGTTCGGTTCGGATTTCAGAACCCCATTGAAATCAATGGGACCCGAACTTCGGTAATCAAAAAACACCATTTTTAAGCCCTAAAACCCAATAAATGCCCCTAAAAAGTGCCTAGGGTTCTGGGTCATGCCCCATTAACTATTAATCACTTTTTTTTTTACTTTGGATTTAGTATCTGGTGGGTCTAAAAGGTGTGCATGTGAAGTTTCAGCTCTGTAGCATGTCCAGAACCATGAAAAAAAAAAAGATAATTTTTCAGTAGAACAGGGATGTGGGTCAGGACCCTCCTTTAACTTCAACACCTATATGATCTTTTTTTCTGGTTCTGGACATGCTACAGAGCTGAAACTTCACAGGTACACCTTTTAGACCCCCCAGACACAAAATCACACAAAAAAGTTCTTACAAATTGTCATTTTTGATAAAAAAAGCCAATTATTGAAAAATTAAAAAAAAAAAAAAGAGATTTTTTGATTTTTACTTTGGATTTAGTATCTGGGGGGTCTAAAAAGTGTACATGTTAAGTTTCAGCTCTGTAGCATGTCCAGAACCATGAAAAAAAAGATTGTTTGTATTAGAAAACTTTCAGCACAGGAGGTTGGCTCCGCTGCTGTAACACCTTGCCGGTTTAATAGAAGGCATTTTTTTGGGTTCTTTGCAGTCAGGAAAAACATCTGAACTTGTGTATAGTGGTACTGTGCACAAGTTCTGATGTTTTGCCTGCCTCCAAAAACCCCGGCAAGGTGTTACAGCAGCGAAGTCAACCCCCTGTCAGAAAGTTTTCTAATACAAACAATCTTTTTTTTTATGGTTCTGGACATGCTACAGAGCTGAAACCTCACATGTACACTTTTTTAGACCCCCCAGATCTGAAATCCAAAGTAAAAATCAAAAAATCTCTTTTTTTTTTTTTTTTTTTCAAAAATTGGCTTTTTTATCAAAAATGACAATTTTTAAGAACTTTTTTGTGTGATTTTGTGTCTGGGGGGTCTAAAAGGTGTACCTGTGAAGTTTCAGCTCTGTAGCATGTCCAGAACCAGAAAAAAAAGGATTGTATGTATTAGAAAACTTTCAGCTCAGGGGGTTAGCTTCTCTCCACACCTTGCCGGTTTCAAAGCAGGCATTTTTTTGGGTTCTTTGTAGTCAGGAAAAACATCTGAACTTGTGTATAGTGGTACTTTGCACAAGTTCAGATGTTTTGCCTGCCTCCAAAACCCCCCAAAAAATGCCAGCAAAAACACACCTGGGCATTTTTCTTTTTTTGACGCTAGCGTTTTTTTGGCATTTTTTTTGGGTTCTTTTGAGGCAGGCAAAAAAAAGAGAAGTACTTCCCTTTCTCTTTTGTTTGCCCTATTGAAGGCATTCCTTAATGTGGTCTTTGTATACCCTCTTTTTGAAGTCTGTTCGTCAGTGCATTTTCTTCCATTTGGAAGTCTTCTTGGCTCGTATAATTCCTTTTCAGATGCAGAAATTGGCTGTAGGGTATCGAGTTCTTGAGTGGGATTGGATGGAAGCTAGATGCATGCAGGATTGTGTTACCTGCTATCTCTTTCCTGTATAGGGTAGTAGATATTCTGCCAGTGGAATTTTTTTGAATCCAGGTATCCAGGAATGAGATTTTATTTTTGTCGTAGTTCATTGTGAAAAACATATTGTAATTGTTTTTATTCATCTTTCTTAGCAGGTCGTGGATCATGTGTTCAGGTCCATTCCAGATAATCAGTATATCGTCTATATACCTCTGCCATTTAACACTAATTACAGCTTGATTCACAAGACCTTTTCATCAAGTGAAATGAGGTGTACCTCACAGTCTGGCTGTACTCCAATTTCATGTTATGGAAGTATTACTAGACTAAAAATAAATTTTTGTGTGTGAAAATTGTATGTTCCCATCCCGAAGGATAGCAGGTAAAATATAATAATAATAAACAAGGTTAGCAGTAGAACATTTTACTTTCAGTCATTAATTTTCCTAAATTATATCTAAAGCCAAAACATTCCTTGTAATAGCAGTAGGCATGACAGGACCTCTTTATTGTGAGATCTGGGGTCCAAAATACCTCAGACCTCACAAGTACACTAAAAAAAGAAAAAAAAAAGTGTTGAAAAAAAATTGGCCCTTTCAACCGGTTGCTAGGCAAAGACGTTTGACATCGCTCTGGTCCTCCAAGACCATAGAGTCAAGTGAGGGCCATCTTGCCCTCACTTGACTTCTTGTCTCAAAGGATCTGGGACCGGATCGTTTTCCCCGCTGTCGGGGGGTCCGAAAAGCGGGGAAAACAGCCGGGACACGGCGGAGGGGGTCACCTCTTCCGCCGCACCGGAAGGGTGATCTCGCAGTGAATCCGCTACTGGGACCACCCTTATCTGAAAGCTGATCGCCCGCCGTGTTCAAAAATCTGAGATTATGACAGCTATCTGCTGCCATAACCCCGGTATTTAGCGTCAAAAGACCGACGTAAAACTGCAGCAGTCGGTCGGTAAGTGGTTAATAGCAGACTTGTATAAAGTACTCGAAATTTCTACTTGAGTAAAAGTACAAGTGCTCGATCAAAAAGTGACTTGAGTAGAAGTGGAAGTGCTCGCAGAAAAAGTTACTTAAGTAGAAGTACTAAAGTATTCAACATTTTTTTTACTTAAGTATTGCAAGTAGTTTTTTCAAAAAATTTGCTACTTAAGTACTAAAAGTAAAAAGTACCAGTAGTTTTGAAAAAAAAATTCTACTCAAGTACTGAAAGTAGAAGTACAAGTACTGTGTTATGTAGTTATTAAAGAAAGAAGTCAAAAGTTTGAACATCATATTGTTTTTTATTATTTCAAATGATTTATTCAAATGATTAACCTGTGTTTGTTAGTAGTTTCTTGATGCACTTTAAGCGCTGTAGCACCATTTATTTGTTTGTTTCATATTTTCTTTTTATTGGAAAGATTTGGTATAGCAGCTTTTATTATACACAGCCTTTATTTTCGTATGCGCTGATTTACAAATGACATTATACACATTTTTTTGAGCTTTATGCAACCTGCCATCTACTGTTCTGGCAGTGGTAATTTTTTTAAAAGTAACGAGTAACTATGCAGCACAAAAAAAAAATACTTGAGTAGAAGTATCGAAATCATCGAAAAAATGTAGTGAAGTAAAAGTAGAAGTAGGAGAAAAAAATTCTACTCTAGGAAAGTACAGATACCGCATTTCGGTACTTAAGTACAGTACTTAAGTAGTTCTACTTCGTTACTATACATCTCTGGTTAATAGGGACTTACAACGTGTATGTACATACAGCAAGGCCTGCACAGGGCATTCCTGCACTGGATTTTAAATTCCCTTTTTTTGGTTAATCCTACTCTTCTTACATATTTGAAAAATTATTATTGCCTTGAGCTTTATTTGTGTCTGCAAGACTCATTTGTGGCCCAAGCATATTTTGTAGGTAGAAGGACTGTGGCATATGCGTCCAGTGTATACATTAAATAGGCTTATGTTCTGTTTAACCATACCTCATAAGGTCATGCCCACTATTCAAAGCAGTAAGGCCATATGTATTGTTTGCCAGTAAAAGCAAAGTAATGAAGACACTGAACTGGCCACCAGTGTAAGGGGCATATATCCTCATATTCATTCTGTACTAATGGGAAAAAAAACAAATGTTACAAAGCTAGGGAGGAGATTGCTGCAAAGAGAAGAAAGATATGCAGTTTCCTGGGCTGTACAGGGCACTGATTCTTCTTGCTGTGAGGGAGACCAGAGAGTTCACATCGCTGTCCAGGAGGCACCATCACTGCTGCATATTGGTGGCTCGAGCGGGATCAGGAGTGCTGAGTTTGGGGGTGCAGACAGCCAGATTCACCTGGGTGCAGGGCAGAGAGTGGACTAATTGCTGTGTTTGACTTTATGGTGAGCTGGAATATCACTGGGACTGGTGAGCTGCTGCTGTGGGGATTTACTATTTCTGCTAGAAATAGAGACCAAGCCATTTAAGAACTGACCATATAGCCATTTAGTAGCTTTTTTGCTGTCTGCAGGTTTGACTGGGGCTATTCTAATGTGCATTAACAGTACAACACGCTAGCCAGCAGAAAAGTTAGGACTAAAGCCTGTCCCTTTAAAGCTGCTATACAGAGACCTTTACCTATTGCTTATGCTATGAGGTGCATCTCAGGGGACATTGCACCATATCCTAGCTATTCTCCTAGAGTGCGTTCTAAACTAGTTATAGAACTATTATTTACATTGCAGTTAATGTGATTGCAAAGGAATTTTTTAAAATGAAAAACATTGTATATGTACTTGTTCTGTGCAATGGTTTTACATAGAGCAGCCCTGATCCTCCTTTTCTCAGGTTCCCTGTTGGTTCTCCTGGTTCCCCCTCCCACTGAGTGCACTAAACGAAAGTCGCTTGCTATGGTGGCACTCATGCTGGCTTGCTTCTGAGCTGGCTCTGCGTGTCTGTTGCCTCCAGCCCCCCCCCCCTCCCACTAGCTGTGATTGACAGCAGCAGGAGCCAATGGCTCCCACTGGTGTCTCTGAATCAGTGAGGAGGGAGAGATAGAGCAGCGATGCTCTGTTTATTGCTGACTTTGCTGATTCATAAATTAATCCCAGTCTAGTGATACAGAACTCTATTATAAGTGATTAGTGGCATAGTGGTTATACTGTGTAGCAGAATCTATCTGAACCTACCTTCTGTCTTCATTTATGCTCAAACCATCATTTATTCTAACCTGTACCAATACATTTGGGGAGATTTACTAAACCTGATGCACACAGAATCTGATGCATCTGTGCATAGTAACCAATCAGCTTCTAACTTAAATTGTTCTATTAGGCTTTGGCAATAAAACCTAGGAGCTGATTGGTTACTATATACCGTTGCACCGGAGTCTGTGTGCACCCGTTTTAGTAAATCTCCTCCATTGAGTTAATTTATAACTAAATGGTCTTGTGTCTATTTGCTGATACTAATTTATAGCCACATTAAATGTATCTTTACTCTGTTTATATAAATGCTTGCAGTAACTTTCAGTCAACCAGGTGTGCCAGAAGGGCTGAGGTTATTCTTGGAGTCGAGGCACAGAACGAGGAACCCAAATTACCAAGCAGCTTCTACAGGGGTAGGGCTACAAGTGAATAAGAGGAAATGTTGCTAATGGATGCCTGGATAACATTAAATACCTGACAGGGTTTTTAATAATTTCTCATTCTAACCACTAGTTATAAAAAATGCATTTTGGTTGGATATACACTTTAATAGAGATCTTTAATAGTGCCCTAAATATTGGTGTTGTACATGCTTCTGTCATCCATATACTGTAAGTAATTACAGAACAGTCACAAATGTATTGACTGATCTCTATAACAATCAGTCCAACTTTCTCTAACAAATTACAACATGTAACACAACTATATGATTACTTATGGGATTTAGCATTTTACTACCAGTAGAGGTCAGTAAATCCTCATTATTTTTTTTTTTTTTAGTTCATCGGTCACTGTCTTTAAAACTTTTTCTCTTTTTTTTTTTTATCTAAAAATAAAATGTGTCTTAGGGCTGAAGCACACGGGTAAAAAAAAACAAAAAAAATTATGCTGATAGGGGCTTCTGTTGGAATTTATTTTTATTTTTTTATGTCCATGAATGGACAATGTTATTTAATGTGGTCATGCACAAGGGTGTACATATTTGTACGCCAAATCTGTATTTGGAGAGGAATGTATAAGCATAGTTTTTGTGCATATGTGCATGAACACCTATGCATGTAAATGTATTCTAGTGGCTAGAATAAATGAATATTCTAGCGAATAGAATGAATTTACACGGATACACTTATAAGTGCCTTACACCGGAAAACACACTAAAGTACACGCATAAATATGCACATGTACATGCGTAAATACACAAGAGTAGAGGCAGTTTTTCTGCAAACCTCTGGCAGCATATTTGGCGCATAAATTCATATGTCTGTGTGCATGAGGCCTTAGTCTATACACTGTGTGTAGAGGAGGGTTGATTTTTACTGCAACTTGCATATCTTTTTTAACTCAATAAAAATTATTTTTTTTTTTCTTGGAAAAAGTGTGTTTGGGTTTCTGAAATAAAGATTTTCTGAAAGAACAGGCATACAATATTAGGTTATGCTTGGTTGGCATCCTTGCATGTGTGTAGATGTTTATACTCATAGCAACCATTTTAGATGGGAACTCTCCATATCTCACCCAGTGAGTCAGTTTGAGAGCAGAGTCACTGGGTCACCAGAAGTTACTTCTGGCTGTGATGCTATAGGCTGAGAGGTGTAGCAACAGCAGTGTAGCTACCTTCTCGGCCTTTTGGCTGCGATCTTGTGTTGTGGCTGAAGGGTTTTTGACTATACCAGTCCCTTCCGGCCTGTGGGTGTTTTTCTTAGGTTGCACCCTCTGCTGCTATTGGGTGGGATGCTACCTAAGGTTAGTGAGAGGGCGATTGTGAAGGTGCGGTGCTGCTGGCAAAATGTCAAGAGGTTCTGTGCATTTGCGGAACTCTTTGTGTTTACAGGTTAAGCCTGACTATCTTGTCGGTTTAAAGAAAGTGGCGGTGGATGTTCTGCAGAAGCTCCTGAACCAGAAGGTGAGCGATACCTTCACCTTACAAGATTTTTTTGCATCTGGGACTTATAATGTGCCTTTTTTTTAGAGGACTTGTATGAGGCAGCGTATGAGAATTTCCTGAAGAAGAATCTGGCTGGCAATGCTTTAACTAAGAAGTTGGATGCTTTTTTGTTGTTCAATCCAGGAGTGAAGACTATGACTGTCCATTCTTATAACCCCTTTATTGAGCCCTATATGGTGAGACTTTTTTGGATGAAATATTGTGTGGAGGTTGGGTCAGGGGAAAGACTCTATAACCCGTATGAGATGTATAGGGGGAATTTAAGGTTTAAGGCTAGACTTAAGAAGGATGAGTCTGGGTACTGTGGTGTTTGTCCCTCTTCCCCATCGTTCACCATCGCAGGTGAGGGGTGAACTGTTTTATACTGTGCAGCCTCGCTATTGCAGAGGCTGCTTTCAGTTTGGGCATATAAGAGAGGACTGTCCTTCAAAACACTGTTGCCGTGTGTGCCTTAAACCTGGGCATAATGCGGCGGATTCTACAGAGAAATGCTGTGACCTGTGTGGAGCCATGGAACACAGGGTTAAAGACTGTCAAAGAAATGTTGGCCCGAAAATGTTTTCCTATGCTGAGGCTGTCACAAAGTAGAGGTTTTCTGGGCAGACTGTGAGCCGTGATTCTGGGCAAGGCGGTGCGGGAGCGGATGAAGGGGTGAGCACTGAGCCTGCCAGTGTAATTGGGGGTGTGTTGACTGCTCCCTCGGATGCTGTGATCCCTGTTTCTGCTCAGGAGGAAAGCAGACAGAAGTATCAGGGGTTGCTGGGAGCAGTGAAAATTAGTATTAATGAGGCAGAGGCCGGAAGTGTTAATGAGGATCAGCTGGGTGAGGAGAAGTTGAGAGTGGGGGAGGGGAATGAAGGAGAGAGCTTAAGTGTGGCTATGGAGATGCTTGTGAAGGTGGTGGAGGAGGAGCAGGAAACCATTTATGGAGATAAGCTGATTAACTGGGCAGGGGAAATGGAAATTCAGGCTTCCAAGCAGGAGGTAGAGACTGTAACAAACAGTCTGTTAGAATGTGCTCAGAGGCCAGTTCCTGAGGTGGAGCAGGCGATAGAGGTGCGTAGAAAGAAGCCTGAATGGAATATAGACACAGATTCGAGTCCCAGTGGAGGCAGGTTAGAAATACCCAGTCTCAGCCAGGATATTGATGAAGCTGGCCCTTCTAGTGTGGGGAGATCCCCTATGAGTTCGGTAAGCTCTCCTGGGCTTAATTATCTTGAGGGTGACACAATCACTGTGGATTCCTTCATGAAGGATACTGTTTTTTTAGACTCCCGGCAAGAAAATTTGAATGATGGAGGGGTATAAAGTGGTTTGTGGGATGTTTTTCACCCTCATTATGGCTCTCGTTATATGTAGTATGATTATGAGGTCGATTGGGGCTGTGTTTCTTCGAGCGGCTGTTTTGAATGAATTGGCAAAGGTTGATTGTGATGTCTTGTGTCTGCAGGAGTGTGGTCTGTTGAATGCACCAGGGCATGATGAGTGGTCCCACGGACCAGCGGTGTGGTCTAGTGCCACAGAGAATAGGAATGAGGGAGTTGGGGTTTTGTTTAAAAATCCGTCTGTGAGGGTAATGTCAACTGAAGAGGTGCTGGCGGAGAGGATATTATGTGTGAAATTTATGTTATGGGAGGAGTATTTTAAGTTAATTTGTCTGTACGCCCCAGCACAGAAGATTACACAGAAGGAGTTGTTGGAGATCCTGAGATTCCAATTGGTGGGAAGAGGAAATTTGGTGGTGACGGGGGACTTTAATGTAATTAGAGTCTCGGGGGATAGGGAGGGGTCGGATGAGAGTAAAACAGATAGTACAAATACAATACTGAATCAGATTATCCTGGATTTTAAGTTAAAGGATGGTGCTGTGGAGAAGGGGGAAGCTGGTAAAGCACCTGCAACCTATTTTTCTGACAAAGGTATTGTTAATTACGCATTTATTTTATTTTTGTTTCGGAAGCAATTTCTGGGGAAGGATGGGGACAATTCGATTTTTTCTTTTTTCGGACCGTCAGGCCTTGGTGGGGAGTTTCAAAACTGATGATGGAGTGAAGAGATGTAAGGGGATATGTAAAATAAATCTGATGCTTTTGGAGGATCAGAAAGTATTGGACCAGTTTGAGAAGCATTATGGGAGGTGGGTTGAGAGGAAGGTTGATTTTGTGGATTTTTTTAAGTGGGGGGATTGGCTTAAAGGCCAAATTAAGTCCTTTTTCTATAACTGAAGAGTGAATAGGGCACGGAGAGAGAGGAGGGAGAGGGGAAAGGTTATACAGAGATTAAGGTTGTTGCTTAACTGAGGCAGGGTGGATGGGATGTGGAGAAGGAAATTGAGTGCTTAAGGAAAGAGAATAGGAGGACCTTGGTTCAGAAAGGGAAGAATTTAACCTTTCATGCCAAAGTAAATCAGGTAGAGGATGGTGAGACCTGCTCACGTTTCTATTTTAAGAAAGCTTTAAAGGGACGTGATCTTATTAAATCAGTGCTGGTGGAGGGTCGGGAAGTGAAAGGTGAGCAAATGGAGGAGGCGGTACAGGCATTTTATGAGGATTTGTTTCAAGGTGGATGTGAGGGTCTTGGAGTGGATGAGATGCTGGAGTATTGTGAAGGTGTGGAGGTGAGGTTGGCAGAGGAGGAGTGGGAGACGCTGTGTGCTGGGGTGTCTGAGGAGGAAGTAAGGAGAATGCCTGGGAGTATAAACCAGAATAAGACACCGGGTAAGGATGGATTGGACAGTTGTGTTTTTCTGTAGGTGTGGGATTTGATGAAGCTGGATGTGTGTGAATTAGTGAGGCTGGTTTTTGAGAGAGGAGGTATGCCGGAGTCCCTGAGGGAGAGAATAATTACCCTAAGTTATAAAAAAGGGGACAAGCGAGATATCAGGAATTGGTGGCCAATTACTTTGCTAAATGTGGACTAGTGGCCCAGTTGGCGGCAGGCAGGGTCTGATTGGGACAGTGGTTGGTGAGCAGCAGGAGTGTGCGGTTTCCAGGTCATCGGATTCCTGATAACCTGGTGTTACTGAGGGATGTCGTGCACTATGCTCAGTTGAATAATCTGGTGTGTCTGCTGGAGTCAATCGACTTGGAGAAGGCGTACGACAGGGTTTCACACCAGTTCCTTTTCCAGGTATTGGAAGTCCTGGGGTTTTCCGGGCCAGCTGGTGAAAATTATCAGGGGGCCTCATGACATCGTAAGTAAAGTGCTGGTCAATGGTACCCTGGGGGGGAGCTTCCTGGTGATGTCAGGAGTAAGACAGGGATGTCCGCTGTCGCCTCTAATGTTCATATGTGTTATGGAACCGTTGTTGAATGCGATTTGAAAGGAAAAGGTGTATAGGGGTGTTTTTGTGCCAGGGAGTGGTGGCAGGTGTGTGAAAGTGTTGGCATGTATGGATGATGTGGTGTTGATGTGCAGGGGAGTGAATGATGCGCAAAGAGGTGGTTTGCAGCTGCAGATGTTTTGCAGTGTTGTGTTGTGTGGGGCATGAGGTGGAAGTGGATGGAGGTCAGGTGCAGTGTGTTGAAAAGATTGAGGTCTTGGGTGTCAGTTTTGATCGTGAGTTGAGAGGACGTGAGAGTTTTGTGAAAGTAGCTGAGAGAGTGGAGAAGAAAGCGGGGTTCTGGAAGATGCTTGATTTGTCCCTGACAGGGAAGGTGGTAGTGGTTAGGTCAGTGATCCTTCCAATCCTGCTCTATGTGTCAATGGTCTTCTGAGCATTGAGGTCTGGGTGAGACAGATGATCTGTCTTATGTTTCTGTGTTCTTCTAAGGGGGGGGGGGGGTGTGGTTGGGAGAGAAAGTGCTTAGACCTCAGTCGAAAAGGGGGCTATGGGTTTCCGGACATTGGAGTTTTTCTTAAATTGCATTATTGTTTAACGGTGATGAGGGTCCTAAAAGGTGGTTTGGGTATGAATATGGACAGATATTAGGGAGGGAGGCTTTTTTCTAGGTGGGGCCTATGTGGTAGGGATTTGAGAAGGCCATCTGCCTGGGCCGTCCCTCAGTATTACTTGGTTCTAGTTAAACTGTGGTGTGTCTGGAGGCTTGGGGGGCCTCGGGAGTAAACAAGGCTAAACTAAAAGTATGGGTGAGAGGTGAGTGTTTCCCTAACCAGATTCATTTTTTGAGGGATCAGGAGAGTTTGGAGGTGTGGAGGAATATGAAGGTTGGTGAAGTAAGTAATCGACAGAAGGATATTACATGGTTGATGTTGATGAATTGTTTATATACTATGCTTTATCTTAAGGGGCAGGACCTGGTGAGATCTGAACGGTGCCCGAGGGAAGGGTGTGGAGGGGTGGAAGATGTGTTCCGTGTATTCTGGGGTTGTCCATATGCGCAGGAGTGCTTAAAATTTTTGAGGAATGTTTACTGGAAGGTTTTGGGTGTGGGGGGGATAAATGAGTATTTGGTGATGTTTAGGAGGTACAGGGAGGGAAGGGGAAATCCCAGAAAGATTTAGGTTTTTTTCTGTTGTTTGGAAAGAAAGAGGTCATCTGGGATGTCAGGAACCTATATGTCGGCAGAAAGAAGTGTACTTCTGCTGCTAAGCCTTTGAAGTGGGTTTTTGCCAGACTGCATGTGGTTTTTCTGTTTGATGTTCAGGGAATGGAGGAGGAGGGGGCGGGATGTTCTGGATTAGAAGTGAATGGGTTGTTGATGTGTACTTTTGCCTATTTTGGTGTGTGAATTGTATTTTTAATGTCTGTTAATGTTTGATGATGTGTAGGTTACAGTGACAAGTTTTATGGATTCAATGCCTACTGTGCCTATAAACTGAGGACATAAAAAGAAAAAAAAAATCTGTTTTTATCAGTGATCCAGCGGGGGCGCTGTGCTGTCATCTGACCTGACCAAGGTTGGGTGGCAGCTATGCAAACAAGCTGGAGGATGGGGGCTTGGAAGGTTAGTACCAGCTGGAATAGAAACTGGGGCGCTCACCGGGCAGTTGAGGCATGGGTGTATTTTCTCCAGGAAAGCTGGAAGACTCATTACCTCCTGATTTGAATGGTCTACCTTGTATGGCCAGGGGCCGGGAGGGCAGAAGGTCTGCGGTGTCTAGGTGTGATCTTAGTAACACTTGGGTGTGGGACCCCACAGTGTGAAAAGACACAGGGTCACAGCCACCAAATTTGTTTTCCTTTGGCACTGCACCTTTTAGGGCCTGACCTTTTGGCTAATTCCGGGGGACATTTTTTGTCTGCCAGGCCTCAGGGCCTCGGCCAATGCACATTTGGCACTGCCATTTTTTTTATCCTCTATTTATTTTTCTCCCACGTTTTGTCACTCTTTCACTTTTGTGTGTGATTTTCTCACGGATGAAGGGTGTGAGTTCTGGGGCTTACCCTGATGTCTAGGGGGAGGATGTGTGGCCCTCAGGTTCCTTCCTCCCCTGCCTCTGGGGGGTCTCTCTTCGGGAAAAAGGCAAGTATTCAGGGTCGGCTTCGGCTGGCCTAGAATAACAGGGTCTGCCAGGCCCTCTGGCTAGGCAGACCATGTAAACCCTTTATCCCTGTCAGGAGCCTTGCGCCCCAGAGGGATCAGGGCACAACCTTAAGTGTACTTTTTAGTGTGTGTTCACATGCACGTTTTTCGTACACTTACGAGTTTTTACGTTCTAGGTTTTTTGAACCACCACGCACTTAAAAGAAAAAAGCAGTGTAGCTACCTCTATCAGCTATGAGGTGGGAGGGGTAGCACTGGGGAAAAGGAGAGAAGCAGTATGAGTCCAAGTTTACCACTGTTATTTTCACTGTTAATGTCACTATTGTCATGCTTGTTGTCACTATGCCACTGGTTTTACATCATACAGTATACTGTAATTGCCTCATTATGTCCTGATTGCCTTTTGTTGCCACATTTTATAAATAGCGCATTTGTCACCTGCATATTGTCAGAATGGCCTGTTCATTGTATTCGTATTGTCACATTTGCCCATTTGTTGCCTGCACATTGTTACAACTGCCCATCCACCCATTTGTTGTGCACATGCTTTAACGATTGCCTGTTTGCTGCCTATAAATTGTCACATATTCTAACAGACAGAGACCACTGAACACCAATATGAGTACAGATGACTAACCACCAATGGGGGCACAGACCACTAACCACTAATAAAAGTAAAGATCATTGGTCATCAATGGTTGTTCAGACACCTGAACACAAGTGGGGCCACACATACCACTGCATACCAATATTTAAGGGGGTACTTGCCACTGACCACCAACATTTTAGGGCACAACCACCACTTACATTTAAAAGGGCACTTACCACTGACCACCAACAAAAAGAAAACTTACTTCTGTACACCGGACTCGGCAAGCTGTGCTATGCATTACATAGTGATGAACTCTCCCTTCTGACTGCACTGTGTACACCATGGCATATGTTATATAGTCCTAACAGCTTACTACACAAGCCTACTTTATGGTCAGCACAATGACAGTCCTCACAGTGCAGATTAAAAATAGATTCCCCCTGTTGCCAGTAAAGGCACAACTTTTTTTTTTCATTTTGATAGAGTAAAGGAGGGTTATAATCCCATTCAGTAATTTTTTTTTTTTTGCCATCTACACTATATTACCAAAAGTATTGGGACACCTGCCTTTATATGCACATTTACTTTAATGGCATTCCAGTCTTAGTCCATAGAGTTCAATATTGAGTGGGCCTACCCTTTGCCGCTATAACAGCTTCAACTGTTCTTGTACGGCTGTCCACAAGGTTTAGGAGTGTGTCTATGGGAATATTTGACCATTCTTCAAGAAGTGCATTTGCGAGGTCAGGCACTGATGTTGGACAAGAAGGCCTGGCTTGCAGTCTCCGCTCTAACTCATCCCAAAGGTGTTCTATTGGGTTGAGGTCAGTACTCTGTGCAGGCCAGTCAAGTTCCTCCACCCCAAACTCGCTTATCCAAGGTCTTTATGGAACTTACTTGACTAAGACTGGGATGTGATTAAAGTTCATGTGCGTGTAAAGGCAGGTGTTCCAATAATTAATATATATGTATGCAGAGGATTGTATGTATAGGATTGGAGAGCTATGTGTCCTGGCAGTATAAATACAAAGTAAGGGTGACATCCATGACAGATACATATGCATACAAATACATCTGACTCTGGGAAGAACAGAACAGGCAATAATTTTGGCAATATAGTGTATGTTCCATAGGGGATGTTTCCCTTCACTTCCTCTCCCATACAGTAATCCGGAAATGAGAGTAAATCACTCCAAAGGGCAAGAATCCCAGGGTGTCATCAGGGTCCCCATTGGATGATTTTCCCCCTACTGTTCTGGTGTCATCCCAAGATATGGGATTTTCTTTTATATTCACTTTTGAAGATAACAGTAAACAGAAAAATAGAGAGGGTGATTATTTCCGACAGGGACACAGACAGCAATAAAAACTGGCAGGTGTTCTAAACCCTCGCCAATCCAAAACTAAAAAAAAAAAAGTTTTACCTTAGGTTAAAGAACTGTTTGTGCAGTAAAGGATGTTAATGCACAAGTAAAGGTGTTACTGGTTGAGAGAAAACATCTGGTCAGATTCTTGGGGAGAAGTGCCTGAACTCACAGTGAATATGATCTTGGGAACAAGGTGTGAACCTTCAAGTTAACCATTTGGGTGATGAAGTGTGTAAAGTAACTGGAAGATGGTACAGCCAACTCAGAAGAGGGAGAAGTGGTGGCTGGGAGACAGAGATCCCCTAGGTAGGGTGATCTGGCACTTGGTGCACCTGCCGAGGGGTTGGCCCCACAATCTTAGGGCCTGCTGCAAATGGAATTGTTCCCAGGGGCCTAGTCTGGAACCATGGTATGTGTGGACTCTCAGTATATATGCAGTGGCTTCACTCCTGGGCCTATGGGCCGAAAATGGATAATTGTGTGGTGAAAAGGGATTCAGTGCTGTTCCTATGAAAATGTAGTCAGTGCTGGAGCAGGTCTCACTGGCAGGTGAAAGGATCTCGGTGTTCCAATGTGGGGCCCAGTAAAGTAATATGGCCTTCGGCAATTAGGGAGAACTGAACTCACATGAGTGACAGTGCTGCAAAATGAACTGGTCTCAGGCACCTAGTCTGAAACCACAGTATGTGTGTCCTCTCAGTATACAGTATGTGCAGTGGCTTCACACCAAGCCTATGGGCTGAAGATAGAGAACTGTTGTGTGAAGAAAAGGGATTCTGTGTTGTTCCCCTCCAAATGACTCTGTAGTCAGTGCTGGAGCAAGTGTAACTGGCAGGTAAAAGGATCTCATCCTTCCAATGTGGGGGCCAAGTAAATTAATATGGCCTTCAGCTATTAGGGAGAACTGAACCCACATGAGTGGCAGTAACATTGCTAACAGCATGCACAGCCTACACATTTGTGTGCAGTGTTCCTTAATTCCTCTTTGTTTAATTTGCTTACTGTTTTTTTCTAAAAGTGTGTAGTGAGATACAAGTCAGATTACAGACACCCCTGCAATAGAAGTTTTATTTAACCACTTGCTGCTCAATGATGTCTCTGTACATCCTTGAGTTGCAGTGGTTTTACCGGGATGATGCCTGAAGCTACAGGCATCATTGCAGTATCTATTTTTTTGCCGGAAATTCTATTTTTTGTAAAATAAATCTTAGTAGCTAATTAGCCACTGGAGCGCTTTTACAGGTGGCAGGAGGGGGTCCCTTTCCCTGCTGCCTGCCGCCTTCCGCCACTTTCCCGGGCTCACCTGTCCCACTAGGGAACCTGGGATTGCAGCCGCGTTTCCGCCTGCTGACCATAGAGATCATCAAGGACTGGAAGAAACCAGAAGAAACAAGTATTTTGTCAATTCTAGTATGGTTTTTATGGTTACTGGCCAGGTGTCGGCCAATAAAACAACGGTTCAGACTGATCTGTGTCTGATAAGCTGCTTTGGAGGCCAGAGCAGAGATCTGGGTCTAATAGACCGCAGATCTCTCCATTAAGAAAACCTGTTATGGCCCATGCTCTCTGATGTTGTTCATCCCTTGTAATAGCAATAAACTTGATACAAAAATAGAAAGAAAGAAACCGTGTAAAAAGAAAAAGGCAAGTGCTTATGGAGGTCGCACATGCTTATGGTAACGGTGTTCGGACCATACATGTTTTGTCAAAAACATTATAGTGAGAGCATTAATTCTAGCACCAGACCTCATGTGTAACTATAAACTGGAAACCTGTAAAGCCTTTAAAAGCTTCACCTATGGAAATTTGTGGGTACTATAGTTTTGCTGCATACGCAATTTTAAAGCGTTTGGCATCTATTTACTCGGTGTAACATCATCTTTTACATTTTACCTAGCAATTGGGTATTATAATATGTTTTGCGCATAAAAACTCATTAAATTGTATTTTTTTTTGTGTTTAAAATGCCGCTGCACAAATATCGTGTGACATAAAAATATGCAACATTCACCATTTTATTCTCTAGGGCCTCTGCTTAAAAAATATATATGATATTTGGGGGTTTTAAGTGGTTAAGGACAGAGTGAATGATCAGTTGAATAAATGTTTACTGATATATGTGCAATATACATATAATAAGTAGAGTTCAACCTTAAAGATAAAAATCTGTTTACACACAATTTTCTGGGTTGCCATAATTAAAGTTCTTATACTCATATGACTCCTTAGACCTTCTCTACACACAATAGGCCAAAACATTTCTGCTATTTACTTTTCTGTTTAGATATCATTGCAGCATGGTAAAATAAATGAAAGTATTTCAGCACCATAATATTGAATATAGTCTTGTACATCCATTGCCTCCTAAAAAAGTATGGGAAAGTTGCAGATTAAGCTGCTCACAGTGGAAAGAAAAGCAGTTTGATCTGCTCACGTATTGACTAGAGTTGAGCGGACACCTGGATGTCCGTGTTCGGCGGGTTTGGCCGAACTTGAAAAAAAAGTCCGGGTCCGTGTCCCGGACATTTTCCGAACTTTACCCGGACACCGAACCCCATTGAAGTCAATGGGGACCCGAACTTTCAGGCACTAAAATGCCTCTAAAACACCAATGGAAAGGGCTAGAGTTCTGCAAATGGCAGCAAAACGTAGTTAAGAGCATGGCAAGTGCTCTGCAAACAAATGTGGATAGGGAAATAACTTAAATCAACAAAAAAAAAACAGAAAAATAAAACAATGTTCTTCATCTGTGAAGGATGAGGCCCATATGGAGTAGGAGGGAGGTTGAGGTGGTGGTGGATGTGGCGGTGTCATAGGCGTGCGCACAGGGTGTGCCGGGTGTGCCTGGGCACACCCTAATCACCTAGGGAACATTAGCATTATCGCTCTGTTTGCCAGTGAGGAGATGGTAAAGATCTCCCTCGGACCTGCTCTGCCATAAGAGAAGTGCCACACACTTCTATTTCACTTTGCCAGTAGGGAGAGTAATGTACCGGGGCCATATACATGTAGGCAAACACATGCATGTGTATTTAAACTTTGGGGTGCACACCCTAATGCAATAGGCTGCGCACACCTATAGGCGGTGTAGGTGGAAGCGGCGGTGGAGGAGGACGAGGTAGCCAACACTGCTTTTTTTTCAGTCATTTTTTAATGAGGGTACACCCCAAAAGAGTGAGAAAGATCAAAAATAGAACAATGGCTGGGTAAGGTCGGTATCCATCTCTATTCTGCACAAGGTACGGAAAAGTCCTGTGGGATCCATGCCTGGTTCATTTTAATGAACATGAGCTTGTCCACATTGTCTCTGGACAGGCGGCTGCACTTGTCTGTGATAACGCCCCCAGCCGTGCTAAATACACGTTCAGATAATACACTGGCTGCAGGGCACGCCTGAACCTCCAAGGCGTAAAGGGCAAGCTCAGGCCATGTGCCCAATTTGGAGACCCAGAAGTTGAAGGGGGCAGACCCATCATTCACTACATGTAGGCGTGTGCACACATACTGCTCCACCATGTTGGTGAAATGCTGCCTCCTGCTAAGATGTTCCATATGAGCTGCTGGTGTTGCTGTTTGTTGTGGCGTGCTGACAAAGCTTTTCCACATTTCGGCCATGCTAACCCTGCCTTCTGAGGTGCTGGCGGTGCCCTGGTTGCGTTGGCGACCTCTTCCTCCTCCTCCTCCTCCTCCTCTGCCTTGGCCTTGTGCTTCCACTGTGGCCCGCTGTCAGGTGGGAATGCCAGCAGCCAGCGTGCGCTTGTACTCGCGCATCTTGCGATCGCGCTCCAGTAAGTGACACATATGAGGCGCATATGAGGCACATATGAGGCGGTGAGCGGGAAGGCCGAAGTTACGCTGCAGCGCTGACAGGTGAGCAGCAGCAGGGTGAGAACGCCGAAAGTGCGCACAGATGGCCCACACTTTCTGCAGCAGCTCTGACATATCGGGGTAATTTTTAAGGAACCTCTGCACCACCAAATTCAGCACATGCGCCAGGCAAGGGATGTGCGTCAAACCGGCTAGGCCCAGAGCTGCTATGAGATTTTGCCCGTTATCGCACACCACCAGGCCGGGCTTGAGGCTCGCTGGCAGCAACCACTCATTTGTCTGCTGTTCCATGCTCCTCCACAACTCCTGCGCTGTGTGTGGTTTTTCCCCCAAACAGGCAAGTTTTAAAACTGCCTGCTGTCGTTTACCCCTGGCTGTGCTGAAGTTGGTGGTGAAGGTGTTACGCTGACCAGATGAGGAGGCGGTAGAGGATGAGGAAGCGGAGTAGGAGGAGTTAGGAACAGGAGGCAAACTGAAGCGCCCTGCAATCCTCGGTGGTGGAAGGACATTTGCCAAATTGCTATCCGCCTCTGGCCCATCCGCCACTGCATTTACCCAGTGTCCCGTTAGGGAGATATAACGCCCTTGACCGTGCTTACTGGTCCACGTATCGGTAGTTAGGTGGACCTTGGCACAGATGGCGTTGCGCAGTGCACACCTGATTTCTTCCCCCACTTGGTTGTGCAGAGAAGGGATGGCTTGCCTGGAAAAGTAGTGGTGGCTGGGCACGACGTACTGTAGGACAGCCATCGACATAAGGCTTTTAAAACAGTGCGTCTCCACCAGACGGAATGACAGCATTTCAAAGGCCAAGAATTTTGAAATGCTGGCATTGAGGGCCAGGGATCGCGGGTGGGTAAGGGGGTACTTCCTCTTCCTCTGAAGTGTTTGGGAGATGGAAAGCTGAATGCTTCCACGGGACATTGTGGAGATGGTTGGTGACCCAGGTGGTGGTGTGGCTGACAGATCGTCTGTTTGCGGGGTGGCAGGTGCCGGTATCACTACAGAGGTGGACGGAGAGGCCGAGACTGCAGCAGAAGAGGAAGCAGGAGGAGCCAGAGACCTTTCTTGATTTTGAAGGTGTCTACTCCACTGCAGCTCGTGCTTTGCACTTAGATGCCTGATCATGCAGGTTGTGCTCAGGTTGAGAAGGTTTATGCCTCGCTTCAGGCTCTGATTGCACAGGGTGCAAACCACTCATGTCCTGTCATCAGCACATTGTCTGAAGAACTTCCACGCTAGAGAACTCCTTTGAGCTGGCTTTGGTGCGCTCGGTCCCTTGCTGCGTTGGGCAGTAGCAGGCGTAGTGTCTAGGGCACGTCTTCTGCTGTGCTGGTGGCTCTGTGCGACCACCGCCTCTTCCTCCAAACTACTCAGGTCACCTGCATGACCTTCATTCCATGTGGGGTCGAGGACCTCATCGTCCTCCACATCATCTTCCACCCAGTCTTCACCCCTGCCCTCCTTGTCGGTCTCCACAATTCTGAGTGCCGAAGCAGTTGGCACCTGCGTTTCGTCATCATCGGAGATGTGCTGCGATAGTCCTTCCATGTACTCATCTTGAGAAATAAGTTTTTGGGCATCGCTGCACTCAATCTCTTCCACTTCTGGGGCAGGGCTAGGTGGATGGCCCTGGGAAACCCTGCTGACAGAGTCATCAAAAAGAAGAAGAGACTGCTGCATGACTTTGGGCTCAGACTGCTTGCCTGATTTGCAAGGGGGTGAGGTGAAAGACGGTTGGACATCGGCTGCAGGTGCCAACTCTGACCTTTCTGCAGTAGACTGGGTGGGAGACAATGTGAAGGAACTGGAGGCACTGTCAGCAACCCAATCTACTATCGCCTGTACTTCTTCTGGCCTCATCACTTCTAGAGGCGCATGATGCCCTACCAAATACTGCGGCAGGTTCTGTCGCCTACTCACACTTGAGGAAGGTGTTTCACTTGTGCGTGTAGCTGGCACAGATTGACCACGTCCTCTCCTTGCAACAGGAGCTCTACCAGCAGCACCACGACCCAGGCCACGGCCCCTATTTGACGGTCTCCTCATATTTCTGTAATCTATGATCTTGCCCTAGAAAGGTGTTTATTGAATAGCGGAACAAAACAACAACAGTATCGCACGGGTGTATCTCACAGTCAAATATGCAAACTATGCCGCAATTTAATTTTTTTTACCCCAAAAGGGTGTTTATTAAATAGCGGAATAGAAAAACAGTATACAAATACAACGGGTGTATCTCACAGTCAAATATGCAAAGTATGACGCAAATTTAATTTTTTTCACCCCAAAAGGGTGTATATTGAATAGCGGAATAGAAAAAAGGATATAAAACGGTGTATCTCACATGTACAAACACAGACTAGGCCCCGATTACAATTTTTTGTACCCTAAAGGGAGGATGAGGAGTAGGAGGAGTTCGGAACAGGAGGCAAACTGAAGCGCCCTGCAATCCTCGGCGGTGGAAGGAGATGCGCCAAACAAATTTAAAAAGGTGTATCTCACATGTACCCATACAGACTATGCCGTAATTTAATTTTTTACACTCAAAAAGGGTGTATATTGAATAGCGGAATAGATAAAAATTTATAAAATGGTGTATCTCACACGTAAAAACACAGACTAGGCCCCGATTACAACTTTTTGTACCCTAAAGGCAGGATGAGGATGAGGAGTAGGAGGAGTTCGGAACAGGAGGCAAACTGAAGCACCCTGCAATCCTCGGCGGTGGAAGATGCGCCCCAAAAGATTGGAAGGTGTATCTCACACGTACCGATACAGACTATGCCGCAATTTAATTATTTTTACCCCAAGGGTGTAGATTGAATAGCGGAATAGAAAATATGATATCAAAAGGTGTATCTATCTCACACGTACAGACCCAGACTAGGCCCTGATTACTATTTTTTGTACCCTAAAGGCAGGATGAGGAGCAGGAGGAGTTCGGAACAGGCAGGAGGCAAACTGAAGCACCCTGCAATCCTCGATGGTATAAGATGCGCCCCAAAAATTGGAAAGGTGTATCTCACACGTACCGATACAGACTATGCCGTAATTTAATTTTTTACACTCCAAAAGGGTGTATATTGAATAGCGGAATAGGAAAATTTTATAAAACGGTGTATCTCACACGTACAAACACAGACTAGGCCCGATTACAATTTTTTTATACCCTAAAGGCAGGATGAGGATGAGGAAGAGGAGTAGGAGGAGTTCGGAACAGGAGGCAAACTGAAGCGCCCTGCAATCCTCGGCGGTGGAAGGAGATGCGCCAAACAAATTTAAAAAGGTGTATCTCACATGTACCCATACAGACTATGCCGTAATTTAATTTTTTACACTCAAAAAGGGTGTATATTGAATAGCGGAATAGATAAAAATTTATAAAATGGTGTATCTCACACGTAAAAACACAGACTAGGCCCCGATTACAACTTTTTGTACCCTAAAGGCAGGATGAGGATGAGGAGTAGGAGGAGTTCGGAACAGGAGGAAAACTGAAGCACCCTGCAATCCTCGGCGGTGGAAGATGCGCCCCAAAAGATTGGAAGGTGTATCTCACACGTACCGATACAGACTATGCCGCAATTTAATTATTTTTACCCCAAGGGTGTAGATTGAATAGCGGAATAGAAAATATGATATCAAAAGGTGTATCTATCTCACACGTACAGACCCAGACTAGGCCCTGATTACTATTTTTTGTACCCTAAAGGCAGGATGAGGAGTAGGAGGAGTTCGGAACAGGCAGGAGGCAAACTGAAGCACCCTGCAATCCTCGGTGGTATAAGATGCGCCCCAAAAATTAGAAAGGTGTATCTCACACGTACCTATACAGACTATCCCACAATTTAATTATTTTTACCCCAAGGGTGTAGATTGAATAGCGGAATAGAAAATATGATATCAAAAGGTGTATCTATCTCACACGTACAGACTCAGACTAGCCCCTGATTACTATTTTTTGTACCCTAAAGGCAGGATGAGGAGTAGGAGGAGTTCGGAACAGGCAAGAGGCAAACTGAAGCACCCTGCAATCCTTGGTGGTGTAAGATGAGCCCCAAAAATTGGAAAGGTGTATCTCACACGTACCGATACAGACTATCCCGCAATTTAATTTTTTTTTACCCCAAGGGTGTAGATTGAATAGCGTAATAGAAAATATGATTTCAAAAGGTGTATCTATCTCACACGTACAGACCCAGACTAGGCCCTGATTACTATTTTTTGTACCCTAAAGGCAGGATGAGGAGTAGGAGGAGTTCGGAACAGACAGGAGGCAAACTGAAGCGCCCTGCAATCCTTGGCGGTGGAAGGAGATGCGCCAAACAAATTTAAAAGGTGTATCTCACACGTACCGATACAGACTATGCCGTAATTTAATTTTTTACACTCCAAAAGGGTATATATTGAATAGCGGAATAGGAAAAATTTTATAAAACGGTGTATCTCACACGTACAAACACAGACTAGGCCCCGATTACAATTTTTTGTACCCTAAAGGCAGGATGAGGATGAGGAAGAGGAGTAGGAGGAGTTCGGAACAGGAGGCAAACTGAAGCGCCCTGCAATCCTCGGCGGTGGAAGAAGATGCGCCAAACAAACTTAAAAAGGTGTATCTCACATGTACCCATACAGACTATGCCGTAATTTAATTTTTTACACTCAAAAAGGGTGTATATTGAATAGCGGAATAGAAAAAAATTTATAAAATGGTGTATCTCACACGTAAAAACACAGACTAGGCCCCGTTTACAACTTTTTGTACCCTAAAGGCAGGATGAGGATGAGGAGTAGGAGGAGTTCGGAACAGGAGGCAAACTGAAGCACCCTGCAATCCTCGGCGGTGGAAGATGCGCCCCAAAAGATTGGAAGGTGTATCTCACACGTACCGATACAGACTATGCCGCAATTTAATTATTTTTACCCCAAGGGTGTAGATTGAATAGCGGAATAGAAAATATGATATCAAAAGGTGTATCTATCTCACACGTACAGACCCAGACTAGGCCCTGATTACTATTTTTTGTACCCTAAAGGCAGGATGAGGAGTAGGAGGAGTTCGGAACAGGCAGGAGGCAAACTGAAGCACCCTGCAATCCTCGGTGGTATAAGATGCGCCCCAAAAATTGGAAAGGTGTATCTCACACGTACCGATACAGACTATCCCACAATTTAATTATTTTTACCCCAAGGGTGTAGATTGAATAGCGGAATAGAAAATATGATATCAAAAGGTGTATCTATCTCACACGTACAGACTCAGACTAGGCCCTGATTACTACTTTTTGTACCCTAAAGGCAGGATGAGGAGTAGGAGGAGTTCGGAACAGGCAGGAGGCAAACTGAAGTACCCTGCAATCCTCGGCGGTGTAAGATGAGCCCCAAAAATTGGAAAGGTGTATCTCACACGTACCGATACAGACTATGCCGCAATTTAATTCTTTTTACCCCAAGGGTGTAGATTGAATAGCGGAATAGAAAATATGATAACAAAAGGTGTATTTATCTCACACGTACAGACCCAGACTAGGCTCTGATTACTATATTTTGTACCCTTAAGGCAGGATGAGGAGTAGGAGGAGTTCGGAACAGGCAGGAGGCAAACTGAAGCACCCTGCAATCCTGGGCGGTGTAAGATGAGCCCCAAAAATTGGAAAGGTGTATCTCACACGTACCGATACAGACTATCCCGCAATTTAATTCTTTTTACCCCAAGGGTGTAGATTAAATAGCGGAATAGAAAATATGATATCAAAAGGTGTATCTATCTCACACGTACAGACCCAGTCTAGGCCCTGATTACTATGTTTTGTACCCTAAAGGCAGGATGAGGAGTAGGAGGAGTTCGGAACAGGCAGGAGGCAAACTGAAGCACCCTGCAATCCTTGGCGGTGTAAGATGAGCCCCAAAAATTGGAAAGGTGTATCTCATACATACCGATACAGACTATGCCGCAATTTAATTCTTTTTACCCCAAGGGTGTAGATTAAATAGCGGAATAGAAAATATGATATCAAAAGGTGTATCTATCTCACATTTACAGACCCAGACTAGGCCCCGATTACTATTTTTTGTACCCCAAAGGCAGGATGAGGAGTAGGAGGAGTTCGGAACAGGCAGGAGGCAAACTGAAACACCCTGCAATCCTTGGCGGTGTAAGATGAGCCCCAAAAATTGGAAAGGTGTATCTCACACGTACCGATACAGACTATCCCGCAATTTAATTCTTTTTACCCCAAAGGGTGTAGATTGAATAGTGGAATACAATTGAAAATCACTAGCACATGTGAACACAGCAGTGTCTTATGTCAGTCAGCTCTGCTGCAGGCTATGAAGGGAAAAAAAAAAGAAAATTCCCCTTTAAGTTTGTAATTTTTAAATAGATTAGTACAGACTATGCCACAATTTAATTTTTTTAACCTAAAACGGTGTATATTGAATGGTGGAATAGAAAAAAGTGTAGATTATTGAAAATCACTAGCACATGTGAACACAGCAGTGTTTTATGTCAGTCAGCTCTGCTGCAGGCTATGAAATGAAAAAAAAAAAAGAAAATTCCCCTTTAAGTTTGTAATTTTTAAATAGATTAGTACAGACTATGCCACGATTTATTTTTTTAACCCAAAAGGGTGTATATTGAATAGTGGAATAGACAAAAGTGTATAAAATTTAAAATCAGTCAATAATAGCACATGTGAACACAGCAGTGTCTTATCACAGTCAGCACTGAAGCAAAAACGCTGCACACAACTGACTGATAAAAATAGACTTTTTTCTCCCTCCTCAGCGGGTAAAAAGATTGTGTTCACTGCACCACCCCACACACAGCAAAATCGATGTAGAACACTGACCCTCCCTATTCTCCAGCCTCGCCCTAATGTTGTCGATAAGATCTTTCACTGGCACTGCACAACCAACCCCCCACAAAGCAAAATCGATGTAAAACACTGACCCTGCCTATTCTCCAGCCTCGCCCTAAAATGCCCTAATAACTCGCCCTGCCTGCACTCCGACCTGACCCTGCATTCTTTTCGGACACAATACAATTTTTCACTGTCTGTCCCTAATCAGCAGCCAGCACGTATGATGTGTGCTCTCTCCCCAATCTACAGCAGAATGATGCGGCGCGCTGGGGCTCTCGAACTTATAAAAACATGGTCACATGCTTCAGATGGCCAATCACAGCTACTAATACATTAGTAGGCATGGCTGGGATGGCTTAAGGCACACCAGTTAAACGCTTGTTGATTGGCTGTTGAAAGCCCGCCATTAAAAGCGCGCCATTACATACAAACCCGGAAATAAAATGACCGAACACGGATTTTAAACCCGAACATACAGTAAAGTTTTCGGGTCCGTGTTCGGGTAACAAAAATCCAATTATTCGGTACGAACACGAATAATACAGTCCGTGTTCGCTCAACACTTGTATTGACAGCTTGAGTTTATTCAGAGAGAGCAGATTTTTGGACAAGATTTAAATTATTGTTTTGCAAGTGACAGTTTTATTATTATTTTTTTTTTTTTAATTAAGCATATTATTTCTAACATAAGCTGTCTAGGGTCAAGCTATTTATTGCAGTTGTTCCCAAAAATCCTGCTTTGGCAATGAGCAGAAAGAAGGGTGTAGCTTTGAGGATTAGATAGGTATGCATTCATAATGTGCTTATAGATGTTAGGCTGTTAAAATACAGTACACGTGACTTAGCACTAATTCGCACTCAAGAATTTAACAAGTGCTTTTCTGAACTAGAAAACACAGAAGAAAAAAAAAACACCTGAAAGGAGGAAATCTGATATATATACTTGAACAATCAAATGTTTGTGCAGCTATTATTTTTTGATTATGAAAATGAAACTGGTTTGGTAGGTGACTCCTCTCTTAAAATAATGGATCTTGTAAGGTATGTATAAATTATGCTTCAATAGAACTGATTATGAGGCAATTCCTTTCCAGTTTAGTTCTATAGAAGTCTTTCTAAAGTCAATTTAATATTGATTGTGTTAGCAATGACCTTAGAAAAACATTTAGATATATCATGTTTGTTTTGGCACTTGTATTATGGTGGAATTGTCTTTTTTTTGTGCTTTGTGAAATGGTAAATGTAGGGCTCACCAGACATGAGAACCTTTAGTAGGGGTATGTCTGTAAAGGTTGTCATTTGTTCAGTTCATGTCATAGTTAATAGCAGTTAGTCACAACTGGACTGAAGAACTGAAGCAGTAAAACATCTTCAACATTACAGGAAAAGTCCAGTTTAATGTGACTAACTACTACTAACCGTAGTAGGGGTGGTAAGTGTAGCACTGCCCTGTATGGATCTATCTTGGGTCTCCCTTTGATTATTCTGTTGCCAGATACAGAGTATTTTCATATGCTGCCAGGTACACACACACACACTTTCACTCGTTGTCTTCAATGACCAGTCAAGGGGATTTGTTTTGTTATTTTATTTGGAGAACTTGGATAGGGATTATTAGGATACGCCAAATCCAACTATGTACAGGTGAGGACAACTCTCACTTGGCCTCACTTTAGTGGAACTGAATAGCAGATCTTCTGCTGAACCATACAGCACTCGTATGGGAAGAATAAGTCCTTTCCTTGTGTTAGCAGCAGGCTCAGTGAGCTCTGTATCTTCAGGACACTAGCCAGTGTCCCCTTTAGCTTACACCCAGCCCTCTAACTTTTTAGCACCCAGAGGGGGATTCCAACAGCAACAGTCTCTAGGATCCCTGTGGGAAGTCTTTACTCGCAAGGCCCTTGTCTGCAGGTCACCTTCTTCCATTGGTACCTGTGACTTACCTTGGCAGCTCTGAAATAAGTGTGAATTGCTGAAGGAAATAATTATATTAGGGAAATAAGGCAGGGATTTATTTGATGAGAAACATTTCTGTTCACGACAGGTAAAAATAAATCAGAGGGATTGTTTCTAAGGGCATGGCAGATGGGGAGTTAACACAGTAAATGTTTCTGGTACTAAAAATCTGACAATGCATAGCAATTTTGTTTGTTATGTCATGTGCACTAATGCTCATAGTTTAGGTATCAAGGTTCGAATCTGGGATATGAATGATTGCAAAATAACTATACAAGGGTAGACACAATAAAGGAAAGACAGAATAGGAACAGGGGACAGAAGGGTTGTTATATGTGGAAAAAAGCATAAAGCTAACATCCATTTTAAAAATAGTGAACTGCTGTATACTGTATACTCGAGTACAAGCTGAATATAATAGGCTGAATATGCTGAAAACGTCCCCCTCGGCGTATACTCGAGTCATAAAAAAAAAAAATGTCCCCCCGCCAGCCCAATGTGCTCTTGAGGCGCCTTTAGTGGCTGTTACGGAGACATGGTTTAATGAAAGAAATGACTGGGACATAACCATACCAGGGTACTCTTTATACAGAAGAGACAGAGAAGGCAAGAAAGGAGGAGGAGTGGCCCTGTATGTGAAAGATAGCATTAAATCTAACCTAATACAAGTTGGTGAGGCCAACATAGAGTCAGTTTGGGTTACGTTGCAGTTTGCTAATCATGCAGTAACTCGTGTAGGTGTGATATATAGACCACCTGGTCAAGTTAAAGAACTAGATGATCTACTAGTTGAAGAAATAGCTAAAATGACAATGAAAGGAGAAGTTATCATTATGGGAGATTTCAATCTTCCAGATATAAACTGGAAAACCAAAATAGCAAGTTCTACCAGGAGTACAGATATTCTAAATTCCCTACTGGGGTTGTCTCTGCAACAAGTGGTTGAGGAGCCAACCCGGAGGGAGGCCATTTTGGATCTGGTATTCACAAATGGGGATTCGGTATATGATGTCATTGTAGGCGAAACCTTGGGATCCAGTGATCACCAGTCAGTGTGGTTTAATATAAGAACTGTGAAAGAGTCGCACCACACAAAAACAAAAGTTTTAGATTTTAGAAAAACAGACTTTTCAAAAATGAAATTAGTCATAAATGAGTCCTTATCAGACTGGAACGGATTACATGGAGTCCAGGAGAAATGGGACTACTTAAAAGGTGCATTATTGAAGGCAACAGAAAAGTGCATTAGACTTGTCAGTAAAAGCAAAAAAAGGAAGAGACCACTGTGGTACTCAGCAGAAGTGGCCCAAATCATTAAAAATAAAAAGCTAGCATTTTGTAATTATAAAAAAACCCAGAGCAATGAAGATAAGGAAATCTACAAGATTAGGCAGAAAGAGGCCAAGCAAGTTATAAGAACTTCTAAAGCGCAGGCAGAAGAAAAACTAGCTCAGTCTATGAAAAAGGGGGATAAGACATTCTTCAGATATATAAATGAAAAAAGGAAATTAAAACAAGGAATAACTAAATTAAAAACAAAGGACGGAAGGTATGTAGAAGAGAATAAAGGGCTAGCTGACTGCCTTAATGAATACTTCTGTTCAGTTTTTACAGAAGAAAAAGAAGGAGAAGGACCTCCACTTGAAAGGATGACTAATGAATCGTTTGATGCATGTGTCTTTACAGAGGAAGACGTTCTAAGATTGCTGTCTAAAGTGAAGACAAATAAGTCACAGGGTCCTGATGAGATACACCCAAAATTATTAAAAGAGCTTAGTGGTGAGCTGGCAAAACCATTAACAGATTTATTTAACCAATCATTAGCAACAGGAGTCGTCCCGGAAGATTGGAAATTGGCAAATGTCGTGCCCATTCACAAGAAAGGTAGTAGGGAGGAATCGAGCAACTATAGACCAGTGAGTCTGACATCAATAGTAGGCAAATTAATGGAAACCCTATTAAAGGATAGGATTGTGGAACATCTTAAATCCCATGGATTGCAAGATGAAAAACAACATGGGTTTACTTCAGGGAGATCATGTCAAACAAATCTTATAGACTTTTTTGACTGGGTGACTAAAATAATAGACGGTGGAGGTGCAGTAGACATTGCATATCTAGATTTTAGTAAGGCTTTTGACACTGTCCCACATAGAAGACTTATCAATAAACTGCAGTCATTGAGCATGGACTCCCATATTGTTGAGTGGATTAGGCAGTGGCTGAGTGACAGACAACAGAGGGTTGTAGTCAATGGAGAACATTCAGAACAAGGTCATGTTACCAGTGGGGTACCTCAGGGATCTGTACTGGGACCAATTTTGTTTAATATCTTCATAAGTGATATTGCAAAAGGCCTCGATGGTAAGGTTTGTCTTTTTGCTGATGACACAAAGATATGTAACAGGGTTGATGTTCCTGGAGGGAAAAGCCAAATGGAAAAGGATTTAGGAAAACTAGAAAAATGGTCAGAACTCTGGCAACTGAAATTTAATGTGGATAAGTGCAAGATAATGCACCTGGGACGTAAAAACCCAAGGGCAGAATATAGAATATTTGACACAGTCCTGACCTCAGTATCTGAGGAAAGGGATTTAGGAGTAATTATTTCAGAAGACTTAAAGGTGGGAGGACAATGAAATAGAGCAGCACGAAATGCCAGCAGAATGCTTGGATGTATAGGGAGAGGTATAAGCAGTAGAAAGAGAGAAGTGCTTATGCCGCTGTACAGAACACTGGTGAGACCTCACTTGGAGTATTGTGCGCAGTACTGGAGGCCATATCTCCAGAAGGATATAGATACTCTAGAGAGAGTTCAGAGAAGAGCTACTAAACTAGTACATGGATTGCAGGAAAAAACTTACCAGGAAAGGTTAAAGGACCTTAACATGTATAGCTTGGAAGAAAGAAGAGACAGAGGGGATATGATAGAAACTTTTAAATACATAAAGGGAATCAACTCGGTAAAGGAGGAGAGCATATTTAAAAGAAGAAAAACTACCACAAGAGGACACAGTTTTAAATTAGAGGGGCAAAGGTTTAAAAGTAATATGAGGAAGTATTACTTTACTGAGAGAGTAGTGGATGCATGGAATAACCTTCCTGCAGAAGTGGTAGCTGCAAATACAGTGAAGGAGTTTAAGCATGCATGGGATAGGCATAAGGCTATCCTTCATATAAGATAGGGCCAGGGACTATTCATAGGATTCAGATATATTGGGCAGACTAGATGGGCCAAATGGTTCTTATCTGCCGACACATTCTATGTTTCTATGTTTCTAGATTTAAAAATGGCGCCACCCGGTGCCAACATGTCACCGTGCATGCGCCGCTGCCGCTCGGGAAAGGCCATACACGTTCGGCTATTCTCGGGAATAGCCGAACATATACGAGCTTTCCCGAGCGGCGGCGGCACATGTGCAATGATGTGTTGGCGCCGGGCGGCGCCATTTTTAAATCTAAGGCGCCTCAGGAAAAGGTAAGTGAGACTCCTTCACAGCCTCACTACCTGCCATTATGCGGGGCTGCGGGCATACTACAAGAGATGCAGTGCTGCGGGCATGGTGCACCTGTACTATGCCTGCAGCCCTGCATTCCTCTGTACCATTATCATGCCCACAGCCTGGCATTCTCCAGCACCATTACCATATCCACAGCCCTGCATTCTCCTGTACCATTACCATGCCCACAGCCCTGCATTCTCCTGTACCATTACCATGCCTGCAGCCCTGCATTCTCCTGTACCCTTACCATTCCTACAGCCCTGCATTCTCCTGTACCATTACCATGCCCACAGCCCCGCATTCTCCTCTACCTTTTTAATGCCCACAGCCCTGCATTCTGCTGTACCATTACCATGCCCGCAGTCCCGCATTCTCTTGTACTATGCCCGCAGCCCTGCATTCTCCTGTACCATTACCATGCCAACAGCCCGGCATTATCCTGTACCATAACCATGCCCGCAGCCCTGCATTCTCCTGTACCATTACCATGCCCACAGCCCTGCAATCTCCTGTACCATTACCATGCTCACAGCCCTGCATTCTCCTGTACCATTACCATGCCTGCAGCCCTGCATTCTCGTGTACCATTACCATGCTCACAGCCCTGCATTCTCCTGTACCATTACCATGCCCACAGCCCTGCATTCTCCTGTACCATGCCCACAGCCCTGCATTCTACTGTACCATGCCCACAGCCCTGCATTTTCCTGTACAATGCCTGCAGCCCTGCATTCTCCTGTACCATGTCTGCAGCCCTGCATTATGCTGTACCGTGCCCACAGCCCTGCATCTCTTGTACCATACCCACAACCCTGCATTCTCCTGTACCATGCTCGCAGCCCCTGTTTTGGGTCTCGTGGTGGTCCAGTTGGGTCCAGTAGCTGCTGCATTTCCCACCCTAGGCCTATACTCGAGTTAATCATTTTTCCCATTTTTTTGTGGTAAAATAAGGGGCCTCGGCTTATATTCGGGTCGGCTTATACTGGTTCACTACAGAGGTAAGTAGGATAGAAAAGGAGTGCATAGAGGCTTTTGATAGTGGTTTCTGCTGTGTTCATGTTAACCACTTAAGCCCCGGAGGATTTTCCTGCTAAAAGACCAGGGGGTATTTTGCGATTCGGCACTGCGTGACTTTAACGGACAATTGCGCGGTCGTGCGACGCTGTACCTAAACGAATTTGACGTCCTTTTTTTCCCACAAACAGAGCTTTCTTTTGGTGGTATTTGATCACCTGTGCGATTTTTTGATCACGCGCTATAAACAAAAAAAGAGCGACAATTTTGCAAAAATAGCAATATTTTTCACATTTTTTTATATGAAATTCCCCCAAAAAAAAAAGTAAAAATCAAAATTTTTTAACATTTTTGGCCAATTTGTTTTATCCTACCTATGTTTGGTAAAAAAAATCGCAAAAAGCGTATTTTGATTGGTTTGCGCAAAAGTTATCGCGTTTACTAACAAAGGGAAAGATTTTTGTCATTTTTGTTGTTTTTTTTTTTAACGCGTAATGGCGGCGATCTGCGATTTTTTTTGCGGTACTGCGACATTGCGGCGGACAGATCGGACCCTTGACTGACATTTTTGACACTTTTGGGGTTACCAGTGACATTTCTACAGTAATCAGTGCTATACATATGCACTGTTACTGTAAAAATACACTGGCAGTGAAGGGGTTAACTTTATTTGGGAGGGAGGGGCTGTGTGTGTCCCTAGGGGCGTGATTCTTACTGTGATTGGCTGTGGCTCTAGCTGTAAGGACACTGATCAACGGATCTACATACTAGATCCGAGTAATCAGTGTCTTTACAGCGATGAGAATGACAGGCAGCTTGTTTACACAAGCTGCCTGACATTCTCCCTCTTCCCCCGACGATCGCCGAGTGGCCGGCGGACATCGGGTCCGCTGGTCACACGCGCGGGGGGGTGCGTGACCGCGCGGGAGCGGGAGCGCGCCTCCGCGGGCGCGCGCTCGCTCCCCAGACCCTCCCAGGCTAGTGACGTTAATTAACGTCACTCTGCCTGGCAGGGGCTGACCGCCGCAGTAAATCTACTTGCGGCGGTCGGCAAGCAGTTAATGGTGATCACTTACTAGGAGTTGATGGTACTAATGTAATTGTAATTTATTGCTGACTAACTGTTGGGAGTTTTAGGTGTAATTCAGTTAGCATATGTAAGAAGGTTAAGCTATTATGCTAAATATTGGTATTTATTAACTTAAGTTTGATAATTATGAGTGTGAAATGTGCATAAACTGCGCTAATTCCAATGTATCTCTAGTTGCTCGCACTACAATGGACATGTCATTGCAAAAAACATATAATCAAAGAAAGTGCAGCGCTAAACCAAATCCCAAAATAAATATCCCATAATAAACTGAACAAAAAATGTGAAGATATATATACAATAATGAAATGACAGTGCAGTCCAAGGGAATAAAGTCCGCAGAATAGAAAACCTATATCCCAGTGCAGTGAATAATCGCAGAACAGGGTCGTACCACCTTCTGTGCTCCAATTCTCAATGTGAAAACCTTCCACCACTTGTAAAAATGACTACTTACCAGAACATATGGACTCAGTTACCCATACAGGTACTGGTTCAACCACATTTTGAATGTGTCCAGGAGTGGTACTGGAAGACTCTTCCACATGTAACAACCGCTCCACATAGATTGGTGTCAAAACAGTGCATTGGACCATAAAGATAGAGAAAGGCTCCACATAGTGTAAACTGTATCTCCAAAATGTATTTTAAAAAGTAAAAAATGTACATAATTCCCAATAAACAAGCACTTGTAACATGATCCAGTATACAAGATCATAGTGCAATGGCCTGCACAGTAAAAGTGCTCACCACTGGTGCATTCCATCTCCTGATAATTCTTTAAGCCAATGGACACCACGTGTTGTGTGGACCTCTCCAAGGGGAGGATCCAGCCAATAGTAGAGGGTGGGATTGTTGTGCGGCCTTTGGACAAGTCGCTGTCCCTGGGCCGCATTGTTGTCATGGATACTGTGCATTCCACAGCCTGGAAGCACATCATGGAAGCGACACGGAAAAAAGGTGTGTTACTTCCGGTTACACTGTGTGCGTTCCGGAAGCCGGAATGTTCAGGTTATGGGCGACCTGAAAACAACCCTCGGTCGAACCAAGAAAGGTGTCCCCTGGCCCATAATAAGCTGGGGAGACATGGGCCAGGCGCATACCACCCATCACTGAAAACAAAATATGTATACACAATTGATCATATAAATGAAAGAGGATTGAAATTACACCTATACACATACATAAATAGAAACAAATACTTATCCAACCCAGTGAATTATCAAATGTTGGCATACATTGGATGGAAAAATATTGAGGTCCCATCCACTACCGTGCGACCCGAAAGCCGCACAACCTTGTCACGATTCTGCTGCATCCTCGACTAGACCCGAAGCAATGCCTGTGCAATACTGAGGTCCAGTGACCCCAACTACACTAAAAGCCAGACCAAAACACGCCAGGGACCACGTCGAAGCCGCCACACTGCCATCCTCCTTTTTTTTCCCTCAGACTCTATCTTTCTTTCCCCTTTTCTCTCCTCCCTCCCTCCCTCCCCCCTCCCCCCCTTCCCTCTTTCCCTCCCACTCCCTTTTTCCTTCCTCTTGTATTTTCCCTCTTTTTATTTTTCCTATTCTCCTTCCCTCCCCCTCCCCACACTCCATCCCCTCTTCTTTATTTTGTTTTTATTTATTTATTCATATTTATTTATTCATTTTTTTCTTCTCTCTATGGCCCTTGCGGTGCACTATAACATTACAGTATATATTTCCAACATTCAGATATTTGGTATCGTCCTTGCTCCTGTGTGGATGTCATATCTTATACATGTTGTTACAGTATTTGAGAGGATCTGAGGCCCTGATGAAGCGAGTCATCCCGCCAAATGCATTGGCTAAGATATACAAAACCGGATTTTAAATCCAGGATAACATCACCCTGGGCAAGCAGTTTGTTAACTTGAATACAATAGTGAGCAGTTCTTCAATCAATGCTGTCCCTCATCCACAGCTCAGGCTAAGCATGTATGGCTATCCTTAGACTTCACAGTTCTGGAGCACTCACTTCTAAAAAGATATTCATACAGTAGAATAAGTCCAGAGACAGGGTCAAATATAGTGAAAGGTCTGAAAATACAGTATATCAGGAGTGACTGCAGGAACATAGCTTGTACAGTCTAGAGGAAAAAAGGGTAAGGGGGACATGACTGAAACCTTTATATACATTAGGAGTGTGAATAAAGTATGGTCATTATGAAGCTAAAAAAAAAACATCGGGACATGAACTCAAACTAGGAGGAAGGTTCAAACCAAACCCTAGAAAGTGTTTTTAACAAAAGAGCAAATGAGACTTGAAAAAAACTTCCAGCAGAAGTAGTGAGTCACTCAACAGTAAGTAAATTTAGGCTTGCTTGGGACAAACACTGATTTATACTCAGACCAAAAAGATTAAAAAAAAAAAAGACAAACAAAAAAACAAAAACAAGAAGAATCATAAAAGGGGCAAAGTTGATGGACCTCCAGTATATTTTATATTTATCTAATCAGCTATCAGATCCTGAATTAATTAGCAGACTGGAAAGCTTGAGCCTAGTACACACAATGAAAAAATTGGACAACTAATCATTAGTCTTTTTTTGCATGCTACTCTAATATCGCATTAGAGAATGCTACTTAGGCAGACAAATTTTCTCTTACAACTTCCCTTGTGCGTAGCTTCGTTTTAGCGTGCAATCAGAAGTGATGTCATGTGCATGTGACCCTTTTGTTACTATATCCATTCGGATTGTTGTGGTGTATTTGTGCACTCTCCGCATGTTAATTCATTCTTCGTGTATTCACTCATTTTCACATTCCAAATAGATTACTGGACAGAAAAAATGTAGGACCCCGCACTTTCAATTTCCATCCAGGGAATATTGCCTACCAACAATGTCCTTAACAAGAAGAAGCCAAAAAGAAGGACATAGTGCAAGCAATGGCTTCGCAATCGTCAGAAGTACTTTGATATGTCTCTTCCGAGACAGTTGTAGGAGAATAACCCAGACAATTTTAGGAATTACCTGCAGATGAACAATAAGTGTTTCCAAAATTTACTGCAAGCTATTACACCCTTAACCCAAAGAAATTGACAGTACAAAGCGGGAACACATTTGTCTTGAACAAAGACTAATTGACCCTCTACGTTACCTGGTGACAGACCTTAAATACTCGACAGGCATTTGACCACAAGCCCTTGGATAAAACTTTTGAATATTTACCTGCATTGACTTGGTTATGTGTTTTTTTTTTTTATAACTCATTCTATGCCAGTAAAGTATTTAAGTTTTTGTAGTTGACTTTCCATAACAAGCTCGCAGAAATACCCTAGAAGCTTCTTCAGAGAGTTAAAATACATACCATTAAAGTATTTATTCAGTTCGCTAGACTAACATTGAACTGGTGCCACCGGTCTTGCAAACTCCAACAGTGTTTTAAAAATGCAAATGAACATATACTTTTACACTTGCATTATGTATTGCTGACTTTACTTTGTAGCACACATGCAAGGTGCCAGTGATCTTTTTCCTGAAAAAATGTGTCAGCACATTCTACAGGGATATGTAATTATGCTAATCGTGATCATGACAAATGCCTGCGTCCCTTGCATTTGGAAAAAGACACACTTTCCCATTTCAAAAAAAACATAAAATCAACTTGAATTTCCTTTCATGAACCATATTGTATTTATTAGAGTGCACACGACTGTCAAAAGCATTTAAAAAACATTGTTATTAATTTGCTCAAATGCGCCGCCGGTGACCCACTCCCACTGTGATTTGACACAGCAGGAGCCAATCGGCAGGTCAAGGGGACCCAATGTCTGCCGTGACCTGCCAATCGTTCCCGAGAGAGGCATAACAGCGGTCTACCTATGTAAACAGGGCAGATTGTCATTCTGTGACAAGGGAAGATAGAGGTCTTGTGTTTCTGCTAAGCAGGAACACGGATCTCTGTCCTCCCACAGTTAAAGCATCCCCCACACAATTAGAAAGCACTCCCTAGGGACACATTTAACCCTTTGATCGCCCCTGATGTTAACCCCTATTCCTGCCAGTGTCATTGGTACAGTGACAGTGTATATTTTTTTTTAGCAATTATCACTGTATTGGTATCACTAGTCCCCATAAAAGTGTCAAAAGTGTCACTTAGGGCCTAATTCACTAAGAATAAGGAGAAGAAATAGTAACTCTACATTTAATTACTCCAAATTAAAACAATTGAGACCTCAACTAGGTGAACATAGGAACAGAAAAGTGAGTACAAATACGCAAATATGCATTAGTAAATTCTGCATAGTCGCGGTTCCATAAGTGGCAAATGCCAACGAGTTTCCTATATGGAACTGCACTGCAATATTTAGCTATGCCAATAAACATGGGGTGTTCTGCACCTTGTGTGTGGCTATTTATTTATATTACAATTATTGTGCATAGTTTATTTTCTTCTTTTGCTAATGAATGCTGTTCTGAATGATTATTACAGAGTAATGTCTGCTATTCCATGATGTTACATGTATTTATCATTTACAGTTACATATCTGTTATATGTTAAAATACATTTAATGTTAGATTTCTTTTTTAGGAGACTATAGAGTTCTAATTATCTATGTTCTTTCTTTATTCATACTAAACTATTATGCAAGTCTAATCATGCTCAGCACAAAGGCTTTGAGGTCTGCACTCATGAACAAAAAGCACTTAGATCATGAGCTCAAATCCCATCCAAGCTCTGCGTGTTGACTAGTGTTTGATTATTGTGTTTCCACACTAGAATATTTTTGCTAAATACCATACCATGCAAATTATGGGAACAACCATGCTGTTGTGGCAGTGGCAATTAGGCATTCACCTATTTTCAGCTTACTCTGCTGATTACAATTTAAGCAGGTGATACCATGCTTGGGATTTGAACTCATGGTCTGAGTGTTTCTAGGTAGGTATGCTACCCACTAAGCCATCGAGATGAGCACAGTAAGAGCCCAGTAAGAGCCCAGTAAGAGCCCAGTAAGAGCCCAGTAAGAGCACAACAAGAGCACAGTTAAACTTAGAATATACAGTAGTACAATGATTAACCACTTAAGCCCCAGGCCTATTTATTTACAAGTTAAAATCAGTATCTTTTCCTAGAAAACTACTTAGAACCCCCAAACATTATATATATTTTTTTAGAAAAGACTCTGGAGAATAAAATGGTGGTCATTGCAATATTTTTTGTCACGCGGTATTTGCGCAGCGGTCTTTAAAACGCCATGTTTTTTGGAAAAATTACGAAAAATCACATTTCACTGCATTTAAAAAAACTAAACTGTAAAATTAGCCCATTTTTTGTATATTGTGAAAGATGATGTCACTCCGAGTAAATAGATACCCAACATGTTATGGTTTAAAATTGCGCACACCCGTGGAATGGCGACAAACTACGGTCAATAGAAATCTCAATAGGTGACGTTTTAAATTTTTTTAACGGTTACCAGTTTAGAGTTAGAGTGTAGCTCTTTTTTTTTAAACTATTGCTCATGCTCTGGCGATCGCGGTGATACCTCACATGTGTGGTTTGAACAGCGATTTAATTCGCGGCTCGACTTCCGTATACGTTTTCTTTCGTGCGCGAGCTAACGGTGATGGGGGCAGCTAAATTTTTTTTTTTCCTATTTATTTTTTATTTTTTTAACTTTATCACAGGTTTTTAAAAAAAATAAAAATCTGATCACTTTTATTGCTGTCACAAGTAATGTAAACATCCCTTGTGACACCAATATGCAGTGACAGGTACTCTTTATGGAGGGATCGAGGGTCTAAAAGAGCCTAAACCACTACACTTCCATGTATTCAAAACGCCGAAAACTGCATTTTTGAATACAGTCGTTTTTTAAATCTGCCGCCTTTTGCAGCAGAGTAACCGGGACGTGACGTCATGGACGCCGCCTCCGGGTTACGTCATCGGAGACCCGATCGAAGCCGCTTCCGGCTTAGATCGGGACTCCATTCAGCCAGCGGACGCGCCGGCTGGTTGCTCGGGTCTCCTGGTTGGACGGGAGACCCGGGCAGAGCGGCGGAAGGCGGCGGGATCACAAAAGTGAGTACACCCCTCACATTTATATATATATATATATATATATATATATATATATATATATACAGTATCTCACAAAAGTGAGTACACCCCTCACATTTTTGTAAATATTTTATTATATCTTTTCATGTGACAACACTGAAGAAAATGACACTTTGCTACAATGTAAAGTAGTGAGTGTACAGCTTGTATAACAGTGTGAATGCGCTGTCCCCTCAAAATAACCCAAATATGATAACAACCCCAAACACACCTCCAAGATGGCCACAGCCTTGCTAAAGAAGCTGAGGGTAATGGTGATGGACTGGCCAAGCATGTCTCCAGACCTAAATCATATTGAGCATCTGTGGGGCATCCTCAAATGGAAGGTGGAGGAACACAAGGTCTCTAACATCCACCAGCTCCGTGATGTTGTCATGGAGGAGTGGAAGAGGACTCCAGTGGCAACCCATGAAGCTCTGGTGAACTCCATGACCAAGAGGGTTAAGGTAGAGCTGGAAAATTATGGTGGCCACACAAAATATTGACACTTTGGGCCCAATTAGGACAATTTCACTTAGGGATGTACTCACTTTTGTTGCCAGCGGTTTAGACATTAATGGCTGTGTGTTGAGTTATTTTGAGGTGACAACAAATTTACACTGTTTGGCATTCATACATTTCAGAATTCACTATAGCACGGGCTAAAATGAAATGAGTGTAAGTTTGTGACTAGTTTTCTAGTCTGGGCATGCTCAGTTTTGTCAGTACAGTGTTCTATAAACAGGGTGAATTTATCTCTTCTCAGACTTTTAAGCATATTCTGCTTTCACAACAATATTTCAAGAAATTTCAAAGCAGATCATCTCCAAACAATATACCACGTGTTTAGGAACCATATATTCTATGAGATTAAGCTCTAAACGTTATTTCCACATGCAATTCACGTGCTTCTACCACATCTACTGATTTAGACGATGACTCATTTATGTGACCTATAGTGAATTTGATTTACCTCAGTATTCATCTCATGCTATAGCGAATTCCTTTTTTGATGAGATTTAGTGGTTTTCTATGAATTTTAGTCGCTTGTGACCATTTGTTCCCCCATGTGCTATAGTAAATAAACCCCTTAGTGTCCAATTTTTCTGACGCAATATCGCAGTCCCGCTATGAGCAGCTGATCGCCGCCATTACTGGTAAAAAAAAGAAAAATTCCATGAAAAAATTCCATAAATAGTAGACGCTATAACTTTTGCACAAACCAATCAATATACTCTTAGTGGGATTTTTTTAACCAAAAATACACTGCTCAAAAAAATTAGGGAAAACTTTTTAATAGTATAGCATCAAGTCAATTAAACTGCTGGGATATTTATCTGGTCAGTTAAGTAGCAGAGGGGGTTGCTAATCAGTTTCAGCTGTTTTGGTGTTAATGTAATTAACAACAGGTATACTACATGGGCAACAATGAGACAAACTCCAAAACAGGAATGGTCTTACAGGTGGAGGCCACTGACATTTTTTACCCTACTCATTTTTTCTGACTTTTTTCACTAATTTTGCATTTGGCTAGGGTTAGTGTCACTACTGGTAGCATGAGGCACTATCTGAACCCTATAGAGGTTTCACAGGCAGTCCAAAGCTTCCAGGTGGCACATTAATAGGTGCCATTGCTAAAAGGTTTGCTGTGTCTTCCAGCACAGTCTCAAGAGCATGGAGGAGATTCCAGGAAGTAGGCAGTTACTCTAGGAGAGCTGGATGGGGCCATAGAAGGTCCTTAACCTATCAGCAGGACAGGTATCCACTTCTTTGTGCAAGGAGGAACAGGATGAACACTGCCAGAGCCCTACAAAATGACCTCCAGCAGGCCACTGGTGTGAATGACTCTGACCAAACAATCAGAAACAGACTTCATGAGGGTGGCCTGAGGGCCCGACATCCTCTACCCTGTGCTCATTGCCCGGCACCGTGGAGCTCAATTGGCATTTGCCATTGAACACCAGAAGTGGCAGGTCTTCCACTGATGCCCTGTGCTTTTCACAGATGAGAGCAGGTTCACATTGAACACATGTGACAGATATGAAAGGGTCTGGAGAAGTCTTGAAGAATGTTATGTTGCCTGTAACATCGTTCAGCATGATGGTTTGGTGATTGGTCTGTGATGGTCTGGGAAGGCATATCTATGGAGGGATGCAAAGACAATGGCACCCTGACTGCCATTAGGTATCCTAGGCTCCTCCTGGTGCAGGACAATGCCTGGCTTCATGTGGCGAGAATATTCAGCCAGTTCCCGTAGGATGAAGAAATTGATATCATTGAATGACCCCCATGCTCACCTGACCTAGATCCAATAGAAAACCTCTGGGACATTATGTTTCGGTCCATCTGACGCCACCAGGTTGCACTTCAGTCTATTCAGGAGCTCAGTGATGCCCTGGTCCAGATCTGGAAGGAAATACCCCAGGACACCATCCGTTGTCTCATTAGGAGCATCCCCCGACGTTGTCAGGCATGCATACAAGCATGTATGAGCCATACAAACTAATGAGTATTATTTTGAGTTGCTGGGATTAAATTTCATCAAAATGGACTAGCCTGCTGCATCAGTTTTTCACTTTGGTTTTTGGGGTGTCTTTGAATTCAACCCTATGTAGGTTGATCATTTTCATTTCCATCGAACGATGTGGCATCCTTTCCTTCCTGACACATTGCCCAGTCCATATCAGTATAGATATACAGAATGATATTTTTCCCCATTGAGATCTGATGTGTTTTAAAAGTGTTCCTTAAATTTTTATGAGCAGTGTATGTAGCAGAATACATATTGGCCTAAATGTATGAAGAAATTAAATTTTTTACATTTGTTTTATTGGATGTGTTTTATAGCATAAAGTAAGAAAAATTGTGTGTTTTTTTTTCAAAATTGTCAGGCTTTTTTTGTTTATAGCGCATTAAATAAAAACCTCTGAGGTGATCAAATACCTTTGGAAAAAAAAAACAAATACCACCAAAAGAGAGCTCTATTTGTGGGAAAAAAGGGACATCAATTTTATTTGTGTACAGTGTTGCACGGCCGCGCAATTGTCAGTTAAAGTAACGCTGTGCCGTATTGCAAAAAACGGCCTGGTCATGAAGGGGGGTAAACCTTCCGGAGTTGTTGTGGGCAAACAAAAAACATTTATTCTGTTATTGTACAAGAAACATTTTTTGTGGTCATCCCATCAGATAATTTTGCACAACCTGTCCTAATTGGCTCTTAACCCCCTTAGCGGTAACCCCGAGCATGACTCGGGGTGTTTTTTTCATGCAAGGATCGGCATCCCTGAGTCACGCTCGGGGTAGATATGCAGAGCCTGCAGCGGGGTTCCTTACCTTCTCCTGGCGATCCAGCGATGATCTCCCATTGCTGTGATCGCCGCCAAGATCCCCGCCACGCCGTCCGTCGCTCTGATGACTTCCTGGTTCCGTTCCCTGCAGCGGCAATGGTGCATGGGAGCGGAACTGGGAGGGAAGTTCAAATGTTGTACAAAACACAAACACATAAAAAGGAGGTGATACAGTGTAATCTGAGAGGATTACACTGTATCACCTTAGTATCAGACACAGTGCCCTTTCAGTGCCCCTTGCCATTGTCATTTGTGACAAATAAAACCCTTTGAAAATTGCATCAAAAAAGCGCTGTCCTACAAATGCGCTTTTGGATCAGCTGAGCGACTGCAAAAGTGGCAGTGACACGGAGGTGCTCGCAGAACAGAGCGACAGTGAGTCCTGGGGAGATTTGTCATCTGACTCTGACACCGACACTGATCCAGAAAGTGACAACGCTGATGATCCCGCACCTGACCTAAGCGATGTGCACACTTGGTGCCCTCTAAACAGCGATGCGGACCAGGCAGCGCCCCTGAGATTCCGATTCACTGGATCTCCTGGGATGAAGGTTGATGTGGAGAGTGACAACTCTCTGGCGTACCTGAAATTATTTCTTACTGAGGAGGTAATTTTAAAAATCGTCACAGAAACCAACCGCTGTGTGCCAGATTTTTCAGATCAAGAAAATGGGAACCGGTCACTAAAGAGGACGTCTGGCAGTTTCTGGGACACATCATCCTTCAGGGGGTGGTGGGGAAACCGCTCCAGAAATGGTATTGGACCACCAATAAGATACTGGCCACTCCATTTTTTGGCACTGTGATGTCCGAATACCGTTTTTCACTCATCATGAAGAATTTACACTTCGCCAACAACGAAGAGTTTGATGAGGCCATGCATCCTGCGCCCAAACTCAAAAAAATCTAGGAGGTGTGCCAAATGATTGTCACCAACTTCCAGCGGACCTACGTGCCAGAAAGGGATGTCAGTGTGGACGAAAGTCTGATGGCCTACAAGGGACGCCTGAGCTGGATACAGTTTATTGCATCCAAAAGAGCACGGTTTGGCATCAAATTGTATATGCTTTGTGAGTCATCCACCGGATATATCTGGAATGCTATCATTTACACCGGGAAAGGTACCATGTTCAATCCCAGGTACAACGGCTATGGGATGGCCACATCATCTGTCCTTTCACTGCTGGACCCATTGCTGAATCAGGGATATTGCGTGACAACGGACAATTTTTACACATCTCCGGAACTTTATGAGGTTTTGCTCCTAAACAAAACTGATGGGTATGGTACCGTTAGGCCAAACCGGCGTGACATGCCATCAATGTTTGGCAGGAAAAAACTAAAAAAAGGAGAGATGGTTGCCTTTCAAAAGGGTAAAATGATGGCAATGCGATGGTGAGACAAAAAGGATGTGTGTCTCATGAGCACCGTGCACAGCACCTCCACTGCCATGGTCCGCACAAAACACGGAACAGATGTGCTGAAGCCGCAAGTCGTGATCGACTATAATCACACAATGGGAGGTGTCGACCGAGCCGATCAGGCAATGACATTTTACCCGGCGATGCGGAAACAACAGAAGAAATATTACAAAAAGATTTTCAGGCATCTCCTTGAACAATGCCTTTGGAACGCCTATTTCCTTTATAAAGAAAACACTAACATACCTCTTGTTCCTCTGACTTTATCTGGAAGGTGGCTGAGCAGATTTTTGTCAACCACCCGACGCCATCAGTATCTACTAACAGACCCGGACGACGCGCTGTTGGTGTTGGCAATCCAGAACGCCTGACAGGCCGTCATTTTGTAGACTTCATACCGCCAACCGCAAGAAAGTTAGCGCCTACCAGGATGTCGTTTGCTGTTCCAAGAGAGATGGCAATGGAAAAAAAGTCAGAAAAGAAACAAAGTACTATTGTCCTGATTGCAACGTCGGACTTTGTCTAGTTCCATGCTTCAAACTGTTTCACACTCAGGATGTGTATGGAATTTCTTTGTTTGATAAATTTCATTATTTTTCATTGCATTATTGAAAAAAATTATATTATTGATTAGATTATAATTCATGTGTTTGTGTTTCAAATTTATCACATCTGCTAGAGTCTTGTTTTGGTCAGGTTTAAGGAAGTAGTTACTAAGAATTGTAGGCCTACAATACATAACGCCAAATTTCCATGCAAAAAATTGTACCGTTTTTGGTACATAATTCCTGACATAATCATACCGCCAGGGAGGTTAAAAGCTGTGTACTAACAATCAGATTATCAAACGTAAAGCTGTATTTTTCATCCGATTTTCTCATCGTGTATACTAGGCTTTTTTGCCAGTGGTATTGGATTGGTGCTTAATACGTGAATGCAGTGTGAATGGAGGCTACTGAGGAGCATGAAGCCTTTTTTTAATGTCAATTGAACAAGTAACAACGTTTCAGCCTTGATAATACTGTTACACATCAGTGACAGTGGTAGAAAGACATATTTACATGGCATGTATAATCCTGAATATCACAGTAGAAAGTTTCCTATAAAATTACTATATAAAGGTGGCAATACCTAAACAGTTTTTTTTTTTTTTTTACAGAGGACGATATACACTTATGATAGATCTACCTATCTTTGTTCTCACCGCTTTACTGCCAACGGTTACATTTTCATAAGGTTTTCCAATATGTTGGAGTATCTTGGTGTTGGGATAACAGTTGATAGGTTGATCCACTAGTTTTGAAAGCAAAAAGCACAGAGGGACCTTTGTCACTATGAAATAGAAGATACAATAGTAAGTCAAGGAGGCATTAGCAGTGCAAGGACAGGGGCAATTCTGTCTGTGCGCTTGCATCTATCAAGAGTTGTTTGGTCCTAAAACCTACTTGTCTGGCTGGAGTCAGTTACTCATCCTATTACAATAGGAAGAACCTCCAGGAGTAAGCCCTACACAGCCTAATTACTTCAAGCAATACCTGAATTTGTCCCTTGAAAATGTGGAACTATTTATGGACACTCAAAGTAGACTAAGGTTGTTTATTATATTTGCAACAGTGTTATTCTGATTACTCATAACCATTACGTTAACTATAATTTATTTTCTATAATTGCAACTGGCTTTAAAGTGCAAATTAATGAAGCCTATAAAAAATAAAACATCCCTTTTTTATGGCAGGCAACACGGTGCCTACAGATACTAGATGGTATTTGGATGATCCAAATTGGTAAATGGTTCCAAGGGTGCCAGCAGAGACATCACCAGCTTAGGCGTTTTAGGGCAGAAAGATATATTGGAAAACCTTGTCTAATTGTTTGATTCTCTAAAACCAGCACAGTAGTAGTCTTAATGTTACCTCTCCTGCTCCTCTTCATATGACACAACTACTGTTTATATAGCATTACCATTGTCTCAGGCAGCTTACACTATTGCTTTCCTTACAGGGTGTCTTCCCCTGGGATGCAAAGAAAGTCATTGGGCCCACAGTGGTCTCTTGCATCTGGACTTTCCTGTGATGTACATTAGTCTACATTAAGAAGAATCCATTAGAGAGCATGATGCTGCCATTTGACCTAGTAATGGCCAGTGGACCTGGGGCTTTCACACCTGCCTAGCAATATAAAAATGCCCTTTCCATCACCTTCATTTTAAACAAGTATCCAGCTTAATCAGTTCATAGAGAAGGGACCTACTGTACAATATGGAGTGGGTAGGTGCATAGGGGAGTTTATGAGGTTTGGATGCAGGTGGACATGTTAGCTACTGGGGGAGATATGAATTTTGTAGAGGCAGGTACAGGATTGAAGATCAGGGTCCCTGGCAAGGTCAATTTTTTTAAGCTACAACTGTGTGATATCTGCAGTTATTTATTTGATTGAAATGAGGTAAAAAAAGAAAATGGACCTAAAGATCCAAATATGTGCTTTAACGAAGCAGGGAGTTTTAATCAGAGTAGACATCTAAAGTATAGTGACGTTAACAATTAGAAACTAGATGCTAGTTTAGTATCTATTAAAGAGGTGTGTGCACTCTGCAGGGAGCAGAACAGCTTATTTCTCAGAACTGGAACAATTTCAAAATGCTGCACTGAACTATTTCTATATCATCAGTCTAAGAACAAGCTTACAACACTCACAGAAGATTCCTTGAAACATGAAGACCAAAGAAAGGAATGACCACTGTGCAATAATCAATGAAGGGGAGGACAATGAGATGGTGAATATTTCTTGCTTTTTAGGTACTGTGTAAATCCTGTAATATACTATACGTAGACATTCTCATGCTGTTCATAGAAAACAATGGGCCACATTGATAAAGCAGTGAGTGTGACATTCATCAAACGATTACAGGTTGTTTCCCATTCTCTCTAATTTAAAACACATGTGCCAAGGAAGTTTCAAATGTCGTAACTATTTTATGAATGTCACATTCACTGCTTTATAAACATGATCATAAATATAAGTAATTGTAAAATCCCCAAAATGACCTGCAGGTACAGTGTGTGTTTAAAATGTCTACACTTGTTAACTATGTTTCTATAGGGAATATGTTTAAAGCAGTGAATGTGACATTTACCAAACATGCACATGTGGCTAATCATTGCCTGTGATTTAAAATGCATCAGGAAGGTTTCCCTACATTGAATGCTTGGTGAATGTCACACTGCTTTATAAATATGACCTTATCTTTAAATATTTTTCTGATGTTTTTAGAGTATATATATTGCTGATTTTTGTTAAAATGTTTTATTAAATGGCCTGCTCCCAAACAGTGAAATTTTCTTATTTTTTCTTTTTACAAATGACATGCCAGCCTAACAGCTGGGACCTGTTGGCTGATGCTGTCAAAGTGCTTCTCTTTGAGCAAAGCACCCTGAAAGCTGAGCCACATGATCACGTTGACTGTTTTTTTTTTTTTTTTATATTGTTAATGTGATTGGGAACCAGGCTACTTTTTTCCTGATCGACTGACGGCTGACTGCTCAGTCAGACAGTTAGAAAACCTGCTGTGAACCCTATGTTTTTTTTGTTTTGTTTTTTTTTTAAGTAAATCCTATAGTTTAGGTGGATTTATTTCTTTCACTGCCTGTTTTTTATTTTTTTTATTTTGCACACATGTTAAAAAATAAAAATTTAAGGCCTGAAGGTTAGTTAAAACATCTAAATGGTATATAATTTTTGCATAAATGTTTAATTTATTCATAAATGATCTAGAGGAGGGGATATCTAGTACAATCTCAGTATTTGCGGATGATACTAAACTAAGCATGCCAATATCTTCTATGCAGGATGTGGAAACCTTACAAGCGGACCTGAACAAAATAACGGGGTGGGCAACTACATGGCAGATGAGGTTTAATGTTGAAAAATGTAAAGTAATGCACTTGGGGGCCAGAAACCAGAAAGCAAGCTACTCACTAGGGGGGGAACCTCTGGGTGAGTCTAGGATGGAAAAGGACTTGGCGGTACTGGTAGACAACAGGCTTGGCAGCGGCATGCAATGCCAAGCCACTGCAAGCAAAGCCAACAGAATACTGGGATGTATAAAAAAGGGGATTCACTCTAGAAATAAAGAGATTATTCTCCCGCTCTACAAGACTCTGGTCCGGCCACATCTAGAGTATGCTGTCCAGTTCTGGGCACCGGTCCTCAGGAAGGATATGCTGGAACTGGAAAGAGTCCAGAGAAGGGCAACAAAAATAATTAGGGGAATGGAGGACATCAGCTATGAGGAAAGACTACAAGCACTGAACTTATTCTCTCTGGAGAAGAGACGCTTGAGAGGGGATATGATATCAATGTACAAATACTGTACTGGCGACCCTAGCATAAGAAACAAACTATTCAGAGAAAGGAGATACAATAAGACATGTGGCCACTCACTAAAACTAGAGGAAAGGCGGTTTAACCTTAAAATACGCAGGGGGTTCTTCACTGTAAGAGCAGTAAGGATGTGGAATTCTCTTCCACAAGCAGTGGTATCAGCAGGGAGCATTGATAGTTTCAAATACTGCAGTGCTGAAAAGCGAAAAATAGACTGGTGATGAAGGGGGTAAACCCTTCCGGAGCTGAGGGGGATTAAAAGCACTAACAGGTCATGCAGTTTAGAAATGAATGTGAATAATGTGTATGTGGGGGTGCTCCGATTTTTTTGGGTGGGGGGTGCATTTTAGGTAGTTAGGTGTACCTTTAATAGATTTTTCACTTAAAATATTTGCTGTCACATAGGGGCAAAGGCCCCTATGCGATAGAACACTTATAGCGACAAGTTGTCTTTAATGAAAAATTAGGGGTCTATTAGATTCAAACAAGTTAAAGCTCATCTCAAGCTAACACACTTACAGTTTACAGCAGTATTTTTTTATTACAAAAAAAAAGAAAGGTTTAAACCATATGAATAAAAGTTGACTGTTGTAAGCACCCCTGTCAGCATTATAGTTTGTCCCAGCTGCTCTAACTGTCACTTTTGTTGGAAAACTTGGCCTGAGTGTAATGGGAGAATAAAAAATATTTAGAAAGTAACTATATTTAGAATAAAAAAGGAAGTCATAAATGGAATGCTATGATTATTAGTGTTAGCAACGTACAGTTACCAGAATGCATTCAATTGCAGACAGCACCACTCACTGGTGCCTTAATTACTAAATAATACGCACATACCCAGGCATACTGATCATGTGCAGAAAAACCTTTGTATCCTATTTCCCATGACTTTTTGTACAGGAAAGAGTGGAAAGCCAGGACAATAGTAAGGGCTAATTTTCCCTGCACAAACACTGACAGCAGAAAAAACTTACAGAGGTTCTCTAACGTCTTCACATTCTAGCCAAGACTTTAAAAAAGTTTTGGATTTACCATCACTTTAACTGCTTTCTTAATACAACCTAACATTCTGTTTTAATAACCAACTTAGATTTAATACATGAATGTAAATTTACAGGTGGCCAAAAAATAAAAATGTGTGTAAAAATGGTTGGTTTACTAGAGGAAAGGAGACAGGAATTTTAACTGAATAAACAAGATGACCTCATGGTCAATTTAAACAAATGCTGACAAAAATCATGTTTTTTTTTACTTTCTCGATAGGAAATCTTTGGCTACAGGTTGAGCATTCCTTGGATTGTCCTCTGTGTGATTGGCTATTGTTTATCAGGTGGAATTCTTTTGCTGTTCTTTTATTGGAAGCCAGAGTGGAGCATATGGGCAAACTGTGTCCAATCCTCTTTGGAGAAAGCCAATGTGGTTTTACTTAGAACAACTGTAAGTAATCAAGTAATTAAATAACAGTATAACATTCTGTAATTTGACATTAATAGCATTTTATAAATTAATGCTATTTATGAATTATAGGCAACAATGAGTATTTTTTGATCTAGCATTTACTGGATAATGGCAAACAATTGTGTTTTAAACAATTGCTGTTATCAAATATAGTTTTTTAGATGCATAACTCTTAACGAATTAGGGCACCAGGCTATTCTTGATGTGGTGAATGTTTATATTTATTTTCTCAACAAAATAATTTTATTTAACACTCAACAAATTAGGGCACCATGCTAGTCTTGATGTGGTGTATGTTTATATTTATTTTCAATCTGCTTTGGTGAAGCCTTTATGGTACCGACCAGCTTCATTTTGGGAATGTTAAAGCAGAATTAAACTCAACCACATGTTTTTCTAATGGCCCCCAGGAGATTAATGCCATAATGTGTATGTACCACATATTAGCATATTATGTTGGACCTACCTGTCAAATGAAGCCATCCAGCTGTCAGCACTCCAGATAGTCCCAGGTACTCAGATCTTCTCCTGTTCTGCCTTCCAGGCTTCCTCTGTTCATCCATTTGAATGGCGGAGCCGCAATGACATCACTCCCATGAAAGGGGACAGGAGTCACTTCATCATGGCGCAGATTGGTGTCATAAATTCACTCTAAATGTACATTACTGTTGATAGGCTGGGAGAAGCATTTATGACAGAAGAGACTACTTGGGTCTCCTTTGTCATGAAAACCCCACATGTCTGCGGTTAAAAAAAAATGTAATTTTATTTCCACTTTAAACACAGATCTTAATGAACTCTTCCAGTGAGCTTGTTTGCATTCTACTGATGTGTTTTCTTGTGGGATTTGTAGCTTCCAGCTGTGCCAGGAGGTGTGGTCATCACCCATGCCTCCTGACATTGTCCTCTTTAGGGGTTTGTTAACAGTAGTGTTAGCCCTTCTGAAGAGCAATCCATGGTCGATTGTGTTTCAGAGGATGAATGACAGGCGGAGGTGCCTCCTTACCACCTATTCTAATCCCTGAAAACCCACGACATTGTGCTGCAGCTGTCTGCATTGCATGTGTATGCAAAACAGTTGCAACACAGCCCTTTTTACAGGGGGTCACTGCACAACATCACATCTGTGGCATGTGTATACCCACATATGGCTGCCTTTGCAGCTTAGGGAGGTTAAAAAATGCAGCTTAGTGTTACACATAAACCAAATAAACAAACAAACAAAAAAAAGTAGCTGTGCCTCACACTGGGGCGACCTGTCAGGCGACCTGGTCGCCTGACAGGTCGCCTGCCCATAGATTAGCACAGGACCTGTTCTAATAGGAGCGACACAAGTCGCTCCGACTTAGAAAAAGGGTCCTGAGCTTCTTTGGGGCGACCTGGAGCGACCTGCATTGACTTCAATGATATGAAGTGCAGGTCACCCCGGCAAGTAGCGTCACCCCTATGTGAACAGGATCTAATTGGAAAGGATCCACTTCTGATAAGAATAAAAAAATACTAAAAAGTGTGTGGCTTGCTTTTAAAAATTTGATAACATATCAGTATTAAGTAATACAGTGAATAAATCAAGTAAATAAATCAGTTAGTCCAGTGTGACATATTCCCAACACGCAAAACATTTTTTCAACTCAAATCTTCACCGATTGTGCTCAAAGTATGAGTGCCGGTTCACACTTCCGCGTTTGCGGAGATCGCATGTAATTCGGAGCGCACTGCTCCTAATTACATGCGATCTGATGTGCGGATGCGAGTTCAGCCATACACTTTGTATGGCTGAATTCGCACTGTATCTGCACCAAACACACACATGAGGCTTTTTTTGAGCCGCAGTAGAATCGGATCGCACAGTGGTTCACACTTGTTACGATCGGATTCTGTGCGTACTTGCAGATCGCACTGCGATATGCGATCGCAACTGGGGGTGTCGTTAACTTTTAATTGACACCCCCTGTGTATCGCATATGGCAGTGTGAACTGCCAGATGTGCGGATGCGATGCGGGAACACGCTGCATATTCGCAGCGTTCCTGCATTGCACAAGTGTGAACCGGCACTGAATGTACACTGACCAAAGGTGTTCAAACCCTTTTTTACAACTCACATATAATGGTCCCTGTAACCAGCACCGATGTATGCAGCGTGTGTGGGAAGGAGCCATGGAGCCGGCGTGAGGAAGGAAATTCTGCTCTTTCAAATTTTCTTGTCACTATAGTTTGAAAAGAATGTATGGTATTTTTGACCCCATTAATGATTAGAAAATGAAATTAATGTTCTTAAACAAGTTGGAAAAAATTGCACTAGAATTTAGCTAACTTTATTCTTCTCTACTTGATGTGTAACAAAAATTGTGTTTCAGTTGTGTATATGCACATGCTTGTTTCAGCTCTGTGACTCATTAGGTAGTTGATAAAACCACCCAATAAAACTATAAGGGGCACAATATTGAAAAAAACACAACTAGAGTCAATGGGTACAATTATATCATGTTATACCAAAAGCCCCCCCAAAAAAACACCATTTCCTAATCAGCTGAGATAAGTAGTACTCTTAGGGGTTGATTTACTAAAGGCAAATAGACCTTTACAGGGCAAAATTGCACTTTGCAAGGGAATTTTCCCCAGAACTTAGAGAATAGCACTGTTGACTTACATTATCAAATCATGTGCAAGCAAAAATGCAGATGTTCTTTGTTCATTTTTATTGTATGTGATTGATTATTGTTTGCAAAGTGAAATTTCACCACATACACTAAGCTCTGGCGAAAATTCCCTTGCAAATTACAACTTCCCTTTTTTATGTAATAAATTAAACCCTTACCCCATAGGAGTAGTACAATTGAACATAATGTTATCTGTAAGCACGAGATGGTCAGTATATTTAAATCCAAAGTTTCTGTCTATGGCAGTGTTCTACAATAGGGTGCCTAAACATTACTTGCAAACAGCCTGTTTTCTGCTTGTGGGATGTAAATGATCCTTAAAAAGTTTCTTGTGGTGGGCATATTTCACACACTGTTATACCTGTACAGTAATTAATACAGCTTGATTCATCCTTAACCTATGTTGGGCAATGCAATAGCTAATTTCTTGTTCCCTGGGCATTTATTATGTATGCTGATGAGGCTTCACTGATGGGCACTGATAGGCTTCACTGATGGGCATTGATAGGCTGCACTGATGGGCACTAATAGGCTGCACTGATGAGGCCCGTACTGATGGGCATTCATGAGGCTGCACTAAGGGGCACTGATGAGGCTACACTGGTGTACACTGATGAGGCTGCCCTGATGAGGTTGTCTTGATAGGCACTGATGAGCTGCACTGATAGGCACTGATAGACAGCACTGATGCACATCGATAGGTGGCATTGATAGGGCGGCATTGATAGGCACTGATGGTCCTGCTCTGATAATCAGGGCATAATCAGGGCACTGATTATCAGTGTAAACAGTGTGCTGGCAGCCATGCTAGTTATCAGCACTACTTTCCTCACACACACACACAGAACGTAAGGAAAGCACTGTGATAAGCCCTTTAGCCCGATCTGTGATCATCTGTGTCCGAAAGATACAGCGATCACAGAGTGCACCCGATGCACCGCCCAGGGGATGCACAGGGGATGTAGTTCTTTGAGGATGCCTATGGACGCCCTCCCAGAACTTGTGCACCATGCTGAAGCTGTCTTTTAGCTATAGTACTGTGCTAAAGCGGTTAAACTGTTTGTACCACTAAAACTTTTTTCTTAGTTTTGGATATAATGGGGAAGCATTAGAGCGCTTGTAAGTTTTTTTTTTTTTTTTATTCATATCCTGGGCTCTGTTAAGTAGGATACAAAAGAACTGAAAATCAGAACTTTCAGTCTGTGTGTACTGCTGTCTGTTTATTTATGAGGACACGGTGGAGTTGATTTACTAAAACTGGAGAGCGCAATATCTGGTGTAGCTCTGCAGAGAAACCAATGAGCTTCCAGGTTTTATTGTCAAAGCTGAAGTTAGAAGCTGATTGGTTAACATGCACATCTGCCCCAGATTTTGCACCCTCCGGTTTTAGTAAATCAACCCCACAGTTTTTTCTGAACTAAAAACTGACAACTGTTTGAACAAGCTGAAGTTAGAAGCTGAATGGCTACTGTGCAGAGCTGCACCAGATTTTGCACTCGCCAGTTTTAGCAAATCAACCTCTGTGTCTACTGCTGCACACCAATACTTACATCAGGCACAAACTGCTGCATAACATTACTGAAATAAAGTGAAAACTGCTGCACACTGAGCACATTAGGAAAATGTATTATAGTCAATAAACAGAAGATAGTGATAATATTGCAGTCCTTGTAAATGCCTTTCATTTTGGCTAGGATGAAAGAAAGAAATATACCAGAAAAAAGGTGCGCTGGATTACCCTTGATGAATTTAAAGAAACATTAAGGAATTCAAATTGTTCTGTCATCTCTGATGAGAATTCTATTTTAAATAAAGCTATAAGAAGGCCGGATCTTAAAGTAAGTAACGTTGCACATTTATTTATTTATTTTTATTCATTTTAAGTGCAATTCATATTAAATTAGCACAGAAATGCGAATAAATTCTTCTGGTTGAACGTGTTTATACTGTTAGATGTTTAAAGGGATAGTTCAATGTTACAGAAAAAATGAAAAGGCTAACTAACACCATACGCCATGTCCACCCCTGGTCCCTGCTGTACTTATCTCTGGGGTTCCGGAGATATCAGCACCCATGCAGTGCAATGTGAGGGCACTGAGTAATCAGAATTCACCTGGTCCATCCTGAAATGCTAACAGAGAAGAGGGAGAAAAGTGTGAATTTTGAAACCCTTGACAGCTGGAGCACCTGTGGGGATACTGACATCTCGGGTTGTTGCTATTGGGCTACTACCAGCTTCCCTGCTGCTTCTATATCATTGGACATCTTTTGTCAGTTATTGAATGGCCGCTAATGATGTAACTCCTGCCCATGTGCATAGCGCTCCATTTTATTATGCGTTACAGAGTGAGCCAAGAGTGTACACCGTATTGCACAGGGAATGGGGAAAGAGAATGAAGATTTTTTTTTTTTTTTTGCAGAAGGATATTTTGCCAAAAAGCTCTACTTTCTAAAAGTTTTCTTTAGCTTTAAGTTTTGATTTATAAAGAACCTGTTACCTGACCTTTTTTTTTTTTTTTTAAATTAAAATCCCGTAGCAGTAGAGCAAGTTTAGTAGCAACAGTCTGGCCTTCATTTATTATTCTTCAATTTTTTTTCTTTGTCACAAAGATTTCATGAATCAAAGATTTACAGGTATTTGACACTTGCAGAAGTGTCAATTCCCTATATGTGCTACCCTTCTCCCTGCCGCTGTTCTTACCCAAATCTTTGTCGGTATGTCACTAGGTTCCAAGCACAGCCTCCTGCTGATTCAGATTGCCATAGAGTGCATCCAGACCATGTAGCATTTAGCAGCTGGCATTTCTACGATGGTGATGACAGTTTCTTTCAGTGTATTCCTCAGTAATGAAGGAGCTGTCAGTGTTGGTTTACAAGTAGCAGCTACTGTTACTGGCTGGGCTGGTAATACTGTCTGAGCTGTTATTATTCAGACAGGAACGTGGCTCTGAACAGGGCCTGACAGGAGGGTGAGGGAGCACTATGTGCGCCACATTACTATTCTCTTTGGAGTGCCCAAAGGTGCCTGAGGGCTGTTACAATCCTAGAGTGTATACTAAAAAAGAAAAAAATGACTGTGTTGGGGTTTGGCTTGAAGAAAAAGTGTCAACCCTACACAGCAACCAGCTACTGCTATTTCTACTTTACACTTACAGCTTGCAGTGGCCTTTTCTTATAATCCAACACTGACAGCCCTTACTGAGGAACACTCAGAGAGGAGCTGCAAGTGGCAGTGTAGAAATAGCAGCTACTTCTTCTTGCTGGTCTCCTATGCATGAACTGTGCCTCAATGGGAGCCTGCGCATAAAATGTAGTGACATGTGAAACAGGATATGGAAAGAGTAGCTGCATAAGGGTCCTTTCACACCTGTCCATTCCGCCGACGGACTCCGTTCTGCTCAGCGGGGGATCAATCCGCTGATCCCCGCCTGAAAAACTGACAGGCGGATCTGATCAGACCGTATGTGTGAAAGGGGCCTAAGTCTTATTCCTCTGAAACTTTGATTCATAAAAAAATCATGAAGAGAAAAAAAATAAATAAAGAGCAAAAAACCTAAACTGTTGTTAATAAATTAATTTAAAAAGTGATCTGGTGGTCTCTTTGAGTTAACAACCAACTAAAACTGACTTGCACCTTAGGTTATGCCAGTGGTGTAACTACCAGGGTTGCAAAAGTCGCACCTGTGCCCTGGCGTTTTGCCACCATGGGGGGACCCCAAGACAGCTGATGGACTGTAAGGCTTGGTTCAGACTGCTGTGACCCCAAAGTCTTGCAACTTCCTCACGATCTTGCTTGCAGCTTTTGTGATTTAACAATGCAGTCTATGGAACTCAACTCCAGACCAACAGTCAGAGGTGCCTTTCAAGGTTTCTTTCACCAGGGCCCTGAAGATTCTAGTTACCCCTATGGATTATGGTGCTATTTTTAACAACAATATTCCTAGAGTCTAATTCAATCTAATCTCTAGGCACAGTGGAATTGCATTGAAACTGATGCTTTTGAAACAATCTAATATGTTATTTACCATGTTTAAAAATTGGAAACTCATACTCATACTTCCACACCTCCATTCCTGTCTACATACCTCTATATACCTAATACCTCCAGATTCCTCTGCCTATATACCCTGTTTATCTTTCCCTACTTCCTAATTTATTATGCACTGTTGAGCTCCTCAAATATAAGAGAGAAACCATAGGGCTCCTGGCCCAGGTCACACTTGTTCTTTGTTTCCAAGCTCCTTTATCTTAAATCTTTACCTTTGTTTAAAAGTTCCCTTTGGAAAATTGTTACTAAAAAAAAAAGAGTCTCTGGGAGAGTTATTTTTAATACAGTTCATACAGTTATTTGTATGTTGATTTTATTACTATATACAGTATGTACAGTTTTGGGCTGTTTTTTTGTGTACTGTCAATGACATGTGTACTCCCCTGTAGCTATTTTATAGACTAAAAAATATTTAAAAAAAGAAAACTCTCATTTATTTTTCTTATATCTTTCCAAAACAGCCTCTAATAACATGTAATTGGTATTTGAAATGAGGAATCACACTGCTCTTTTAGTGCTATTTTAGTAAAAACGAATGCTAGAATGCCTGTAAAAGTTATAAAGGTCATGTATACGTAAAGAGTAGTCACATTCAGCTGGACTTGTTCTGTAATTATGAAGATATTTTATAGCTTTATCCAAGCCACTTCTTTAGTTCTAATGAGTGTCCGGAAAATTCCCCAGCATTAATATCCACACAGATACAGTAGCACAGACACTTTAATTCAATCACCATGGAAAGGCAAATGTTGGTTGTCCAAAAACAGGATGGAAAGTGTGAAAGTTGTGCAATCACCCTGTTCTAGTTACCTAATTCCATCTCTGGCATCAGGAAATCTACATAGATTGACAGCAATTTAGCACCTGTCCTATGACAACAAGGATGGGATGATTTAACTAGAACAGGGTGGTTCCACAACTTTCACATCTTCCATCCTATTCTTCAACTATCGACATCTGCTTAATAAGCAGTTTGGATAAGCTATGAAACTTCTTTAACACATGACTATAAAATCCACCTGCATATAATACAGGATGCCTCCAAACTATACTAAGGAGAGATGGTTTAATGTATCCTGAGCTGTAAAGAGCCTTCTGACACGTCTCAACATCCCCTGCACTCCTTCCCACCTACTGTTTCCTAGCTAAATTTAGTCACATATATATAAATGTCAGGTGTAAAAAAGGAAAAAAATAAATAATAATAATAATACATTTATCACATTTGTACATTTTGAGACGGGTACTCCCCCCTAATCTTTGCAACCCAAAGCACTTGGTTGCTATCACTGCCAGCACTTCCTTGCCTACAATTAAAAAAATAATTACTTTTTTTCTAGTGTGTTATCATTTGTGATTAAAATTTACTATAATTTCAGAAAGCACAGAATATAACTGTAGGATAACACATTATTGATATTTTTTTACAGGTTAAATTTATTAGAGTTCAAAAAATTCGGTTTGTATGGAACTATGCTGAGAAAAAGTTTGAAAACATTGGGTGAGTATATAAATAGGTGAATGCCTAATTTATAAACTTTGCTCAATAGGAATATACCACCAGAAAAAAAAAAAAAAAACTTGGATACAAAGCAACTCACAAATTTGTGATACATAAGGGCTAATTCACAAAGGTGTAGAGCTTATTTTAGCCGCATTCCTCTCTTTACTTCATCCATTATTTTGTCTCAATATTCTCATCATTTAATGTTTCATCCATTTTGTTCCAAAGTGGTTTTAAAGGCAGAAGTTTTTTTTTTTTTTTACTTTTTTTTATCAAAACCTTCTTGGTGCAGCTTCCCCCACAACTCTCTTTTATTCCTACCTGAACCCCATTGTGAGCCAGTGATGTGCATGAGAGCAGTGTCTCTCCTGGGACTCTCTCTCCTCTTGGCTCACACTGCAGCGGCAGCCATTGGCTCCTTCTACTGGAAATCCCACCCAGTGAGCCAATGAGGCCAGAGTGGGTGGCTAGCCGTGCTCTTTGTGTGAATGGACACCATGTACTGGAAGCAGTAACAGGTGGAATTGCTAATCATCGGTCACTGCAGACTGCTTTTTTGCGGTATTGTGCACCTTCCGCCTCAGCCATTGGAGTTATATACAAATATTTTACATGTAATTGAGCTACACATTAAAGTGGTGATTTTATCTGTTTTAATTTGGTGCCCTGCTGTTCTTCTTTTGCAATTTAAGTAGAGGCATGGTTTCTTGGGGTGCAAAGGACCCTCTTCAGCAACCATGACAAAGTTTGCTTTTTGTGATTTTAGAACTCTGGAGGAGAATCTTTCTTGTCACAACATGCACTTATTTTATGGGTCTGGTCTGAAGAAGGAGGAACAAGCCATCAGGTGAATATTTTTCAAAGTGATTTTCTACTGCTGAACTAAAAATAATCCTAAGATTTATGCCCTTTTTAAAGTAATATTTCAACATATTCTTTAGGGAAGAATAAAATGATAAAATGATGTAACGCAGCAATGCAGGCTCATAATCCATAGCAACTAGTCAGTCGTTCTTAGTTCATCAAGAAAAGTATGCAAGACTGTGAACTTTTATTCAAAGTTAATACAAAATAACATCCTAATGTCACATTTTATCTTCTACTGATTCTCCACTAATAAAAAAAGTGCTCACCAGATGTACTGACCCCATAGTGCACAGAGGTCAAGTTTGTTTCACCCAACCCTTGAAGGGGAGCTGCGGTCATTTCTCAAAAAAATAGTAGCTGCTGACTTTTAATATACAAGACACCTACCAGCCCAGGGCTCCAGAGTTGTCATCCCCCAGACCGGGTCTTCGCTAGTCTTAGGGTTCCCGGCACCATTTTGCTTGTGGGAAGCCAGCTGTGACTTTAACTTCCAGGTGTTTCACAGCTGCCTTTCCACTGTGCGTGTGCAAGATGTGCTGCACTTTCTCAGTGGTTGCAGGCAGAGAGGGAGCCAAAGTAGGAGTAGGTACCTGTCAGAAAGAGGTACCCGCTCTCAGGAAGAAAAAAAATCCAAAACTAGTAGGAGAGTGGGGGTTAAGGGAGGGGGGGGGGGGTGGTGAGCAAAACTTACCTTTTCAGGGTAACTTCTGCTTTAATGGGTGTACTGCACTCTACTCTCTCTAGGCAAGATTTGATCTCCGCCTCTACCTGTACACACCTGTACACACTACAGAGGTTGGGAATGTATTCACATTTGCCATCAATAAAAATGTTTACTTCACAGACTACAATTGTATGTGAATACTCCTCCGATTCAGCCTATAAAAAAAAGTCTGCAATACAGTTTATTTGTCATGTTTTGTTCAAATGAGCATCTTTAGGGGGTTGCAGATAATGAATTCTTCAGTAAATTATAATGCGGATGACCTTATTTAAGCATCCTAATAACATCAGAAAAGAGTTAAAAGCCCACAATTTATTGGATTTTGCCCAGAACAAAATAAAAATCCTGAAGGGGTTACGCTTACAGGAATAAAAAAAACTAAAGCTTTGTTGCAGAGGTTGAATTAAGCTTAAAAAAATCTCTAGGAAAAAAAAACACGGTGGGTTTATGAGCTTAAAATTCAGGCCCATTATGGACTGAATGTAAAATGGAACATCAATTGTCTGCATAATTCCTAGCTATGGAGGAGGTTTAATATTTTATTTTTTAACTTAATATGAGTGTTTGGATGTGAGAACACATTTAGACGTGATGAATTACAAGATTCCACTCTTGGTATCTTTATGAAATTATTTACATTTTAAAATCTTCTTGCAAGTACAGTATCTCACAAAAGTGAGTACACCCCTCACATTTTTGTGAATATTTTAGTATACCTTTTCATGTGACAACACTGAAGAAATAACACTTTGTTACAATGTAAAGTAGTAAGTGTACAGCTTGTATAACAGTATAAGTTTGTTGTCCCCTCAAAATAACTAAACACACAGCTATTAATGTCTAAACCACTGGCAACAAAAATGAGTACACCCCTAAGTGGAAATGTCAAAATTGGGCCCAAAGTGTCAATATTTTGTGTGGCCACCATTATTTTCCAGCACTGCCTTAACCATCTTGGGCATGGAGTTCACCAGAGCTTCACAGGGTTGCCACTGGAGTCCTCTTCCACTCCTCCATGACAACATCACAGAGCTGGTGGATGTTAGAGACCTTGCACTCCTCCACCTTCCGTTTGAGAATGCCCCACAGATGCTCAATAAGGTTTAGGTCTAGAAATATGCTTGGCCAGTTCAACACCTTTACCCTCAGCTTCTTTAGCAAGGTAGTGGTCATCTTGGAGGTGTGTTTGGGCTCCTTATCATGTTGGAATACTGCCCTGTGGCCCAGTATCTGAAGGGAGGGGATCATGCTCTGCTTCAGTATGTCACAGTACATGGCATTCTTGGTTCCCTTATTAAACTGTAGCTCCCCAGTGCTGACAGCACTCATGCAGCATCAGACCATGACACTCTCATCACCATGCTTGACTGTAGGCAAGACACACTTGTCTTTATACTCTTCACCTGGTTGCCGCCAAACACACTTAGCACCATCTGATCCAAATACGTTTATCTTGGTCTCATCATAGTCTGCTTGTCTTCAGCAAACTGTTTGCGGGCTTTCTTGTGCATCATCATCATCACATTTACAAAAGGCTTCCTTCTGAGACGACAGCCATGCAGACCAATTTGTTGCAGTGTACGGCGTATGGTCTGAGCACTGACAGGCTGACCCCCCACCCCTCAACCTCTGCAGCAATGCTGGCAGTACTCATACGTCTATTTCCCAAAGACAACCTCTGGATATGATGATGAGCACGTGCACTCAACTTCTTTGGTCGACCATGGCGAGGCCTGTTCTGAGTGGAACCTGTCCTGTTAAACCACTGTATGATCTTGGCCACCGTGGTGCAGCTCAGTTTCAGGGTCTTGGCAATCTTCTTATAGCCTAGGCCATCTTTATGTAGAGCAACATTTCTTTTTTCAGATCCTCAGAGAGTTCTTTGCCATGAGGTGCCATGTTGAACTTCCAGTGACCAGTACGAGAGAATGAGAGCAATAACACCAAATTTAACACACCTGCTCCCCATTCACCCTTAGACCTTGTAACACTAACGAGTCACGTGACACCGGGGAGGGAAAATGACTAATTGGGCCCAATTTGCACATTTTTAATTAGCGGTGTACTCACTTTTGTTACCAGCAGTTTAGAAATTAATGGCTATGTTTTAAATTGTTTTGAGAGGAAAGCAAATTTACACTGTTATACAAGCTGTACACTCACTACTTTACATTGTAGCAAAGTGTAATTTCTTCAGTGTTGTCACATGAAAAGATATAATAAAATATTAAAAAAATGTGAGGGGTGTACTCATTTTTGTGAGATACTGTATATATATATACATATATATATATATATATATATATATATATATATATATATATATAGCAGGATTTTCCTGCTTTACGTCCAGGACACTTTTTGCGATTCAGCACTGTGCGACTTTAACTGACGACTTTAAATTGCGCGGTCATACAACGCCGTACCCAAACTAAATTTACGTCCTTTTTTCCCACAAACAGAGCTTTCTTTTGGTGGTATTTGATCACCTCTGCGCTTTTCATTTTTTGCGATATTAATAAAAAAAAGCGACAATTTTGAAAAAATAACAATATTTTTCTACTTTGATAGTTAAAACATATCAAATATATTCAATTTGTGTCATATATTTAGGCCAAAATGTATTTAGCTACATGTCTTTGACAAAAAAATTCTCAATGAGCGAATTTTTAACCGCTTTAAGACCGGAAGATTTTACCCCATTCCTGACCAGGCCATATTTTGCGATTCGGCACTGCATTACTTTAGCGGACAATTGCGCGGTCGTGCGATGCTGTACCCAAATTAAATTGATGTCCTTTTTTCCCCACAAATAGAGCTTTCTTTTGGTGGTATTTGATCACCTGTGTGATTTTTACTTTTTGCGCTATAAACAAAAAAAGAGCGACAATTTTGAAAAATAACAATATTTTTCACATTTTTTGATATGAAATCCCCCCCCCCAAAAAAAATTTAAAAATCAACATTTTTTAACATTTTTGGCCAATTTGTTTTCTGCTACATATTTTTGGTTAAAAAAAAATCGCAATAAGTGTATTTTGATTGGTTTGCGCAAAAGTTATCGCAGCTACTAACTCCGAGAAATTTATGTCATTTTTTATTGTTTTTTTTTTAACTAGTAATGGCGGCGATCTGCGATTTTTTTTGCGGGACTGCGACATTGCAGCGGACAGATCGGACCCTTAACTGACATTTTTGACAGTTTTGGGGGTACCAGTGACATTACTACAGTAATCAGTGCTATAAATATGCACTGTTCCTGTAAAGATGACACTGGCAAGGAAGGGGTTAACTTTTATTGGTAAACAAGGGGTTAATGTATGCCTGGTGCTTACTGATGTGTGTGGGGGGAGGAGACTGTGTGACACAGGCACAGATCGCAGGTTCAGCTATGCTGAATCCTGCAATCTGTCCCTGCCTGTCACTTAGGAGTAAACAAAGCGAGCAGATCTCCACTCTCGATCCCCGACGATCGGGGAAGAGCGGCAGTGATCACCGCCACTCCTCCCCTGGCCCGACTCCCATTGTGACTGAATACAGCGGGAGCGAGCCTCCGGCGGTGCGCGCGCGCGCCGCTCACAAGGGAAGGAGTCCTTCGACGTAGGTCTACGTCGCTGGACGATAACGAACCACTTTGCCGCAGTAGGCTCAAGGTGAGCGGTCGGCAAGTGGTTAAAATCTTTATCGCTACTTCTTGTTGAGGTCATCTGTACATTATTCTTGCTGTTTGTGTAACAGTTGTGTCATAGACATCTTACACTAGCACGCCCCTGTGATAACACATTCTGTGAAACAGAACTTAAAGTAAAACAAATGTTTATTTCATTATAGATAGAGTAGGGTTAAACCCTCTGTCTTGTTTCTGTTATCTGTGTCACACTGGGGATATTTCTCTTAATTTCCTGTCCTTTAGTCAAAACAATAAGTGAGAGGAAATCTCTTCAAAGTGAGAGAATTCCTGGCTGTCACCAGGATCACCATAAGTTGTATCTCCATTGCAAGATTTCCCCAAAGTTTGGGATTTTTCTTTACTTTAAATTTTGATTATAACAATGAACAGGACAAATAGAAAGGGTGAATCTCCTATGGGGACACAGACAGTAATATAAAATCTCTCCCCACTCTGTTCAAAGCTAAATAAAAAAAAAAAGTTTTGCATTTAACTTTACTTTCACACATAAAGTAGAGCTTTGTTCACACTAAATTCCCAATTAATGGGTTACGAATATGAATATGAATAGAATCAAATCTTGTTTATTAAACTTAGTGAGCATGCACCTTTCAGGTGAACATTCTGTAATCCTTTAGAAGATCAACTTTTGAGTACTCCTCAGTACAACATTGGTAGTTTATAATGATCAGAATCCATATTTTACTGAGATGATATAAGAAAAATTAAATTAGATTGTTTTGGATTACCCCATTTTGCACTTCAACTTTGGTATTTGCGACGTTCTCTTAAGTAGGAAGTATCCATTGGTATTTGTCAAAACAATAAGATTGATTTGCTAAAGATGCTAAGAATTGTTACTTAAACGAGTAACTATTCATTTTAATTACCCAATCATGTGAAAAGCAAATCCTTGTTCAATTTGAATACCCAATCCTGTGCAGATGCTTTTTACATGTTAAAATTCACACAGTTTTGAGTGAATATTCTCAACTAATTTGGGTTGCTTTACTAAGGGCAAATAGGGTGTTCACTTTGCAAGAGAAGTGGTACTTTGAAAGAGAATTAGTGAATAAAGTGAAGCCAATCATGTGCATGCTAAAATGCTGATTTTTTTTTTTTTTATGTCGTTGCAATGTAAAAAAAAATCTGGGGGCAAATGCCCTTGCAAATTGCAAATTCTCTTGCAAAGTGAACAGAGTAATTGTCTTTTTTAGTAAAACTTCCACAATACATCTACTAGCATACTCCAATATCCATTCTGTCTAATATTAATAGATTCATTATTACAGAATGCCATTATTAGCAGAATATCAGTCAAGAAAAGATGCTGAAAATTACTTTTCAGTTGTGATCATGTCATTGCTGTATTTACTGGAATGTTTGGAATGTGCATAGGTACAATTGGAATGTATTCTGTGCCTCATACCTTAACTGTGTAAAATTATAGTATGGTGTCGTGCATAGCCAATAGACTTTGCTTCTTAATTTGTGACTTACACTAGATGAATGACAAATGGAATACATGGCATTCAAAAAAATGTAATAATCCTGCCAACATACATAAAATCACCCAATCTGATTGAACTGATATCTATGGGTCAGGCAATGTCAGTAGGTCACTTGACATACATTGGCCACACATGTATCATCTTTACACCAAGATTGGATTCAGTCAGAATTTATGATAGGATTTGCAACTATTTTCTTATTCTGATATCATACTCAATCATGCTTGGTGTTTCGTTTTATTCATTCCAAATTACATCTAAAGCGACCCAAACTTCCATTAGTTTCATTAAAATGTTCCCTGGATTTTTCATGCTCTTAAACAGCATGCTAAAAATACAGTACATAAAAACTGTCTAACTTTTCAGAATATTTCCTGTTCAGTTCATCTTGAATAAATAGTTTGAAAATGATTGTATTGCCATGTATAAATGCTGCAAACTATTTCATAGAGCAAAATACCAAAGGAAAATATTGAAACAATGTGCAGGAATCTTCATAGGAAACATCTACTATATCAGACAGGTTAGAAAACCAGTTCTAAATGGCATTGTTCCCGTTTAAGGTAATTTGCACTGGCAGTATCTTTCCACACTTCTTATTCCCAGCTTCCATCCACATAGAAAAAAAAAAAACAAAAGACAGAGGTGCCAGAGGGTAGTTAGAATAAACCAGCACATCACCAGTAGTTGCCCTCTAAAATAATTAGTGTATAGAAACCATAACACTAAATAAATACTGGTAATTACAGTCTGTTGTTCTATGAGATATTTTAGATATTATGATACTAATTTTGTATTATTTATTCTAGGAGATTAGTGTGTGGCTACAACACAATTGAAGTGGAAGTTGCTCCACTATGGAAACTATTTTTATATAAGGTAATAAAATATAAAAAAAACTACACTGTTGACAGATTCACACATTAAACTGATATGCAAGGAAATATCCATCCAATTATGATTAAAAAAAAACAGACAGAAACAGTATTAGCAGTGCAAATTGGGAAAGGTAAAGACAAGGTAAGGGCCAGATTTACAATTAGGCAGGACATGAAAAGAGGTAGCTTTTCATTATATAAATAATAGTCGCACATTTTAAAAATATCTTCACTAGGGGTAATAATCCCATATATTGTTATTTACTCATCCTCTTTGCTGGAAAATATTAGTAAAAAAGGCAATAAAAAATAAAAACAAGAAATGTCTCACCATCTCCCATGTATTTTGCAACCCTAGGTATTTCCACAAATCTAGCTTATGAACAGAACAACAAAATGAATGCAGATAGTGTCTTGTTGAGGTTTAAAGCAAAGAGCAAGCCATGGGTATTGCCCTAATCGGCCTGTCAAACTCCTATTTTTATGTATCTGCAACCCACATCTAGACATGCACATTTAGACTGTCACTGGGGAAAGTAAAAAGGAAAACTCTAAATAATTTATTATTTTTAACAGAAAGTTTTTTTTTCCCTTATTAGCGTAATCTTGTAATTGTTTTTTGTAATAAAAGTCCTGCCATAATAAATATGACAAATTGTAAAAAAAAAAAAAAAAAAAAAATGATATGTGGTAAAATAATTTCTTTGACTATAATTGACATATTATTTTATTCTGTTGTTTTTATTGACAGGTGTTGGATATGCTGTATATATACCAGTTTTTTGCTATTACCCTTATGCTAGTAGAAGGATATCTGGGTTATGCTGTAGCCATTCTGGTTTTATGTGCTTGTAATATAACTTTATCACTTGTTGAACTCCGAAAGGTAAGTTGTGTAAATACTTACGAAATGATCCACTTATAAAATAATATTTTATGCTGTAACAAATATTGTCATCATCGTTAACTAGCGATGAGTGACAGTTTGCCCGACCTAGACTGGTAATATTGATAGACTGTGCTCTGGTGAAAATAACACAGACCCAGCACTGCATAATTAAGGGTTTGGGGTTTGACACTGACCCTGTACCCTGTGAGATCAACAGCCAAATAGAGCCAACAACAACATTTTCAGGATTTTGCTAGTTCTAAATCTCACTTTCTTTCTCTGAGCAGTAAGGAGCATTTGCTTGGTTGTCTTAGCACTCTAGATATATTGTCCCCACTCTGAAATTAACACTGTATGCCTAAGGCTTTTTAAGGCAGTAAACAAAATGCCAGTATGTTCCCTCAGCTAAAAACTGATAAGACAACTGACCTCTGTAAAAATAAATAATGCCAGAACTTGTCTGTAATATAGACCTGTAGAGGTCGATGTTAGGAATTTATGGCTGAAGTTGAATATGTATGGTTTTTTTTTGCATGGTTACATTGGTATTGGTATGGTATTGTAAGTATGTAAGTGTCGTACCTGGCTGATCCCCAAGGAAGCTGGAATCACTGTAGTATGCATTGCTACTACAGTGGTCACCTCTAGTATCCGAGTCCTGGGCTGAGGAGCTGCCCTGCGGCTTATTAAATGCAAGTGGTTGCCTGCTTGGCACGGATGCCATTTATAGAACACTTTGCATTTTCTCAGTAAACGCGGTTGCTAGGCAGGACAGTGAAGTCACAACCTCCATTTAGAGATTGCTTTGCAATTATTGAGATAATGGAATGTGTTCCCTACATAGCAGGGCAGCCCCTCTGTATGAGACCTGAAAGCTAGTGGCGATCACTGTAATACATACTATAGTGATTTCTAGCTTCCAAAGGGATTGGCCAGGTTTGACACATTCATTTTTGCAGTGTTACATTCGTCAAGCTTGGACCAATGTTGCTCCAGGCTTGGCCAATGTAACACTTCAAAAAATATCCATACATAAATTTCAACTTTAAAGATGTTTGCTTTCGGTTATAGGGTGATTGTGTGCATGAGCACAAACAATTATGTAATTATATAAATGAATATAATAGTTGTTATTACTGCTACTACAGCTATTTTTTCCCTGTACTGGCTACTAGACCACCTATTTCAGCACTTGCTTGCTAAAAAGAAATCTGATAAACCACTAAACACAAAGTAGATGGCAATAAAATGAAGGTTAAAAGTAAATTTCCAGCACTGCTGGCCCATCTCTCCTGACACACCTAATATCCACAGCACTGGTCCCTAGTAGTGTTTTGACCATGCTGACAGCTTTCTTGCTATCTAACTTTGATTTAGACAAGCCTGCATTGCAGTAATAACACAACCGAAAATGATATGGGGCCCCCTATGATCTGCATCCTTGCCCCTGTTCAGAAGTACCCAAATCTTTGCCAGTATTGCCTGATATGCTAAGAAAATCCTTTATTACCTCCACTAGCTCTTGTTCTCTTGGAGACCAGTCATAGAGTGTGGAAACCAATGAGGATTTCTTATTTAAATGAATGTTAGAGGTTCAGAGGTATTATGGAGGAAGACTCGCTGTCCTTGTCATTATTTAATGCATAATTTGCACAGTAAGAACTTAGTATACTTCATTAATGAGTAGATTATGTTATAACAAAGAAGTCATAACATAATTACTCAGTAAATAGATATGCTACTTTATTAATGGATACATTGCATCATCATGAAAGATCTAGAGTGCATTCTCAACCCATAATCCTCCTTTATTGATCATTTAAATATCAATTACCTCTTTGGTTTCCTTATTTTTTGACATTTGGGTTAGAGAGTCAGGGGGCAAGGAGATGGCCAAAGAGTGGGTTTATAGGTATAAACTGAACCCATGTGTCAAGTTAGCTTTAGAGATGGGCGGGACTTATGTATAATAGTACACAAAACAGAGACAAAAGCAAACTAAAACTATCCAGCCTTGAAAAATAGATCACAAGGCTATAGGTAGGTTGCTGGCAGCTTTTCTAAAATGTGCTCTTCACTAGAAATACCTGAAAACCAAAAGTAATAATTATACAATGTATTTGTTACAAATATTATTTTTTAATATTGTTACAGCTATCTACAAAGCTTCACAATCTTGTTAAAACTCATAACAGCATGAAATGCACAGTCTATCAAAGAAATGGAGGTATGTCATTTGATTCCTTCCTAGGGATAATGATGTATATTGAGTATAATTGTCATGTTTATTAAGAAAAAGTCTTCTTTATTATACATAAAATGTAATCATATTATACAGAAAACATATTATATATAAGTATATGACATTGTGATTAGAATTTTTAAATACATAGTGGTGGTATACAAAGAATCAAAACACAAAAAATTCTGCACTAATAATAAATAAAACATCACTGAGTGAGTCAGTGAAAAAAATGAATGAATCAGCAGCTTGCACAGGTCAATAGAAAAAACCTAACATACAATATAGCAAAGATGGCAGCGCTATCATTAAAATAATAAAAATATGTGGTTAAATATAAATATTGTAGTGAATCACAATAAATGAAATACAAAAACGTGCATGCGGATACCTAAAATATCCTATTCCTACAATAAATAAGTGTCCAAAAATGTTATGAAAGTAAACTCCAGGGATGAAAAAAATGGCTATCCTTGAAGGAAGAACCATCCAGTAAGCGACCAGTCTTCTTGTTTCACTTGTTGGGGATTCCTCACTATCCAAAATCAGGAAGCTTGTCTCTTTATGCATGCTGGGATTTGTGGTTCTTCCTTTAAGGATAGCCATTTTTTTCATTACTGGAGTGGACTTTCATCACATTTTTGATATGGACACTTATTATTTATTGTATGAATAGGATATTTTAGGTATCCACATGCGTGTTTTGTATTTCTTTTATCGTGATTCACTACAATATATATATTTAAATGCACGTTTTTATTATTTTAATGATAGTGTTGCACTCTTTGCTATAAATTGGTGGTATAAAATCCCAACACTACTAGATGTGTCCCAGGGCATAGAGGTTTTACATTTGAAATATTTTCAAATAACTTATCTTCTCATGTCAATATTCTAGTTCATGGCCCTTCTTTTGTAGTATTGCATTCTTTTGGAAACGTATTAATCAGGGATTCTCAACAAATTCAAATACCAGCTTTGTGTGACTGACTCTTTACACAATGGCTTAATTGTCTTTAACAAACACATTGTTTTTTTTTTAACTCTAGTGTTTCTGTGTTCTCATTATGAAGTTTAGAACACATTTTAGCATCATACAATGCTAATTATATGTTAGTGCAATTGCAGCTCTAACCCCCAATCAAATACAAACAATAGGTGCAAACATAATAAGTGACAATATATACTAGACCAAAGCTGTTATAAATCCAAATAAGTGAAAAGTCCAAATTAATACAACTATGAAAGAAAATTCAAACAAAACATTCACAATTCTTGTGCAGGTATTGTGGATACTGACAGAATCTTATATTTCTCCTGTGGGTCCCTTATGATGAAAAACTTTGTATGCTGTTTATGACCACTTAGGAAATTGGGTTCATTACCATTTGGTAAGTGTTCACCTTTTATCACAGAAATGGTGTGGACATTATTTGGAGGAATTCACACTTTGGAAGAATGGATTTTGGTTACACCTGCACAAGAATTGGGAATGTTTTTATTTCACAGTTGTATTAAGTTGGACTTTTGCACTTATTTTGATTTATATAAGCTTTGGTCAAACACATGTTGTCACTTATTATGTTTGCACTTATTCGTTGTATTTGATTGGGGATTAGCACTGCACCTGCACTTACGCGTTTTGTGGATATTGTGTGTCAGAATATTGTGCGAACTGCTTTTCCTTTTCTTTTTCTATATTTTGACCTATATGTGGTTACATTAACATTTTATGAATGCTATTTACTTATTCCTGCTATGCTTGATGTATGCTGGTGTATCAGCACTGTCCATTGCTAAAAGACTAGGTTTGCTTATTTGCAAAGCATGAGGATATTAAAAGGTAAAATTGCTTTTGCTTCCAGTTCATCTCACAGCTTCAAAGTGTCAAGGATACTGCATTTCTGAAAGGATCAACATTTATTTTCTGTACTTTCTGAAAATGTCCTTCGCCTGAAAAATGAAAATGAATGCAGCCAACACATCTAAATAACAATAAGCTACAATACATAACATTGTTTTGGATTAACCACTTAAGCCCCGGAAGATTTTACCCCCATTCCGACCAGGGGGTATTTTGCGATTCGGCACTGCGTGACTTTAACGGACAATTGCACGGTCGTGTACCTAAACAAATTTGGCGTCCTTTTTTTCACAACCACTTTAACCACTTCCGGACCTCCCACCGCAGTTTTACGTCAGTACTTTGACGTTAAATACCGGGGTTGTGACAGCAGATAGCTGCCATAGCCCTGGTATTTTTTTAAACTGCCGGAGGTCCTCCTTCACATAGGGGTGGTCCCAGCAGCGGATTCATGCAGGATCACCCTTATGGGCAGCGGGAGAGGTTTTTCCCACTTACCAGACCGGCCGGTAGCGGGGAAAATGATTGGGCCCATTCTCCTCACAGTCAGGAAGTCGAGTGAGGGCAAAATGGCCTTGGAGGACTGGGGTGACAACAAACATAGTTTCCTAACAACGGATTTAACCACTTCCCGACCGCCATATAGCAGAATGACGGCTGGAAAGTGGTTAAGTTATCCTGACTGGGCATCATTTGACGTCCAGCAGGATAAGCAGTTTGCGGGCACCCGGGAGGGCGCGCAGAGCGGTGATCTGTGGTGTGGTGCATCACTCTGACACACCGCATCTCCGATCCTGCTAAAGAGCCTATGACATAGGCTCTTTACCATGTGTTCAGCTGTGACTAACCGCAGCTGGCCACATCGTAACCAGGAAGTGACGTTTATTGGCTTTCCTCCATTCGCGCTGACAAGGCGCGTGTAGAGGAGAGCTGATCGGGGGCTCTCCTGACTGGGGGGGGGGGGGTCTGCGCTGATAGGTCTGCGCTGATAATCAGCACATTGATTATCTGTTCAGACTCATCAGGGATGCCCACTAGAGCCCACCAGGGATGCCCACTAGAGCCCACTAGGGATGCCGACCCATGCCACTAGGGATGCCAACCCGTGGCCACCAGGAATGCCAACCAGTGCTAATTAAAGATGCCAATCAGTGCCTATTAGGGATTTCAATCAGTGCTCATTAGTAATGCTTGTCAGTGCCTAATCAGTGCTGCCTATTAGTGCCATCTATCAGTGCCCATCAGTGCCACCCATCAGTTCCCATCAGTGCTGCATATCAGTGCCACAGTGCTGTCTATCAGTGCCCATCAGTGCCACCTATAAGTACCCATCAGTGCCGCTAACAGTGTCCATTAGTGCTGCCTATGAGGGCCCATCAATGTTGCATATCGGTGCCACCTATCAGTGCCCATCAGTGCCACCTCATTATGACATGTTGGGTATCTATTTACTCGATGTAACATTATCTTTCACATTATAAAAAAAATACGGCAAACTTTACTGTTTTCTTATTTTTTAATTTAAAAAAGTGAATTTTTCCCCAAAAATTGTGTTTGTAAGACCGCTGCACAAATACAGTGCAACAATCTCCATTGTATTCTCTAGGGTTTCTGCTAAAAAAAATATATAATGTTTGGTGGTTCTAATTAATTTTCTAGCAAAAAAAATGATTCTAACTTGTAAACAACAAGTGTCAGAAAAATGCCCGGTCTTAAAGTGGTTAATATTCACCAACCTAATTTCTAAAGCCTAAGTACTGCGTATATTAACAGAGGACAAAATCCATTGCATCTCTCTTCTTCTTCATATTACATAGAAATGTCCCTTAATAAGCCTTTCGATAGACAATCTAAAATCATTGTATGTGCCCTACGCTAAGCCTAATATTCCAAACTATTCACCTATCTGTACTCTTTATTGACCTCTTGGGAAGACACACCATCTCCTGGCAAGGACAGATTATGTCTATAAAAATTACCTTACCGTCCGAATTTATGTACTGTGCCCAAATTTCAAGCGCTACAATGCAAATGTTACAACTTGTGTGGACAAGCTCTTCTCACTGAGTTGAAAAGTCTTATACAGAACTGAACTTCATTACCATCAGGCTGCTCAGTTAGCCCAAATGGCACAATGGCAGTTCACACACAAAACCCCACTCAAAGCATATCTAAAGAGCCCTATCTCATTTAATATTATTCTCTGGTTACCCACAAAGCATTGTAGGCTGGTTTCTTGTCCTATCATAAAATAATACCTAGAAATTTAGGATTGTGCTAAACTTCTCACAAGCTAATTTTGGCTCAAACCTCCTTACTGTCGATCATGGGTATTATTTTGTTCCAACCTAGGTTACAATAATCCACTTGCCCTTAAAAGCTGGCCTTGCCATATCTTTACCTAATAAAACATCCCTTTACAGACTCAGGTATTGGATCTATCCATACTTTTAGAGATTAGCACAAACTTAAAGAGGAAGTAAACCCTCCTCAGGAAGTTGTACCTATAGGTAAGCCTATGATAAGGCTTACCTATAGGTACTGTAAATATCTCCTAAACATGTACGGTTTAGGAGATATTTACCTTTAATGCAGCCAGTGACGTCACTGGCGCATGCGCTCTGAAGGAACGACTGATCGTGCCGTTCCTTCAGAGCCCCGTGCCGTGACCGTCGGCTCCCGCTCGCGTGCGCAGGAGTGACGTCACCGCGGCTCCGGCCAATCAGATGGCCGGATGCCGCGATCCCGGAAGACGGGCGACTGAACATGTCGCTCGTCATACAGGTAAGAGAGCGGCACGGCGGGGGCTCGTTCTAAGGTAAGTATTTCATAATGAGCTAGTATGTGATGCATACTAGCTCATTATGTCTTTCTCTTGCAGGTTGCAAAAGAAAAAAAAAAACTTTTAACGAGTTTACAACCTCTTTAAAGTCTAAGTTTAGTCAAATAGTTTAAAAAAAAATCATCACAAGGAACATTGCTTACAGTTAAAGAGAAGTGTCCCTTTTGCTGCTGTGCATAGTAGTGCTGACTATGTCTGTCCTTTCCACCCACCTCCTCAATTCGTAGAAGATTTGTAGAAGATGTACTACAGCCTCCATAAATAAAACATGATCTATGAATGGAGGATGGGTGGATGAATGAAAAGGTCCTCCATTTATATATCGAGTTTTATTAATGGAAGCTATGATCCTATGATGAAGATGACGATCACAGGAGACAATCATATTACAAACAATACAGTGTCATTTGTGGTTCCTGTCCTAATGCTTTATGATTTTACCAGCTGATTTAGTTGTATTGTTGTATAGGAAAAGCTTATTTCAATTGAACCTGTAAGGAAACAACCTCTAGACTGAGAAAGTTCCAAATTAAAAAGGTTTATTAAAAACAGAAATGTAGCTACGTGAGAACACGCCCCTATAGAGCCACCCAGCATGCCCTGGTCTGATACATTCCAAATTCCCCTTTTTATAGGGCTTCTTATCAAACAACACTCACTTACAGAATGATACATTGGTAGGAGGCATTGGCATTTGCGTTGGTATTGGCACTAGTATGACAACATCTTTGTAACAGACTCATTAGCGCTATTTTAGCTTCCTAATGAATATATCCATATATTACCTAAACTTATCATAGTTCCTGTATAAATAGATAAATAATGCCGCACAATTGTTGCTCCAAAATAGCAGTGCTCCAAACTATATATATATATATATATATATATATATATATATATATATATATATATATATATAAATGAATATAAATATGTGAATAAATAAATACATTTATGGATAATTAATTAAATGACAATTGTTAAAATTACCAAGGTGATAAAAGCATATGTGAATAAATATATAGATAATTAATTAAATATAAATGACAATTATCACAATTACCAAGGTGATAAAAGCATGCAAAACAGTGACCAAAAATTAGTGTATAAATATATAAAATCAATAAATAGATGTAATAAGTCCAAGTGTTTAAAAAAAAACATCTGGTAAACAATATCCACTCATACAAAGTGACTCTAGTGCTGAAAGCAATCTCTTCCGTGACTGTTTAAATAATACACTTTCCAGCGAAATGTGATCAAAGGAGTAATCCACTTTCAAAATGTGACAAAAAGTGTGTCCAAACGAATCCTCCATGGTGAATTGCGCCTCAACACCCTATGTGAATGGGTCCTCACCTCCAGTGACCCAGCAGTTAAGCTTAGTCTCACAACGCAGTGTACCCTTTTGGGATCACCCTTCTTGGGGCCAAAGATAGTTGATCAATTCCCTCAGCTGAGGGTCCCACTCTGGACAGATTCCCCTTACAGCGATCAATTGATGTACCATAAAAAGAAAGGAACTCCAATAGTGCTCATAAATTTTTAAAAAATTCTAATTTATTCAAATAAAATGTACTCACATTATTCAGGTGCTGGAGTGTATCAAACATAAAAAGCTTCTGACAATAGTAGGTATTCTGTGATTGCAATGGGGTAGGGGGTCCTTCTCCGTTGCCATCACAGAATACCTAAAATTGTCAGAGGCTTTTTATGTTTGGTGCACTTCAGCACCTGACGAATGTAAGTGCTCATAGCCATCTCTTCTGATATGTCCCCCTCTACTTCTGAATCCTTTGGCAATACCGCCATCAGGATTTTTGAGGTTTTTGAATAGGCTTCATTCGTCCACCTCGCCCAGGCCACTAGTTAATTTGGGCCTATCATTTTACTTTTAAAATTGTGGTGGGCAGTCCAAATCCTGATATCATAGGTCCCCTGAATAGGTACAGGGTAGTCTGTGATCTGTGTCAATCTGTGCTATTTTTTTAAATACTTAACCACCCACTTGCCATAACGTGCTTTTAATTCTTGGCAAGGGGTCAAAGGTGGTCCCTTAATTTTTGCACCTCCTCCCAATAGATTTTCCATTTTGGAAACCCCTGCGCACCTTATTTACCCCTTTTCTGCCAGAATTGAGTAGGAAAAGCTTGGCCAAAGCTTCCCCTTATTTATAACACACCTCCTCCAGAAGGTGACTCCTTTTTGCCCCCAAGAAAGGACACTCATTTATTTTGCACCTCTTTCACAACCCACTTGAAAAAGGCACACTTCCACCCCCGGAAGGTGAAACTAAAAGGGTTGGCTACTTAGATTACCTAGATTTCCCTGCTCACCTAGTAGGTGGCTATGCTCACCAGGAATCTCAATCTTCCCTTGCTGCTGCCTTTTCCTAGGGCAGTATTGTGCATTCACAGTTACCCCTTCTAATGTACTGTGATTATCACACACAATAAGATGGTAGCCTTCTTTATCACTGATGCACCTGCACTCTAAATTCCTCAACTCAGCACAGATTCACACTTCATACCTATATAAGAAATTAGAGATCACAGATAACAAACCCCCTTTGCCTATCTCTCCAAATTTTTAACACCACTATTAAAACAAATAAAATGCAAAACATATAAAGACAGTGTCAATTATTACTCCCAATTTATCACATGTATTGTGGATTACTAGTGGGTCACAACTCTCGGTCAAATTGGCTGGATTCATGGACAATGTATCTGAATGCTACATATTCCCCACATTCTGGCTCAATAACTTCTTGAGGATCAGATATGCGGAATGATATTATTTTTCGCTTAAATACAGCTAATGTCAATAAATTCCAGGCAATAGCCCCCGACACTACCACCAATATTAAAAAATAAATAAATTAATTAAGGTGTATGGCATTTATTTGGTGTATTGTTCATTTGAACATTTACTGCAGGTTATATGTTTCACTACTTACTTTCCCTGTCAATAGAACATATATCAAGACCTTTGCATTATATAAATTCCAAAGCTCTTATATAACTTTAGCACATCCAGAAGTCTTAGTTAAGCCGTGTTAGTTAATTGGTTCCACTATCTAAGCAAGCAGCCAGCATTCCTCGTATCAGCACGGTACAGATGTCTGACCTCCACCATGGCTCTTGGCGAGGTCCGCCCAACACGGAAATGCTTAGCACTGTTAGGTTGTTAACACAGAGGAAACAGAAGGAATAAAAATTTTCACAAAGTTTTAGATAGAAACACACCAGCTAGGGCTTAAAGTAATATTCCTGCTGCCATTGATCAGTCTCAATGTCTTTCTGCACCGTGTCAGTTAAGAAGTTCCTGAGAGGACGTATCCACTTTCTTTATCTTAGAGTAACCTCAAACATAAATGAATCAATGGACAGCGAACCTTCCCTGGCCAGCCTCCTAAAGCTGAAACCGCCATGCACATCCAGTCCCTCCTTTTGAGGTTTTTATCACAAGATTTCTCAGGACAGAATGTGCTATTACACAGACACTGGATTCTGTCAAGACCCAGCGGAGACCCAAAAGGATCAATGTAAGGAATTAAAATGAAAGGACAGTACAGCAGGGGAGAGAGAGATAGAGAGAGAAGGTTCTCAGTAGTTCTCTGCTTACATACTAATTTTCTATACATTACTAGCACTAACACTTCTTTCGCTCAGCAAGGGGTTTCACCTACCACAAAACTGCCCCTGCTTCCACTCTCTCACACTCTCATAACCCCTCCGTTGAACTGGCCAGGCATTAAGCCAGCACAGCCTTAATTCTTCTTGAGCCCCAAAGTAATTTGAGACCAACAAGCCCTTCCCATTCTCACAGCGGAAGTTAGTACAAGATAGAAGAGAGATACAGCAGCATATGACATCTATGAACAAATTAACAGACAATTAACAGTTACGAAACAAAACATATCTACACTTTCTCATCTAGGTTCTTTTTGAGTGTCTTAGGCAAGTACCATATCACCATATCCTCCTCAATCCCTAAGCACAGGCAAACTTAGTTTGTGAGCTAAAATGCACTCACCTGGGCCCCATTTGTCTGCTGTTAATGATCAGGAAGGGTATAGTATCAAGCAATCAGCCAGTTGCACATCCGAGTTAAGTGGCACCAAACTGTATAGAAAAAGCTTATTTCAATTGAACTTGTAAGGAAACAACCTCTAGACTGAGAAAGTTCCAAATTAAAAAGGTTTATTAAAAACAGATATGTAGCTACGCAAGAGCACGCCCCTTTAAAGCCACCCAGCATGCTCTGGTCTGCTACATTTCAAATTCCCCTTTTTATAAGGTTTTCCTTTCACACAACACACACTTACAGAATGATACATTGATACGAGGCATTAGTACTAGTATGATAACATCTTTGTAACAGACTCATAAGCGCCATTTTAGCTTCCTAATGAATATATCCATATATTACCTAAACTTATCATATGTTATGATATCAATACTAATATTGATACTTAGATAGGTTTAATTAAAATTGTAAATGTAATTGTATGTATAAATGTATCATTATTATGCATGATGTAGGAATCAGTAAAGATCACATTATCCTTATATATTTGTAAATGTATTTGTCAATTCTATTTTTGTCTATTAAGGGACAAAAGTAAATTCAGAAACAGTTGGTTAATACTGTCCCCCACATGGGGTTGGTACACTGGTAAATAGAAAAAACGTAACACAGCTACTATATAACCCCTACTCTACACAGCAAGCCACATTTTTGCTAGTGTCCTAGGAGGTTGGGCTCCTTTTGCTCAGCTCTGTTCAAAAACGTCTTATTACTTTTTGCTAGCCTTCTAACTTCATAGTATTTTTTTTCTTGATGGCTTTTTTTTCTTTTAATTCTTTTTATTGTTTTGAAAAAACATACAAAAACTGAGCCACTGGGCATACCCTGACTCAAGATAACACAAAGAGAACATACACTACAAGTATAACTACTATAAAACAAAAAACAAACAAAAACCCTGAACAGGGCTGCAGCTATAAAATTTGCAAAGTCATGCTTTACCAATAAAAGGCAGTGACTGAAGGTGGAGATTGTTTACTGTGGAACAACCGAGGATGTGGAGAAAGTGGCACAGGCCCCCCCCCCCCATTAGTACAGATGACAAGCAACAAGAGAGATTACTGAGCTACAGTATCAGGGCCCTCACAATCATTAGCAGTTTCCCCCATTTCCAACCATATTTTCCAGACCTTCGTGAACTTCTGAGGACAACCTCTGCTAGTGTATGCCACTTTATAAAGAGGGATTATAGAATTCACAAACGCCTTCCACGATGAAAGGGTGGGTGCATCAGGTGTCCGCCACCTGAGAACCACCAATTTCCTTGCGTAGAACAGCAAAAGACCCAGTAGAGTGCGGGCTGCCACCGAATGGGCCAGGGTATTCACAAGTCCCAGGATGCAAAACTCAATTTTAGGAGGCACACGGGTGGTCGTCACTTGATCTATAAAGTCCAGAACCTCAGTCCAGTACGCAAGTAGAGACTGACAATGCCATATCATATGCGTATAAGTGGGGGCATCAGCACGGCAGCGCCAGCAGATCCCAGGAGTACCAGGGAAGGCTCTGCTCAGTCTAGTTGGCGTCAGGTGAAACCTATGCAATATTTTGAACTGTACTAGTCGGTCTCTGGAGGCCACGAGGTGCCGGAAGGGGTAATCCCAGACAACCTCCCAGTCTTCCGTTTCCAGCTCTGGCACCTCCGCAACCCAGAAGGCCTGCAGAGCCTCCAGGCCAGAATGCACACTGGGGAGCAGGGAGTTATATAGGGAAGAGAGAGGCTTTTTCAGCGTCTCATCACGGAGGAGTTCTTGATGGCTTTAACCAAGATCCTTGCTACACTATTGGTGTTTTTCTCTTGGTGACGTCAATAAAAAATTCCTTAAAACACCCCTCCTTAAGCACTAACTGTGGAAGCTTTACCCAGATCCTGCTGAACTGAATGAACATGACTTGCCTGAAATGTGACTTTCAGGAACTGGGCTCAGCATTGTGGCAGACCCTTAAGTACCGTGTTAGCAGCAGGGTGCTGTTGGGGGTCCAGAGTCATTACCCAGGCCCCAGGTGTGACCAAGTTTCTGAAGACTCACTTAATGAGTATGGTCAGTTAGGCTGAAGCACTGGGAGCTATTGCTACTGTTGTACTATTGGGCACTTTTTTGAAAATCCCAACACAACCAGTTTACTGTGGTAAGGATTAAAATGGTTCTAAAGGTTTATTTATTTTTTCCTTTAAAAATAATAAATACATCATACTTACCTGCTCTGTGCAATGGTTTTGCACAGAGCAGCCTGATCCTCCTCTTCTCTGGCCCCCTGCCGCTGCACCTAGCTTCTCCCCCTTTCCTAATGTTCCCATAGCAAGCTGCTTGCTCTGGGGGCACTAGTGCATGCTCGCTCCTGAGCAACCTCTGTGTGTCTAAGGGACATACATAGTGTGGCTCAGTCCCGCTCCCAGCTCCCTCGTCACTGGCTGTGATTGACAGCAGTAGGAGCCAACGGCTCCCATTGCTGTGTCTCAGGCAAAAAAGGAGGGAGAGACCTGGGAGAGCTGCTGCTCTTACCTACAACTCTGCATCAAGCAGGGGCTCAGGTAAGTATTAGAGCGGCTATGGGGGAACCTATACACTGAAGGTATTTTACCTTCATGCATAGAATGCATGAAGGTGAAAAACCTTCGCCCTTTGCAACCACTTTACGGTTGAGGGATCAAGTGCTGACATAATCTTTTGGGGGAGGTTAGTTTGTGCACACGCAATTCTCTCTTTCCCCCCACTCAGTCTGGAGGGGACATCATTACACTGCTGCATCTGCTTTTGAAGCATCACTTGAATCTCCTGTTTCTGGTTAGTTCTACTGTCTGCATATAGTGACCTTGTCACCTCAAGCTGCCTGAAGCCCTTGTCAGCATCAGCTGCTCAGATTTTTAACTACTTGGGGCCTTACCTCACTTTGGCCTAGTTGCATTACTGAGGTTACACCTCTCAGTGTGCTTGGTACCTACCATGCAGCCTCTGAGATGCCTCCTGGTTTTTTAGGTCAACAGGGGTGAGCTGCTTCTGTTCCCTTCTCTAACAAGGATCGGTTAATGCAGGACTGGTTCTCATGCCCTTCCGGTCATTTTTCTGTGGCATTCTCACTGTGCAGAATTCAAATGACTTTCACCCCTCCAAGAAAAGGGTCAGTTTTCTGGCTTCTCCCTGTCCACACTCTTTGCAATGGCTTATTTACTGTTAACTTCACTTGGCTCAGGCTTCTCAAGGGGTCAGTTTGGTGACTGTGGTTCTCTGGCAAGGTTACTCAGGTCAAGGCTTTTGCTTATAAAGACCTCTGCTTGCGGTCCATTAATCCCTTTCTCATCTGTCAGAAACATTCTTCCTCCTTCTTCTTTTGGGGCTTAACGTATGCTCAGAGAACACTCTCCCAGCACAGTATTATCCTTTTCTGTTGCCTCCCAGTCCTTGCCAGCCTCCCATCCTATGTCTGGGAGCCTGGACATGGGATGAAACAACTTGATGATCTCTCCAGACCAAGAAGTTCCTGGCATCACCTGTCTGTTGAGCTGAATGTGTACTCTATGCAGGCAGTCCCAAAAATATCAATTGGGATACAGCAGCTGCGCAGACACAGCCACTGCTCCCAATGTGACATCCGTGCAGGTGTGGGTTTTAGGGTTGCCACCTAATCCCATTAATTACACAGATTATGAGGCTAATATAATGCACTTAAGGCACTAATTGAGTTTAATTACCACCTTAATCAGCCACAAAACCTGTGTAATTAGTATGTGTCCTGGTTTAAAGGGATGAGGTGGTAACCCTAGTGGGTGTATGGCCCTAGATGCCCAACAATTTTTTTGTCCATCAATGGACTCCAACATTTTTTTTATGGTAAAAACAAAAATTAACGCTTATGAAAAGTCATGCCTGTAATTAATAAATAGCTTAATAACTTTCATCCCATGTATTTTCTTACAGACTACAGCGAAGTTGAATCTCGCCATTTGGTTCCAGGAGACATTGTTGTTTTAACTGGCAAGAACTTTTTTATGTCATGTGATGCAATTTTATTCAATGGGACATGCGTTGTGAATGAGGGAATGTTAACAGGTAAGTTATATCCCATCCTTTATATATTGAAAGTAGACTGCAAGTGAAAACACAGCCATATGTACACTGTTTCCAGATATGACATGTATCCATTTTGACGTAGATGGCCACTTTCATGCCTCTTGCAAACCAATGTCCTTCTCTGTCCAAAATGTGCACCTCTCTACCCTCAAAAGAATGTAGCTATTATTTTTGAGACATAGGAATACTGCTAATTCCTGACCTACAGAGTTCATCCTCCTAAATTTGCCCATCTGTTTGTTAAACAAGTTGTTTTATCCCCGCCATTGTACAGGTTTTTGCATTCCTCACTACAATGCATTATATTAAACATGTTGCTCTGCTTGTGTTTGGGTGATGGGCCTTTCTGTTGTTCAAGGTTAAATCTAAGTGTATTACTGGGCTTTAAAGACAAAGCAAAATAAATCTTTAGTATTTTCTGACACTCCAGCTACATATGGGATTGCTTTATTATTCTGTATTCTGCTTCACCCCCTGTCTAATTGTCATGTGCTTTTGCTTGACCTTGTCAATGGTTTAATGAAAGCCCAGTCTTAGTACCCATACACTTTCAAAGGAACTCCTGAGATGTCTATGTTCTTTCTCTTGTTTTATGACTCTGTGTTTGTTGTTGCTATCTCAGCTAGCTCAGTGTTGCAGAGTTCTAAAAGTAAATTTGTGTTTGATTGTATGGAGAAAGTTAATAAGTAGATACTGTTCTGTGTGCTTAGATTTAATTTAGATTTTAGTGTCCAAGTCACTACCATCCTTGACATGAAACAAACAGTACATAAATAGTAATTTGTTACTCTGTGTATCTTCCTGTGGCACTTGATGTTTTCATGAATTGAGGTTTTTATACTCACTAAAAGAATGTACTGCAAATGTTCTAATCTTAATGCATGTATCATTCAACTAAACCAATGACTTGGTGATGTTCCCCTGAATAAGTTCACAATCATCTCTTCCATATACAGGTTAACTGCAGTGCAGGGCATCAGAAGCAGAAGCTGGTACTGATAAAATCCATAAGATTTATTTAAAAAAAAACAAAAACAAAATCCAAGTAACACAGCATACAATGAAAGAAAGTGTTGACACGTTTTATGTCGACAGGTGGATAATTATAGCACATTCAACAAAGTGTATCTTCCATTTAAATAATTAACTGATCTGCTTACACATCCTGCTGCAGCCAATCTAAATATCTGCTCTAACAATACCACTCTCCATACAATGGGGGACTCTGGCAATGCCATTGTGCATCCATGTTTCAGTCTGTAGAAATTATTCTTCTACTTGAAGTAGGATATAGTTTGCCTATCTTGAGCTTTGTTTGGCTGTGAGTAATCTCATTTTATATGTTTACTAAAGCCAGTCATAGATGGCTTGAATCTCGTCTAGGTTTATTCATTGTTTGAATTGGGTACAACCAGCAGAGCATACATTTGCATGCAATTAATCACTGTGTTCTCCCAGCAGGGGTGACTCCCCGTGCCCCCTGTGCAAGGAGAACACAATAGCTCCATGGGAGCGATTCCCCCATCAACACTGACTGTTTTAAAGAGGGAATTGAGCGATTTTCCTTCCTGAAACCCGTGGTTGCAGGAAAGAAAATCACATCATATATGGCCTGCCTTAGAGTCTCAATAGCCTCTGCAGTTGGTATACGAGTGAAAAGTGATGAAAGCTTATGGGACACCATTGTCTCTTCTGATTTTAAAGTTAGAAATGCACTAGTAGAATTTTGTTAGACATTTTTTATTTTTGGAAAGTTCATTTGATCTTCTAGTAGGGTCAAATCAACGTTAGTTTTCTACCCAGCAAGGAGAAAATATGAAGGAGCAAGATGGAAAATTTTTCCTGAACGAACAAATGAATTTAATAGTAAATTTGGTTTTCATTTCCGAAAATACATTCATTCCAAAACGGAATGTTAAAAGCAAATAAAATATTGAAGTACCTTTGAACGACATACTTCAAGTCATTGAATGTACTGAAGATTTTCATATAAATGTTCATACGAATGTTTGTTAAAAAAATCTGCTAGACTATGGGTAGCTTTACTTCTTTCTTTAAATTCTAGCTAGGGTTGGCAGTACAATGTCTGATCAAAGGCATTTACCTTTTGTTGCTATTGTAGGCAGTCTGTCCCTTTTATGTTTTTACAGCTAGTGTGGTCTCTTTTAAAGGGATTGTAAAAGCAGAAGGTTTTTTTTTATCTTAATGTATTCTATGCGTTAAGATAAAACAAAAAAAAAACCTTTGGTGTTCAGCAGCCCCCCTCAGTCCTCCTAATACTTACCTGAGCCCATCTTTATCCACTGATGTTGCAGGAGTATCTTAGCTGCCCCGGACTCCCCTCCTCATTGGTTGAGACAGCAGCACAGCGTGATTGTATCCCGCTGCTGTCAATCAAACTTAGTCAGCCAATTAGGAGAGAGGGAGGCAGGTCTTGGCTCCATGTCTGGATGGACACAGAGAGCTGTGACTCAGCTTGGATGCCCCCACATAAAGCTGTTTGCTGTGTGGGCACTCAACAGGAGGGAGGGGCCTGAAGCACAGAAGAGAGACCCAAAAAGAGGAGGATTGGGGCCACTCTGTGCACAGAGCAGGTAAGTATACCATGTTTGTTATTTTTTAAAAAAAGGAAAAAAAATGAGACCCTTCAATCACTTTAAGTAACTTGTAAGTATTGACATCACTGAACAGAGTGGCCACCTTAAAACTATGATTAAATGGGTTCATCAAACATCAACAGTGCATCTTCCCTTGTACCCAGATAGCAAGGATAATTTGCCACACATGTGTAGCAGTGTTGAATTGTAAGTCTTGGTAACTTGCTGCACCTTTTCACTGGCAAGTTGTACACTTGCAGAGCACTTGAAGCACTTTTCCAAATCCAGCCACACTGACCCCTGTGGTGTGATGACTATTGCACAACATAACTGAACCAGAACTGGCAGCAGACTTGCAGAATGTTTGCAAAGAAAGTTGATCTGGAGTCATGCAAAGGGGACTTGCTGCAATTGTGCAACAAACTTGTCAATCTTGGAAAGTCTAGCAATAGCTTAGCAAGTTTTTCAAACTTGAGTTCAGATTGGAAGGAAGTGCTTTTTGCGCTGAATAAGATAGCAGACTCTCGGATGAAGTTGTTCAGCCTCTCCTCCCCCAATATGTGTACAGGAGTGGACTAGCCCCTAGGGGAAAGAGATAATTATTCCACAACCTAAATAAAATGCAGCCCGCTCAGGTGTTCCCTGAGAATTGCTGAAGACTATGCAGCTGAGTTAAATAACAGTATAGTAGAGGAAAGGTAAAGCGCCTCTTGAGTGTGGTAAAAAGTTTTTATTACAGTAAATACAGTAGCAACTTACATGGAGGTAAGTGAATTCTCGTGTACAGCATGTCACATTCCGGGGCCAGATGTGGATATTCACAGCATCCAGGCAGTGTCCATGAGAATTCACTTACCTCCATGTAAGTTGCTACTGCATTTACTGTAATAAAAACTTTTTACCACACTCAAGAAGCGCTTTCCCTTTCCTTTTCTTGTCTACACAGAGTTGGCTTCACTCTTCCGGTCAGCAGCCCTGAGTGCTTACCCATCCATCCAATCCACCCTGGACCCTCTCATCCTGTACTGGATTTCAGGTTAACCCATACCTTTTTCTTCCTGGGACTTTCCTATCCCCCCTTGTGCATATTATTTAAAGTCCATCGCATGATGCCCATTGCATCTCGGCCACACATCCCGGATACATCACTTATCATCCTATCCCCATTAGCAGCTGATTACCCCCTCAGCACTACCTCTGAGCGCCACCACCATCCTATATAAATAACAGTATAGGCTGGGCATCCAGGAAGAAGAGACACATGGCAGCGGATAGCCATCTTCTTCTGTAAGTGGAGACACTAAAAGCCTAAAGTTGAAACATTGAATAAATAAAATAAAATGAACAATAAATATCCCATTGGGCTACAGTGACCTAAATTTTTAGGGGCATATGCTGTTTGGTTTGCTGGGAACTGGGCAGGTGCCTGACCACTATCTTGTTTATCAAGTGAACCAGAAAAGTCTAAATTATTCTAAATATTTAACTGACTAGAAATTGAAATACTATATCCTGGGGCAGTAAAAATGGTCTAATTTTTGGGGGATGTCAGTCACTTCTAGACTTGACTGGAAATACTATTTGCTGGGATTTGGGCGGGCAGCCATCTTGTTTATCAAGTGAGCCAGAAAAAATCGTAATCAAATCTGAATACATGACTGACTAAAATTTAAAACACTAAATTGCATTGAACAGTTAGGGTCCTTTCATACGGTGCGCTGTCCGACGAGGTCCGTTCTCTGCTCAGCGAGGGATCGATCCGCCGATCCCCATTGAGCAGGCGGATGACAGCTCCGTCTCCGCTCTCTGTGTGGAGAGGGAGCTGTCAGATCCCCGCTGTACTCTATGGGGAGATCGGATAAGAGCGGACCACCTGTCCGTTCTCATGCGATCTGATCCTCCAGACAGATGGAAAATAGGGTTTCCATCCGTCCGGATTTCACGGACAGGATCAGAATTGGATAGCAGCGGGTGTCAGCAGAGATGTCTCCGCTGACATCCGCTGCCCAAACAGGATGCATGGAGCATCTGAAAAACTGACAGGCGGATCGGATCGCCCGTGTGAAAGGACCCTAACTATGGTATTATTTATTTGGAGACCCTGGCGATCAGTCATTCACTTCTGTACTGGTAATGCTGAGGTGCACTTTCAAAAACCACATACATGCGGGCTTTTTATTGCATAAGAGACATGCAATGACATTATAATATGTATGAGTGGTTCCTGCGCTATCTGAGGTGGTGTATATTTTCCTTCTTACTGCAGCCCCACGGTACTGGTACCAGAAACCAGTTTATACAGGAAAAAATATTGTAAGTTTGTGGCGCGCTTCAGAAGTGAAAATACAAATGCCTTATAAACTGATGTGAATATGTATATAATCCTTGAATAAAACTGTGTTCTTTTTTAGCTGGAAAATAGTTGGTCACTTAAAATTATACCGTGATTAAATATATTGCAAAATATTCTCTCAACTACCTCCCTCTGGAACATAATTGTGTACTATCACATCACTGTCTCTCATGATTTTCTGAAGGACTCAGTAAGGAGATTACACAGGTGCAGGCCATGCTTCAGCTGATTGGCAGCTCTTCCATTCTCTGACTTGCACTATGTGAAGTGGCTGTTTGAGCCCAGCACTCTGCATCTGCCCGAGGTACGATAAGGAGTTAAGGACGCCAGAAAGCGTAAAACCCCCCAGATACGGACAAGACAGGAAACACCAGTGGTCATAACAGGATATCGGAACGATTAAAAAGCCCTCAACTATCTATCCGGAGGCTAAGTTGTATATAATAGGCGCAATATACACCTTATTAAGGTGAGAGTCCAGAGCACCTAGATGTGACACCTGGTGGAGGCAGAAAGTCACAACACTTTTCCTTTGCATGAGAGCACTTTTGAAGATATTGAATAGAATTGCACCTTATCGTTTGGATTCATGTATATGGACATTATGAAACACAGCACTGTATTAATTTTTAATTGAAGAAAGCACATAGCACTTTTGATTGATTTTGAAGAAATATTTATATTGAGTCAATTGGATATTTATTTATTTTATTTATTGGAACACAAGCACCCAGCACTTTTTGATACATAATCAACACAATATAGAGGCATATTGGAACTATTTAATTATTTATTTATATTTTGCAATATATTTAATCACGGTATAATTTTAAGTGACCAACTATTTTCCAGCTAAAAAAGAACACAGTTTTATTCAAGGATTATATACATATTCACATCAGTTTATAAGACATTTGTATTTTCACTTCTGAAGCGCGCCACAAACTTACAATATTTTTTTATGCAATGACATTAGTTTAGGATTCTTTGAGTACACGCATTAAGAAATCAGACATGCCATTTGTATGATTATATTTGCAAGATGTTGTTTTTGAATACAATGCAAATTACTATTCTTTTGCATTTAGTCATGGCATCAAAAACAAAGGCAGCCATTGATCAGTGTATTCTGACAGCAGTGGGAACCGCTATCAGAATACATTGTCCCAGCAGGTGGGGGAGGGGGGGGGATTCCTTCATCCACATCCACCTTGTCTGTGTGAATGGAGGAATCTGTTTGCTTTTTTTTTTGTTCAGACAGGAATAAAATTAAATTGTCTATGGCCAGCTTAAAACTGTATTTGTCCTTTTAACTTTTTACTGTGGAACCCAAGTGAAAACTACTAGCGTAAATTAACTGTGTCACAAGTGTTCTTAAGGTGAATGGGGAGGTAATTTGGCGCTGCTAGATGTAATCACACAATAAATAAAGGGAAATAAATAGGGTGTAGTATGTCATATAAATATAATGAACCAATATTTAAAACTAGTTTTGGTGCAATGCACAAATGCCCAAAAATAAATATTAATAAATAAATAAAATTGTTAATTAATATAGTGAATAGGTGCAAATGTGGTGGCCGTGACCTTATAAATAAATAAATAAGTATATCCTATAAATATAATAAACCAATATTCCAAAAGCCAATATATGGTACAATGCACAGATAACCAATAATAAATATTAATAATAAATAATTATGCAGTATTGAATAAGTGCAAATTAGTGACAGTGACCTTATAGGTATAAGTAACTACTAGTATGGAAAATGTGACCAAAAAGGTGAATAATAAATAAACCAATTGGTAAACAAATGGAAAAATTAGTGAACAAGAATGCACGTGAAAACTAGCCAATATGCTAGATGTGACCAATTACTGTGATCTCAGGAGGGGTAATATATAAATAAATAAGTGAAAAAAGATGAATAAGTAAAATTAAGATATTGGGCTGTATGTTCTAAAACTTCAAAACATATTGGTAAAAAATGTTTCAAATATAAAAAGACATCCTATAAAAAGTCCATAAATAAGTGAATAAAATCCAAGGAGAATGGAGAAAAGAGGTGAGTCACTCTCATCTGATTAGACAGGTTTACACTCTCCCATAGAAATATATTATGGAAGATAGATCCTCAGGTACATAGCATATCCATCAAGTTAGGGCAATTTAATGAACCTTTTTGAAGCCGATCCGGTCCGATCCCTAGCTGCGCTGTCAGCTATGGGTTCGCTGTGGAGGAGGTTGCAGAGGACACAGGTGGGTGCAGTTCCTCTTACTGCGTTGCCCAGCTCTCCTGGTTCACTTGGCTTACTTAGCCTTTTGTTGCAGCACCCTGCTGTATGGCCTACTCATGGCTTTTGGATAGGGGTTCTTCTGACACCTCCATAGAAGCCCAAATGACTCCTGGGAAGAGATCTCCTGGCTACTGGCTGGGGTAGCTCTCACCCCTGGTTGAAACCACCTGTCTCCAATATGGAAGCTGTCTCCAAACTGGGAGCCAAAGTTTGGAGACAGCTTCCATATTGGAGATACGCGATCCGGTCAGCTGATTGAGGGGCTCATCCGAAATATTTGAAATGCTGGTTACCCCTGTAGGGGTGTGGCCCTCTGGTGAGTGCGGGAAGTGATAAGAGGGGAGCACTGATTTCCTCACCCAGCACCCACGTTTTTCGGATCACCTCGTGACTCACCTCTTTTCTCCATTCTCCATGGATTTTATTCACTTATTTATGGACTTTTCATAGGATGTCTTTTTATATTTGAAACATTTTTTACCAATCTGTATTGAAGTTTTAGAACATACAGCCCAATATCTTAATTTTACTTATTCACCTTTTTCACTTATTTATTTATATATATATATATATATATATATATATATATATATATATATATATATATATATATATATATATAACCCCTCCTGAGATCACTGTAATTGGTCACATCTAGCATATTGGCTAGTTTTCACGTGCATTCTTGTTCACTAATTTTTCCATTTGTTTACCAATTTGTTTATTTATTATTCACTTTTTTGGTCACATTTTCCATACTAGTAGTTACGCATACCTATAAGGTCACTGTCACTAATTTGCACTTATTCATTACTGCATAATTATTTATTATTAATATTTATTATTGGTTATTTGTGCATTGTACCATATATTGGCTTTCGGAATATTGGTTTATTATATTTATAGGATATAATTATTTATTTATTTATAAGGTCACTGCCACCACATTTGCACCTATTCACTATATTAATTCACAATTTTATTTATTAATATTTATTTTTGGGCATTTGTGCATTGCACCAATACTAGTTTTAAATATTGGTTCATTATATTTATATGACATTCTACACCCTATTTATTTCCCTTTATTTATTGTGTGATTACATCTGGCAGCGCCAAATTACCTCCCCATTCACCTTACTTATGAGTATAGTTTACACTATATTTTGAGGTAGGCAGCAGCCATTCCTACATTTTTCTCTTTTACCCATTAGCGCGGAAATTTTGACTTATACACAAGTGTTCTTAGTCCCCCATTCCATACTGCCACAGCTCATATTCCACCATCCCTAGTCCTCCTGCCTGCCAGACTTGCACATCTTCCTGGGCTTACAGTATCTTCCACTTCTCAAAGTCTAAGACCTCTACTGCAAGTCTTGCTTCAATCCCTCTCTTGAAGGTTCCTAAGAGAAGAAGGTGAGCTCCATCATTACTTAAATTACATAAATACTACAGTTTTATAGCATTGGTTGTAATATTCCCAACTTTACCTGTTCTGGAGCAGGCACACTTTACAGATCTCCTCTAAAGAAAATGTTTAACTTTTTATGCATGTAAGGTTCACTGCTTGTGGACAAATTATTTTGTGCAGGCAGTGTCACAATTGCAGCTGCTGATAGTAAGGACCATTCTGTGAACAAGACTTTAGACCCATTGTGCACCTCCAGGGTTTTAATACTACACTTGAATTTTGTTATGTTTGATTTCAAATAGGAGAATCTATTCCTGTGACAAAAACTCAGCTGCCACATCTAGACAAAACCATGCCGTGGAAACAATACAGTGGAGAAGATTATAAACGCCATATTCTGTTTTGTGGAACTGAAATAATACAGACTGAATCCACTGCACAGGGGCCAGCCAAAGCTGTAGTTTTAAGCACAGGTGAGCTAAGTATGGAAATGTATATTCTCCAAAAAAAAATAATGATTTTCTTTTCACAATAATACATTTTGTGAAAAACAAGTTTTTTTTTTCTTTTATCATAGGATTTAATACAACTAAAGGGGACATGGTGAGATCCATATTATATCCAAAACCATTAAACTTTAAATTAGACAGAGACGTAAGATGGTTCTATATATTTCTGACATGTTTGGCCATCATTGGAATCATCTATGCAGTTACAATATATGTACAGAGGAAGGTAATATAACCCATAAAATTGTCATTTTTATTTTTTCTACTTATTGTGCCACAGTCAAAGTTGTACTCCAGGCAAATATTAAAGGCACAAATTAAAGCAGCTTGGTTTTCAGTAATACATCATTATATATACATCATTATATGTATTTTTAAATACAAGCAACATACAGCAAGTACTTAATTTTGACTTTGTATCAGCCTCTTGCAGTGCACTGTATAGTTTGTATATCAGTGCTCAGAAATGGGAAGGGAGAAGAAACACAAAGAACTTCTCCAATATGCTGTAGTGTAAGGAGCATTCTAACAGATCAATGTGACGTTTTTCCCTTCACTTTTCATTCACTTAGTGGGGGGGACCGTTAACAGAAAGTAAAACTGCAGAAAGCAGCAAAAGATTAAGCCACTACCTTGGGTAGGGCTCTGTTGTGTGGCAGAGCAGTGCAAATCTTAGGACTGAAAAACAAATCCTTTGATAGGTAAAACAGATCTCCTATATGTATTTTATATGTGTATTTGGCTGTTTGCCTGGAGTTCAGCTTTAGGTTTTTGATAAATCTAGGTGGCCACATTACATTTTATAAGTAAAGGTGATTATACAGTCATACTGCAAAGCATTCGGCTCGCTTAAAGATTACAATATAAATTAGGTCTAAGAAAAAGATGTTGTATTTTCTGCTGTGCAATCAGATTTTCAAGAATTCCACTTCTGAAATTCCAGAATAAAATACACTGAGTCAACATCGGAAAAGGTTTACACTGTGACTGTTGTGTTGGGTGGAAATAAAAAAAGAGATCATCACACAAAATATGATACTAAATAGTTTTGACACAAATTTTTCCCAATTGTAAAGTTCATATTCCAGATCTACTGCATATAGTGCTGTATTCTGTATTACACCTAACATGGCCTTTTTCTCTAGAGGTAAAAAATCCAGACAGCCACTTTCCCAGAGGTCCCTGCATCGTTAAAATTGTTTCTGAGTCAAAATGCCCTAACTTCCAATCCAGAAGCTGGAGAAGAAGGAAAGTCTAGTTAACCCAACCTCAAAACATGTTACAAAACTAAATCTAGGTGCTAAAATTAACACTAAGGCTCGGTTCACACTGGGGCGGCATGACTCCTTACTACTTCGGGGGCGACTTGTGCATTCCCATGCACCACGACTTTGGAGTGACTTGCATAGACTTCACATAATGGAAGTCTATGCAGGTCGCTCCGAGGTCGCCCCGAAGTAGTACAGGACCCTTTTTCTAAGTCGGAGCGACTTGTGTCACTCCTATTAGAACGGGTCCTGTAGCAGTCAATGGACCGTGAGGGAGCGCAACTTGTCAGGCTGACAAGTCGCCTGACAAGTCGCGCTAGTGTAATCGAGTCTAACACTCAGGGCTGGGAGAAGGGGTGGGCAAGAGGGATGGTCGCCCTGGGTGCAATGGTTTACTGTAGGGATGGGGGCGCCTTTTTTCTGTTACAAGGCTGACAGGAGTAAAGACACTGGCAGTGATTTTGACAAGCGAATGACTGCTGGGTGTAGGATCCCCTAAGCTTGCACATCACAAACGGGGGACGCAGTTTGACATCTTTGCCTTGGGCACTGAATGGGCTTTTTTTTTCTCTACATAACACCCTCAAGTATAGAATGTGTGTGTGTGTGTGTTTTTTTTGCTTCAGCAATGTAACCTTGTCTTTTTAGGTTTGTAATCGACCTTAACGTATTATACATTGTGCTTCTTTGGACAGACAATAGCTGAATTGAATACATACATGTTTTAATTGGGAAGAAATCCACATCCACAGACACAATGGGGGAGATTTACTAAAACTGGTGCACACAGAATTTAGTGCAGCGGTGCATAATGACCAATCAGCTTCTTACTTTAGTTTGTTCAATTAAGCTTTCTATCTGGTTTCTATTCAGAGCTGTACCAGATTCTGTGTGCACCTGTTTTAGTAAATCCTCCCCAATATGTACCCCATAATATAACAGTTAAAGTCTGCTGATTAAAAAGATGTCATATAAGTTTAATTTTATAGGGCTAAGCTAAACATACCTGAATTTGATTTGTAGAAGGTTCTATAAACTGTCCCAAAGTTCTGAACATAAACCTAAACTCCATTGAAGTCAATCTTTAAACTCATTTCTGGCCTTTTTTTATAGGGCTAACAGGTAAAAAGATTAACCACTTAAGGACCAAAGTTAAAATCAGTATTTCTTCCTAGAAAATTACTTAGAACCCCCAAACATTATATATATTTTTAGCAAAGACTCTGGAGAATAAAATGACGGTTGTTGCAATATTTTTTTGTCACGCGGTAATCGAGCAGCCGTCTTTCAAATGCAATTTTTTGGGAAAAAATACATTTCACTGAATTAAAAAAAAAACTAAACAGTAAAGTTAGCCCAATTTTTTTTGTATATTGTGAAAGATTATGTCACGCCAAGTAAGTAGATACCTAACATGTTATGGTTTAAAATTGCGCACACTCATGGAATGGTGACAAACTACGGTACTTAAAAATCTCCATAGGCAACGCTTTTAACAGTTAGGCCTCTTTCACACGGAGGGGACCATATTTCGATCCGCTCCGGCACTTTTTTTTTACAGACACGGATGACACTTGTGTCATCCGGTCCGTATGTCCGCATATCATCCCATAAACACACACACAGTTTTTGCCAATCCCTTTTTGGCGATAACTGCCAACACCACTGGACTTAAAAAATAAAAATAAAATTCTGCTCACACAATGAAGGCTAATCACCGTGTGCCTGCTCCGCCATCTGACAGTTCTTAAATAGGTAAGATGGGGAGCCATCTGATGATGTCAGCTTGTGGCACCACCCCTGTGTGATGTCACCGATCAGTGCGTGCTGAGTCAGTGATGTGACATGGGGCATGCCACCAGGTGATATCACCAGGTGGCCCTGCCCCTTACCTATTTAAGAACTGTCAGATGGCGGAGTAGGCACAGGGCAGTTATCCTTCGTTGCAGACGTTTTTTTATTTCTTTTTTCTGGTCCGACAGTGGCGGTCGTTGTCATGACTGACAATGGAATACATCAGGGGCCATTGTTTTTTTTATTTTTTAAACACTTTTTTTTGTAAATGAGTAGGGGTACAATGTTTTCTTGACGTTATAGTAATTTTATTTCTGTTGGGTAAATGACAACAAGATTTACCTAATGTGCCATTTTTTTGTTATTAGGTACCTGCATGGAGAATTATTGTGGAGTCTTTGGTTCTCATAATCTGTGCTATATCTCCAGTTATTCCAGCAGCCTTGATGGTTGGGATTCTCTATGCTAAAAGGAGACTAAGAAAGAAACGGGTATACTGTGTCAGTCCAGACAGAATTAACATGTGCGGCCAGATCAATCTTTTCTGCTTTGATAAGGCAAGTTTTTTTTCCAGTTTAAAAAGGAAATAATCTTAACTACAAACATTATTATTTCAATTATACAGTGCAGTCCCAAATACTTGCTTGGGGTTTGTCCATTTACATTTTTAAAACATATTATGTAACAAAAAATGGAAATATGATGTAAACAGATAATTCATCTTTTCATAATGTTTTAATAGCAAGTAAGAGTCTTTAAACTTCCCCCTGTGTAAAACTATACCATACATCATTTCATTGGTAGTGCAGAGCGCTGGGTGATTGAGTTTTAAGCTTCACTTTGTTCTCAGTCCTTGTTTCACACACACACAATGTTATTTATGTGAATATGAATTATTATTTTTATTCATTTGATTTCTAGACTGGAACTTTAACTGAAGATGGCCTTGATTTATTGGGAGTAATACCATCTAAAAATGCATGGTATGTCTGCCCACTAAAATGCTTCCTATTTATAAGATACAGTATTTCTTTCTTTTTACAAAGATTTGATTATTTCTATTAATTTATTTCACTTTTCATCTTAAGCTTTCAGGAAATGTTAACTCATGAACATATTACCGATCTCTCTGGGGAGCCACTATTTACTGCAATGACAAGCTGTCATTCTCTGATCATGGTGGATGGAAAACTACAAGGTGATCCATTGGATGTGAAAATGTTTGAATCCACTGCCTGGGTAATAGTTTCACACCCCTTTTTTATGATTGCTCTAATATTGAAGCACACATGTACTACTACAAATATGTTTCCTTGCTCTTCTAAATAAAAAATAAAAAACTGTTAGCAGCAGTGTTAAACACTCCAATACTGGGCACTTTTACCCTCTTCCTGGCCATGCCAATTTTAAGCTTTCAGCGCTGTCGCGCGTTAAATGACAATTGCATGGTCATTAAAAAAAAAAAAAATAATACATTTTTTTTCCCTTTTTACTTTTATTTTTATTTTTTTTTACCAAAGTAATATAATGTTACCATAGTAACATTGTAATACTCTGGGGAAGTGATCAGGATTTTTTTTTCACACATTATGTTTGCATATAGCAGTTCATTACATTGCTACAGTACTGTATATGCAAGGATTTTACTGAATAAAATTGATTTATTCAGTTTTCCTTTGTTGTGATTAGCTGTGATCGGTAAGAGCTAATCACGTGCTATAGATGGGCTGTGACAGTCTGTACCATGTGATCACACTGACCAATAACAGCTAGCAACATACAATATCTCACAAAAGTGAGTACTCCCCTCACATTTTTGTAAATATTTTATTATATCTTTACATGTGACAACACTGAAGAAATTACACTTTCCTACAATGTAAAGTAGTGAGTTTACAGCTTGTATAACAGTGTAAATTTGCTGTTCCCTAAAAATAACTCAACACACAGCAATTCATGTCTAAACTGCTGGCAACAAAAGTGAGTACACCCCGAAGTTAAAATGTCCAAATTGGGCCCAATTAGCCATTTTCCCTCCCAGGTGTCATGTGACTCCTTAATGTTACAAAGTCTCAGGTGTGAATGGGGAGCAGGTGTGTTTAATTTGGTGTTATCGCTCTCACTCTCTCATACTGGTCACTGGAAGTTCAACATGGCACCTCATGGCAAAGAACTCTCTAAGGATCTGAAAAAAAGAATTGTTGCTCTACATAAAGATGGCCCAGGCTATAAGAAGATTGCCAAGAACCTGAAACTGAGCTGCCAATACCATACAGCGGTCTAACAGGACAGGTTCCACTCAGAACAGGCCTCACCATGGTTGACCAAAGAAGTTGAGTGCATGTGCTCAATGTCATATCCAGAGGTTGTCTTTGGGAAATAGACGTATAAGTACTGCCAGCATTGTTGCAGAGGTTGAAGGGGTGGGGGATCAGTCTCTTAGTGTTTAGACCATACGCCGCACACTGCATCAAATTGGTTTGCATGGCTGTCGTCCCAGAAGGAAGCCTCTTCTAAAGATTATGCACAAGAAAGCCTGCAAACAGTTTGCTGAAGACAAGCAGGCTAAGGACATGGATTACTGGAACCATGTCCTGTGGTCTGATGATACCAAGATAAACTTATTTGGTTCAGATGGTGTCAAGCGTGTGTGGCAGCAACCAGGTGAGGAGTACAATGAAAAGTGTGTCTTGCCTAGAGTTAAGCATGGTGGTGGGAGTATCATGTTCTGGGCTGCATGAGTGCTGCCGGCACTGGGGAGCTACAGTTCATTGAGGGAACCATGAATGCCAACATGTACTGTGACATACTGAAACAGAGCATGATCCCCTCCCTTCGGAGACTGGGCCGCAGGGCAATATTCCAACATGATAATGACCCCAAACACACCTCCAAGACAACCACTGCCTTGATAAAGAAGCTGAGGGTAAAGGTGATGGACTGGCCAAGCATGTCTCCAGACCTAAACCCTATTGAGCATCTGTGGGGCATCCTCAAACAGACGGGGGAGGATCGCAAGGTCTCTAACATCCACCAGCTCTGTGATGTCATCATGGAGGAGTGGAAGAGGACTCCAGTGGCAATCTGTGAAGCTCTGGTTAACTCCATGCCCAAGAAGGTTAAAGGCAGTGCTGGAAAATAATGGTGGCCACACAAAATATTGACACTTTTGGCCCAATTTGGGCGTACTCACTTTTGTTGCCAGCGGTTTAAACATTAATGGCTGTGTGTTGAGTTATTTTGAGGGGACAGCTAATTTACAGTGTTATACAAGCTGTACACTCACTACTTTACATTGTAACAAAATGTCATTTCTTCAGTGTTGTCACATGAAAAGGTATAATAAAATATTTTACAAAAATGTGAGCGGTGTACTCACATTTGTGAGATATTGTAATTGTATACAATGGATGTCTTAAAGGAAGCCATCCATTGTAAACAACTGTCAAGTGACCTGCTGTGATTGGTTACAGTGGTCACATGGTACCGAAAGCGGGCCAGTACAGTGATCAGTCATCCGCAAAGCTGGTGACAGATTGCGCCGCTGCGCTGCTCCACTGCCTCACACACCTCACACAGGGCATCATCTGGGAGGATGTCATATGACGTCCGCATGAATCGACGAGAGGATCTAGCCAGTGTCATTATGCTATACACCAGGCGGGAACCGGTTAATTACCTATTTAGTGTTAACACTATTTTAGTCGACTAAAATACGACTAAAACTAAAACAATTCAGATGACTAAAATACCACTGAAATTAAAATGGAACTTTAGTCAAAAGACTATGACTAAAACTAAATTGAAATTTCACGTCAGAATTAACACTGCACTACCACATAAGAATAAATAGGGAGCATAGACTAAGCTGCTGAAAGAAAAAAAAAATAAGAAAAAGGCCTTTCTTATTTTTTAGTAATATATTCAGGTAATATGTGCAATGGCCTTATAGCCAATAGAGTTTACATTTATATATATATATATATATATATATATATATATATATATATTTTTTTTTTTTTTTAAAGTTGCACTTATCAAAAAGCAATATTTTTCTTTGTTTCTGAAACTTGGTTTTATTTATAAAGATTTGCTGAGAAAGGAAACCAGCAGGCTGTGGGGGAACATGTCTGCAGGAGAAGAGCAGACCCAGTATGGTCTATTTACTAGCCAAGGGGATTAAAGTGGATGTAAACCTGATTCATTAAATTTGACCTCATCTATCTGCAGTGTTTTCTTATCTCTCTCCAAAGCGAAGTCCTTTAGCTTTCTCCTGTTCCGTTCTTCTGTTATCAGTATAATAACTTCTGTCAAGTTCTCGTCAACTTAGATAAAACCAGGCTGAAATTAGTGTTGTGGGAGATTGCTATAAATAGATTAGCAAACAGCTGGTCTTGTCACAGCGCAGCTCTTCCTTCCTCTGCCTATGTGGAGGGGGGGTGTGTGCCTTCCCTCCAATCAGCTGTCACACAGTGTAAGGTTTCACTACACTCCCAGTGCTGAACAGGAAGAGAAAATCTCTAACACAATGTGCACTTTCTAAAGAATATATAAAGCTGAAGACAGCAGATATGCATGTAAAACTTATGTAGGGAGATTTGTTTCATCTCTGTGTATCATCTGAGGCTGTTCACTTCAGTGGGTATATGTGAGGGTTTACATCAACTTTAAAACTCTTTTATTGGACTTTTTGTTTTTGGACAGTGTTTCATATCCCTGGCAGGAATCCTTTTGTTTGCTGACCAATAAACAGGGGCAGGAAGTCCTTTAACCTTACGTGTGGCTTGGATAACCTCTCTGAGAACTCTCCGCTTGAAGCTGAATCCCACACATATCATTAGGTTTTTACTCCAGGAGTATATAATGAGCATTACAATTTAACTAAACGCATTTGATTTTAGTCGACTAAAATGCACTGGAGATGTTAGTTGACTAAAATTCAACCAAAATTAAAATGGCATTTTAGTCACAAGACTATGACTAAAACAAAATCAAAATGTGATGCAAAATGAACACTGGATAGCAGAAAAGAAGATTGATGGGTGGTCTCCAGGCACCACATTACCAACTCATGAATAAAGAAAGGAGGATTTACATATAAAGAAAAGGGGCTTTTGAAATGGCATACACAAAAATAGGAAAATCAGGTTACATTTTTTTCAATGTATTAATACAATTTTTGTAAGATGGTGATCGTCAGACAAATATTTTTCAACAGTAGGTTTAAATGATCTTTGGTAAGCATACAGTTCATGTTACACATAGGTACAGATGATAATGGTTTCACAATAGGCTTAATCAAGAAGATATAAAACTGAAAAAGGTGTGTTGCTTCCACCAACCTGGAAGCCTAGACGATGCCACCAATTGTAAGCCCAAAAAAGCCACCAATAAAACCCAAATGTTGGAGTCGGCTAGAGGGGCTTCTGGAGTTACAGTTTTCTTTTGGCACCAGATTATCTACAGTATATATCTCCCCAGTCATTTACCTTTAAATGAAAGCTGGTGCATCTCTTGTTTTATCCCCTTGTAGTCCCCCAGTAATCCTATGGGTTTTATTGGGAAATGTTTGAGCTTACAATTGGTGGCACCTTTTAGACTGCCAGGTTGGTGGGTGTGACACATTTTTTCCACTAATTTTTTCTTCCTGATGAACTTGTTTAAGGACCATTTACTATCTGTACCTCTGGGTAACATGAATTGTTAGCTCACCAAAGGTGATTTAACCACTTTAGGACTGCTCATGTTGCTGCTACTGCAGCAAAGTGGCAGCCCTGCGTCCAGTGACGTAGACCTACGTCGCTGAACTCCTGCCTGTCTCGCGGGCGCAATCGTCGGGGAAAGAGTGAGAAAATGCGCCCGCTTGTGTAAACAAAGCGGGCGGATCTTCTCTGTGACAGACAGGGACAGATCACAGGATTTAGCATAGTTGAACCTGCGATCTGTGTCTCTGTCACAGAACCCCCTCCCCCCACACATGTCAGTAAGCATGAGGCACACATTTAACCCCTTGATCACCAACAGTGGTAACCCCACACATAGTCACTGCATCTCTAATAAAGTTAACCCCTTCCCTGCCAGTGTCATTATTACTGTAACAGTGCATATTTTTAGCACTGATTACTGTAGTAATGTCACTGGTCCCCCCAAAAGTGTCAAAAATGTCAGTTAGGGGTCTGATCTATCCACTGCAATGTCACAGTCATGCAAAAAATCGCAGATTTCCGCCATTACTAGTAAAAAAAAAAATCAATAAAAATGACAAATCGTTCCCGTAGTTAGTAACTTTTGCGCAAACCAATCAAAATTGCGATTTTTTTTTTACCAAAATATGTAGCAGAAAACAAATTGGCCTAAAATGTTAAAAAATTTTGATCTATACATTTTTTTTGGGGAATGTTATATATCAGAATGTGAAAAATATAGTTTTTTTTTTTCAAAATTGTCACTCTTTTTTTCAAAAATTAAAAATGGCACAGGTGATCAAATACCACAAAACGAAAGCTCTATTTGTGGGGAAGAAAAAAGGACATAAATTTCATTTGGGTACAACATCGCACGACCGAGCAATTGTCCGTTCAAGTAACGCAGTGCCGAATCGCAAAATATGGCCTGGTCAGGAAGGGGGTAAAATCGTCCGGTCTTAAAGTGGTTAAAAATACACTCATTGAGAATTTTTTTGTCAAAGACATGTAGCTAAATACATTTTGGCCTAAATATATGACAAAAAATTAATATATTTTTTAACTGTTAAAGTAGAAAATGTCAATTTTTTTGCAAAATTGTTGCTTTTTTTTAATTAATATCGCAAAAAATAAAAAGCGCAGAGGTGATCAAATACCACCAAAAGAAAGCTCTGTTTGTGGGAAAAAAGGACATAAATTTAGTTTGCATGACCGTGCAATTGTCAGGTAAAGTCGCTCAATGCCAAGTTGAAAAATGTGGCCTGGTCATTAACCGGTTGCTGACCGCCGCAAGTACATATACTGCGGCGGTCAGCCACGGCCAGGCAAAGTGACGTACCGGTACATCACTAGCCTGGGAGCCAATAGCGGGCGGGCGGGCGCGCAGCGCCGGAGGCGCGCTCCCGCCTCGGCTTGTTCACAGACACCTCCGTGCGTGTGACCGGCGGACCCGATGTCCGCCGGTCACTCGCGATCGTCCGCTGTGAAGGGAGAAAGGCAGGCGGCTAGTGTAAACAAAGCCGCCTGTCATTCTTCCCTGTGTAAAAGCATTGATCTAACGGTCCGGCTATGTAGGACCGTTGATCTGTGCTGTTACACACACAGCCACATCCCTGCACAGTAAGAAGCACGCCCCTAGGGACACACATAGTCACTGCATCTCTAATAAAGTTAACCCCTTCCCTGCCTGTGTCATTTTAAACAGTAACAGTGTATATGTATAGCACTGATTACTGTAGTAATGTCACTGGTACCCCCAAAAGTGTCAAAAATGTCAGTCAAGGGTCCGATCTGTCCTCCGCAATGTCGCAGTCCCGCAAAAAAAAATCGCAGATCGCCGCCATTACTCGTTAAAAAAAAAACAACAAAAATGACAAAAATCTTTCCCTTAGTTAGTAAACGCAATAACTTTTGCGCAAACCAATCAAAATATGCTTATTGTGATTTTTGTTACCAAACATAGATAGCAGAAAACAAATTGGCCAAAAATGTAAAAAAAAATTGATTTTTACATTTTTTTGGGGGGGAATTTTATATAAAAAAAATGTGATAAATATTGTTATTTTTGCTAAATTGTCGCTCTTTTTTTGATTATGGCGCATGATCAAAAAATTGCACAGGTGATCAAATACCACCAAAAGAAAGCTCTGTTTGTGGGAAAAAAAAGGACATCAAATTTGTTTAGGTACAGTATCGCATGACCGCGCAATTGTCCGTTAAAGTCACGGAGTGCCGAATCGCAAAATACCCCCTGGTCAGAGAGGGGGTAAAATCTTCCGGGGCTTAAGTGGTTAAGCAGCCAAATACTCTGGGGCTAAAGTGGTTAAAGCTATTTTGTCAAAATCTAGAATTCCAAGTTAATTTTGATTTCAGTGATAACAGTAAACAGGACACATAGAGAGGGTGAATCTCCCTAACGGCGTAACAAACTGCAAAGAAAGCCTAACAGGCGTTCTAACTTTTCTTCACTCTATCCAAATCTAAAAAAAAACTTTTGCCTTACATTATACTTTAAATACATGAAAACCCTGACACAAATAAAAAATGTTTTACAGTGATACAGTATTTCCCAATATATGTTTTTAGGTACTTGAAGATGCCTCCAAAGATTTTTGTGATGAAAACACATCCCAGAATAAAATGGTTCGACCTGGACCAGACTTCAAAAGCGTAAGTTTTCTAGATTAAACCTGTGCTTCAAGGCATAAGGGAAATGTGTATATATATATATATATATATATATATATATATATATACATTTTTCCCATGTTTTGATTGTGTACCTACAGAAAAAGACCTGTTCATTTGCCTTCTAATTTGTCCAGTTGCCTTTTTTTAACAATTGAGCCTCTCTCCCAGTTTCCTCATCTTCATAACAAACTAATAACATATACAAACTATCTAGTATGTGGTCCAAAATAAAAACTTGGAGGTCTGCTTAACAAATGAACTGTGCACAGAACAGCTCTGAATTTCTGAAAAGATCAACGGGTATTTTTCTGCATTTATCAAACTGATATACTGTAACTAAACACTTTTGTATCTTTTTTTAGTTTTTACATACACTTTAAAGTGAGTTTGTAATGGGATATGGATTATATATTCTTAACAAGCAGTACACGAGCTTTAACACAAGCCCTTGTTGATTATTGTAGCTCCAGCCACTGTGGAACAATTCATCCTCAAAGATCACAACAAAAGCATACAAATTCTTATCAGCTCAACCTGCCTCCCCTCCTACCAGTGACACAGCAGTCTTCCAGCCTCCTAATATATCATGTAAACACAGACCAAGAAGAGAGTATATATATATATATATATATATATATATATATATATATATATATATATACACTGAACAAAATTATAAATGCAACACATTTGTTTTTGCCCCATTTTTCATTAACTGATCTCAAAGTTCTAAGACTTTTTCTATGTACACAAAAGGCCTATTCCTCTCAAATATTGTTCACAAATCTGTCTAAATCTGTGTTAGTGAGCACTTCTCCTTTGCCGATATAATCCATCCATCCATCCACCTCACAGGTGTGGCAGTTTTATCACACAGTACAATGCCATAGATGTCGCAAATTTCGAGGGAGCGTGCAATTGTCATGCTGACTTGCTGACTACAGGAATGTCCACCAGAGCTGTTGCCCAGTGAATTGAATGTTCATTTCTCTACCATAAGAATTTTGCAGTAAATCCAACCGGCCTCACAACCACAGACCATGCGTAACCACACCAGCCCAGGACCTCCACATCCATCATCCTTACCTTCAAGATTGTCTGAGACCAGCCACCCGGACAGCTGCTGCAACGATGGGTTTGCATAACCAAAGAATTTCTGCACAAACTATCAGAAACCGTCTCAGGGAAGCTCATCTGCATGCTCGTCATCCTCATCGTGGTCTCGACCTGACTGCAGTTCGTCACTGTAACCAACTTGAGTGGACAAATTCTCACATTCAATAGCATCTCGCACTTTGGAGAGATGTTCTCTTCATGGCTGAATCCCAGTTTTCACTGTACAGGGCAGACAGCCTGTATGGCATTGTGTGGATGAGCAGTTTGCTAATGTCAACATTGTGGATCAAGGGCCCATGGTGGCGGTGGGGTTATGGTATAGGCAGGCATATGTTATGGACAATGAACACAGGTACATTTTATCAATGGCATTTTTAAATCCTGAGGCCCATTGTTGTGCCATTCATCCACAATCATCACCTCATGTTGCAGCATGATAACGCACGGCGCCATGTTGCAAGGATGTGTACACAATTCCTAGAAGCTGAAAGCATCCCAGTTCTTGCATGGCCAGCATACTCACTGGACATGTCACCCACTGAGCATGTTTGGGATGCTCTAAATCAAAGTATATGACAGCGTGTACCAGGCCCTGCCAATACTCAGCAACTTCGCACAGCCATTGAAGAGGAGTGGACCAACATTCTGCAGGCCACAATCACCAACTGATCAACTCTATGTGAAGGAGATGTGTGGCACTGCGTGAGGCAAACAGTGGTCACACCAGATACTGACTGGTTTTTGGACCCCTGCCCCGGACCCCCTAATACAGTAATACTGCACATTTTAGAGTGGCCTTTATTGTGGCCAGCCTAAGGCACACCTGTGCAATAATCATGCTGTCTAATCAGCATCTTGATATGCCACACCCGTGAGGTGGATGGATTATCTCGGCAAAGGAGAAATGATCACTAACACAGATTTACACAGATTTGTGAACAATATTTGAGAGAAATAGGCCTTTTGTGTACATAGAACAAGTCTTAGATCTTTGAGTTCAGCTCATGAAACAGGGGGCAAAAACAAAAGTGTTGCGTTTAGAATTTTATTCAGTATTTTTATATATATATATATATATATATATATATATATATATATATATATATATATATATATATATATATATATATATATATATATATATATATATATATCCTAAAAAGAATTCCCAGGTTGCAACAATGACATTAGTGTTTACTGTGCAAACATAAAATTCTCATATAAGTGAATGCAAAGCCAATACATTTTTTATTGTTTTCAAACCTGTAAAAAAGTTGCCACTGTGTTAATTTGTGCTTTCTTAACCCAATCTAATCTTATCTAAATGTTAAAAACATTGTTATAAATTTTGCATTAGGAAAAATTACAGGAAAATGATATTTTATTTTCTAATTTCTTACTATTCATTACAACAGTGGTTATGGAGATATAGGAGATATAGGAAGAAAAAGGCCTGGGGACTCAAGTGCCTGATTGTTTAGAATTTGTAAATAGTTGACATTCCATATAATAGCTTTAGTTAATTTTATTTTACTCTGACATTTAAACGTTTATTGCTTATATTTTTTCATTATTGGTACATATGGTAATATATTTTATAATAGACATTTACAGCATGTACTTTAATGACACTTTGTGGTTGATTTACTAAAAGAAAACAAGCAGCAAAGCAGAGGTGGGGGACTTGAGTCACATGACTTGACTTAAAGCGGAGTTCCGACCTTTTTTTTTTTGTGCCCATCCGCTTGGTCTCCTTTACCTGAAAAGGAATTGGCTAGTTAGGTTTTTTTTTTTTTTTTTTACTTACCTTGTAATTGTAGAAAGAAATACTCACCTTTCGTCACTTCCTCCCTCTTCCGGCTTGCAATGATTCTTGGGAGCTGAATGTCATCGCTCCCAGGAATCAATGCGACGGCACCGGCCCCGCTCGTCACTTCCGGGGCGACGCCGCATTCCCTGCTAAACAGCTTCTGGGCATGCCCAGAAGCTGTGGAGGAATGCTGCGCCGCACCGGAAGTCACGAGAGGAGCCGGTGAAGGCGAATTCTGAGAGAAGAAGATGCGGAAGAGGACACAGAAGAGGATCGCGCCGGCTTCAGCTGCCCACAACAGAGATGGCAACGCTGGAGAAGAAATTTTAAAAGTGAGTATTTCTTCTTGCAGGTAAGTGCGAACTGGGACAGATCAGAGGCTAGCCATTGTGGAATGTACTAGCCCTGACTGTCCCGGGGGTATGTTTATTGAAATTTTGTTTTTGTGCCCGGAATTCCGCTTTAAGTCAGACTTAAGTCACCAGTTTGAGGACTTGAGACTTGCTTGAATAAAATTAAAAAAAGACTCGACTTGACTTTGACTTGGTATTCATGACTTGAGACTTGACTTTGACTTGAGACAAATGACTCGAAATGACTTTACTTTTTTAAGTTATTAAATATTTGCACTTTCTCAAGATGGGTTAACCACTTTACCAACGGAGGATTTTCCTGCTTTACGCCCAGGCCGCTTTTTGCAACTTGGCACTGCGCGACTTTAACTGACAATTGAGCGGTCATGCAACCCTCTACCCAAATGAAATTTGCGTCCTTTTTTTCCCACAAACAGAGCTTTCTTTTGGTGGTATTTGATCTCCTCTGCGCTTTTCATTTTTTGCAATATTAATAAAAAAATAGCGCGCCGCCAAGAGAGGGGAGAGTCTGGTGATGTAGGTCTACTTTGCTGGACGATAACGAGCCACTTTGCCGCAGTACCAGCTCTGTGAGCGGTCGGCAAGTGGTTAAAGCAAAATTAATGTGCCGGTTATGTTTCTGACACCGCAGTCACTTAAAAGTTTTAGGACACTGGCTGTTTAGCAATGGAAATACTTTTTAGTGACTGTGGTGTTAAAACATGACCGGACGAAGGATTTTGAGCTGTTTGGGCGTTCAAAGTGTTTCTTTAACCACTTTACCACTAGAGCATTTTGCTGTCTTACGTCTGGGCCACTTTTTGCGATTTGGCGCTGTGCGACTTTAACTGACAATTGCGCGGTCGTGCGACGCCGTACCCAAACGAAATTGACGTTCTTTTTTACCCACAAACAGAGCTTTCTTTTGGTGCTATTTGATCACCTGTGCGATTTTTACTTTTTGCGCTATAAACAAAAAAAGAGCATTTATTTTGAAAATATAACAATATTTTTCACATTTTTTTATATGAAATTCCCCCCAAAAAAGATGTAAAAACCAATTTTTTTTTAATTTTTTTGCCAATTTGTTTTCTGCTACCCATGTTTGGTAAAAAAAAATCGCCATAAGCATATTTTGATTGGTTTGCGCAAAAGTTATTGCGTTTACTAACAAAGGGAAAGATTTATGTCATTTTTGGTGTTTTTTTTTTTAACGAGTAATGGCGGCGATCTGCGATTTTTTTTGCGGGACTGCGACATTGCGGTGGACAGATCGGACCCTTGACTGACATTTTTGACACTTTTGGGGGTACCAGTGACATTACTGCAGTAATCAGTGCTATAAATATGCACTGTTACTGTAAAAATGACACTGGCAGGGAAGGGGTTAACTTTATTGGAGAGGGAGGGGTTAATGTATGCCTGGTGCTTACTGACGTGTGGGGGGGGAGGTGACTGTGTGAGACAGGGACAGATTGGATGTCCAGCTATGCTGAACACTCCGATCTGTCACTCCCTGTCACTGAGGAGATCTGCCCGCTTGTGTTTACACAGGCGGGCGGATCTCCACACTAGATCCCCGACGATCGGGGCAGAGCAGCGGCGATCGCCGCTGCTCCTCCCCTGGCCCGACTCCCGCTGTGAGCGCGCCTCCGGCGGTGCGCGAGCGCCGCCTACAGGGGAGGAGTCTGGCGACGTAGGTCTACGTCGTCAGACGGGAACGAGCCACTTTGCCGCAGTACTATTCCAGTACTCAGCGGTAAAGTGGTTAATATGCCAAGAAAAAAGCAAAAACCAGTTTTGTTAATGTTGAAAATAAAACAAAACCTTTCCTGACCACTGACTTTTAACTGGATTAAAGGTGAAAATTGGGGTAGATCAGTATTTTGACTTGATTTGTGACTTGACCAAAATAAATGACTTGACTTGGACTTGACTTGCTTGACTTCTAGCAGGGACTCGACTTGACTTGCTTGCTTTTTGCCACAGTAACTTGGGACTTGCTTGAGACTTGAAGGTTAAGACTTGAGACTTGCTTGTGACTTGCACATGTGTGACTTACTCCCATGTCTGCTGCAAAGTGAACAGCTTGTTTTCTTTTAGTGAACAGCTTGTTTACAAAAAGAAAACATGCTGTTCACTTGCAGGGGCATTTTCTTAGTGAATGAATCAAAGCTCTGCTGACTTCTTTCATCCAATCATGTGAAAGTAAAAATGTTGTTTTCTTTTATTCCCCTTGCATATGATTGGGTATCTTCTACAAAGTGAAACTACCACATTCACTAAGCTCGGGGGCCAATTCCCTTGCATAGTCCAGCTTCAGTTACAAATTGAAATGCCTAAATGCCTTTAGTAAATTAACCCCTTTGTTTACAGAGTCTGCTGGACTTTCCAAACATGAAAGTCTAGCATTGTCTGCTCACTTTACTCTTTGATTTCTTTAGTTATGTGTGTTAATTTATTCTTGTGCTGTTCACGTCATAGTTTGTTCAAGCTGTTTCCTATATAGTATATCAGCAAAACAGTTTGCAAAAATAGATGCATAGCAGTATTGAGTATATCACTTGCTGGCTGCAAGGTATACATATTAATATTATATACTCACTTAACGTAAATATATATTTTTTATTTTTCGGGTTCCAATTAAAATAAAAATACACAATGGCTATATTTTTCCATTTAAAAGCATGTAACAATGCATATATGCAATATTAACATACTCTGTTGACAATTTGTGCTAGACATACCTATAGTTTTATTTATTTTTTACCACTATTACAGGATATGGATGATGCAGTGCAAATTTTATTCCAGTACCCATTTTCCTCAGCCATGCTGCGTATGTCTGTTGTTACTACAGTCGTAGGAAAGGATGAAATGAATGTATACATGAAGGGTGCTCCTGAGACAGTGGCCAGCTTTTGTAAAGCAGAAACAGGTATTTCTTGCTTGCGCATCAGCAGTAAATATGTACATATGCTGCTTCAGGGTTCTAGACTTTTTCTATAATTAATAATGCACAGGGCAGACCCGTAAGGGAAAATATTGGGTATTTAAAGCATATCATTACTAGGAACAATGTTTCAGGGTTTTTATTCTCCCTCATCATAATGCTGTAAAACTCAGTTTTTTAGCCATTCTTTAAAGCTGAAATCCAGGCAGACATAAAGAAAAATAAAAACCAAGAGAACAATCAGCGCAATCAACCACTACAATAAAAAGTATGCAAGCTGAACACTAACCCAGATACATTACTAAAGCCTAGACAGACATATTAATCAAAAATAAGTGCAGCGTAAGCAATAAGATCTTCACATTATAGAATTAATTAAAAAGTCATGAGAAAACGGCATTACTATTTAAGTGTATGGGTGACTAGTTGGCTCCATCCCCGCTGACGAAGTTCCGTAGGACGTAACGCGTGCGGGAGGTGGAGCCTACTGACTCACGTCACCAGCTGCTGTCTGACAGAGCAGAACGGCATGGGCTTCATGTCTTGGACTTGGAATGTTTTTAAGGGGATTACTTATTAAATAAATTTGGTTTTAAAACGGTATGCACTTAGATCTTTTCTTTTATATTTATGTCTGCCTGGCTTTGCTGATACTCTATTGGAGACACGGAGGTTTTACACCTCATTCATCATAGGCTGTCTTTACCGCTCGTGTCAAGTGGATCGCTTAGGAGATTCTCTGTCTGACAGAGCAGAACGGCATGGGCTTCATGTCTTGGACTTATTGCTTGATTTCAAGGAATGTTTTTAAGGGGATTACTTATTAAATAAATTTGGTTTTAAAACGGTATACACTTAGATCTTTTCTTTTATATTTATGTCTGCCTGGCTTTGCTGATACTTTATTGGAGACACGGAGGTTTTACACCTCATTCATCATAGGCTGTCTTTACCGCTCGTGTCAAGTGGATCGCTTAGGAGATTCTCTCCGTTTACTAATGTGATGAAAGCCTATCTGATCCACTGGTAATACAGGGGTCTTGAAATGAGGTGAGGGCATCTGAATGCTTTCTGGTGAAGGGAGTGTCCCCTCTAGTGGACTTTCCAGCACCCTTTGGACTTCAGTTATTTTATTGACTTTTTATATGAGGGACTCTTGGGTTTTATCATGACTTTTTAATGAATTCTATAATAAGATCTTATTGTTTGTGCTGCACTTATTTTTGATTATTAGACATAAAGAAAAGTAATCCATTTATGTACTTAGGAAAACATAATTTATTTTTCTGTGGTCACCCTGTAACATCGTTTTATTACCTGATGATCCTGCTAGTAGATCCACATTTATTTCACTAACTAATAAGTTCAGCTGTCCAGCAAAAGCAGCAGCCACATTTGCAGGATGTTCCTGTCTCAGCTGCTAAATGGTCACAGCAGCTGTCAGTTAACCAGTTCTGGACCAAAAGGATTTGCCCCCTTAATGACCAGGCCATTTTTTGCGATTCGGCACTGCATTATTTTAACGAAAAATTGTGCGGTTGTGCGACGCTGTACCGAAATAAAATTGATGTCCTTTTTGTTCCCACAAAGAGAGATTTCTTTTGGTGGTATTTGATCACCTGTACGATTTCTATTTTTTGTGCTATAAACAAAAAAGTGCGAAAAGAGAACAAAAAACAAAAAAAAACAATATTTTTTCTCATTCTGCTATATAACATTCCCCAAAAAAATGTAAACATCACATTTTTTAACATTGTAGGCCAATTTGTATTCTGCTACATATTTTTGATAAAAAAAATCGCAATAAGCATATTTTGATTGGTTTGCACAAAAGTTATTTGCTTTTACTAACTACGGCAAAGATTTATGTCATTTTTTTTTTTACTAGTAATGGAGGCGATCTGCATTTTTTTGCGGGACTGCGACATTGCGACGGACAGATCGGACCCCTAACTGAAATTTTTGACACTTTTGGGGGTACCAGTGACCTTACTACAGTAATCAGTGCTAAAAATATGCACTGTTACTGTAATCATGACATTGGCAGGGAACGGGTTAACCAAGTTTGTGACCAAGGGGTTAAATGTAAGCCTAGGGGAGTGTTTACTAACTGTGGGGGGTTAGGCTTTTGAAATGACCATAGAGACCTGTGATCCTATATAGAAGGATCACAGGCGCTCTGTGATCATTTCAGAGAGAACGGTCAGCTATGTTTACAACAGCTGCCCGTTTTTCTCTCTCAGCGGGGAGCGATCACAGGTGGCCGGCGGCAATCGCAGCCGCTGGCTCCGTGCATCGGCACCCCCACTGCCAAATGGGGGTGGGAGCGCGCCGCCGGTGGCGCGCGCTTGCTCCCTAGCACCAAGTGCGCAAACTACGTACCCCTACGTCAGTTCACGCACAAGGGGCTGCCTGCCGCAGTAAAACTCCGTAACTGGTTAAATAGCAGGGACATTGACAGGCTGGAAGAAAGCACAGGGAGACCAGCATCCTGCAGAATTGTGAGCTAGTCGTCTCCCTGTTAAACAAGCCATTGTTAGGAAAGCTGCAGTCACCACTCTTTTGCAGCCAGCGGCTACTTTCCTCTCTCAGCTTGATGTGCCTCCCCCTTTGATAGGTCAGCGATGCGTTTCCCTAGGTAAGTGTCTTGGTTGCAAGGAAGTGGTTGGCTCAAGCCAGCCTCCCTCCTCTGACCCTCATTGGTAGTCACTCTATGGCGCAACCTTAGTACTTTTTTTCTTACCTATGCTTTAAATGTATTTTTAATGCAACTAGTAACAACTTCTTGTAATTCCCTGTACAATAACACTCAGACTGGGGTGGGGTGTGGCAAAATGAGAAACTAGTCAGCTGTAGTGTAGTGTTGTTGATGTTGTTCAGTCATTTAGTCGTGTCCGACTCTTTATGACCTCATGGACAATAGCGCACCAGGCTTTTCTGTCTTCCACTGCCTCCCGGAGCTTGCTTAACATCATGTTCATTGTTTTTATGATGCTATCTATCCAACTTGTTTTCTGCTGTCCTCTTCCCCTTTTTCCTTCCATGTGTAGTGCCCTCCTAGTTAGGTGCTAGAGTGAGTGTATATAATTTTTGGTTTCTCTGCCTAACAGGGAGACAGCTAGGCAAACTTAAAGAGGAGTTCTGGCCACAAAATCGACATAGTCGATTTTGTGGCCATTCGATTCCTATTTGTCCCCTGAAAAAGAAATGGATAGTTACGATTTTTTTTTTTTTTACTTACCTTGTTATTGTAGAAAAATATACTCACCTTTCTTCCACTTCCTCCCTCGGCGGCCACGGACCGCGCCGTCACTTCCGGTTTGCAATGATTCCTGGGAGCTGAACATCATCGCTCCCAGGAATCAATGCGCCGGCACCGACCCCACTCAACACTTCCAGTGCGGCGCCGCATTCCCTGCTAAACAGCTTCTGGGCATTCCCAGAAGCTGTGGAGGAATGCGGCGCCGCACCGGAAGTGACGAGCGGGGCCGGTGCAGGCGCATTCTGGGAGAGGAGGACATGGAAGAGGACGCAGAAGAGGATCGTGCTGGCTTCAGCTGCCCACATCCGAGATGGCAACGCTAAAGAAGAAATTTTAAAGGTAAGTATTTCTCCTTTCAGGTAAGTGTGACCCCGGACAGTACAGAGGCTATCCATTGTGGAATGTTCTAGCGCTGACTGTCCCGGGGGGTATTTTTATTGAAAACATTTTTCCGTGGCCGGAACTCCGCTTTAAATGCTGTCTGCTTTACACATAGATGTGATTGTTTAGCAGAGGCTCCCTAGTGTGCTCTGGTGCTGCTCATGCTCTCTTGATGTTTCACACTGATCAAGTAGCAATGGATTATACTGGATAGTGGCTTGAAACCTGACAGATGAGAGTATGGGATGTTTATACAGCCCTGGCCAATTAGAAGGGGATGGGCCCCAAGGCATGCTGGGTGATTGTACTTATATCTGAAGAGCACATGGGCTCTGGGGAGGGGGTTGCTGCATCTCCCCAGCACAGGCTGCCATGTGGCCTTAGGTAGGTGACTTGAGGGCCTGAAACACTGAAGCTGAGACCCATGGCTCTCTTGCAAGCTGACTGAGGTAGGATGTCCACGGATCCTGTCCAGTATCTTGGAGGAAGGTGAACTGCAGCCAGGGGCTTGTGAGTACAGACCCCCTAAAGAGATACTAGAAACTGTTGTTGCTAAAATCCCTTCTTGGTGCTAGGAGTCAGCATACTGGGTGTAAGCTAAAGGGGACACTGGCTAGTGTCTTGAAGAAGCAAGGTCCACTAAATTCCTTCTACTACAAAGGGACTTGCTTTGTTCTGTACAGCCTGCTGCATAGTGCTACTGAAAGTCTGCTACACAGTCCTAATAAGAAGTTGTCACCGCTTGTGAAAAGTTAATTTGGAGTATGTTCTCTATATAAAATTAAAAAAAATACATCCCCTAGACTGGTTATTGAAGACAATGAGCGGAAGAGTGTGTGCACCTGGATGTGTGAAAATACCCTGTGACTGGCTGTGGATTAATCAGTGAGACCCGGGCACAATTATTCAAGAGGCTCCTGCGGGGAGTAGCGCTACACATGTTTCCCAGCATCAGGGTCTTTTCCAGTGAGTCTTTTATTCGCATTAGGTGCCCAAAGTATTTGAGTTTCAGCTTTAGGGTTTATCCTTCTGGTGAATATTCAGGGTTGATTTCCTGCAGGATTGACTGGTTTGATCTTCTTGCCATCCAAGGTACTTTCAAGAGTCTTCTCCAACACCATAGTTTAAAAGCATAAATTCTTCGGTGTTCAGCCTTCCTTATGGTCCAACTTTCACAGCCATAGGTTACTACTAGTAATACCATAGCTTTGACTATACGGCACTTTGTCTGTAGGGTGATGTATCTGCTTTTTCTAATATTGTCTAAAGTGGGGTACACACTAGTAGAAAATCTGCCGAAAATTCCCATCCGAGGTAAAATCGTACGATTTTCGGCTAGTGTGTACACAACTTTCAGCAGCCGATGCCGACATTTTCAACGAAAAAAAATGGAGGGACAGACACCAACATTTTTATCGTCTGTCCCCAGACGACCAATTTTCGTTTAATGTGTATGCAGTACGTCCGTGAAAAATCAGATACAAAAGACTGTGCATGATCCGAAGTTGCTGACAACCCACAAGTCTGGGAACAAATGTCCCAAAAAAAAAAAAAAAAAGATCGGACAAGAAATTTTGTGAACATTTATGCACTGTCAACTAAAAACGGTAACGCTGAGCAAGAGAGAGAAAAATCGGAGGATATTTCGTCCGATTTCCGTCAAGTGTGTACGGGCCTTAAGTTTACCATTGTTTTTCTCCCAATAAGCAAGCGTCTCTTAATTTCATGGCTACAGTCACCATCTGCCATGATCTTGGAGCCTAGGAAGATAAATTCTGTCACCGTTTCCATTTATTCTCCTTCTATTTGCCAAGGAGTGATGGGACCAGTTGTCATCATCTTAGTTTTCTTAATGTTCAACTTCAGGCCAGATTTTCTCCTCTTTCACCTTCATTAAGAGACTCTTTAGTTCTTGTTCACTTTCTGCCATTAGTGTGGTATCATCTGCATATCTTAGGTTGTTGATATTTCTCCATGCGATCCTAATTCCGGCTTGTGATTTATTGATCCTGGCATTTTGCATGATGTACTCTGCATATAAGTTAAATAAGTAGGGTAACAATATACATCCTTGCCACACTCCTTTCTCAATTTTGTGGTATGGTATACATGCTATTAAACTGAAATACACTTTTTTTTTATTACATATACTCATCACTGCCTAGTGATAACATAAGGACTGGTACACTTTGTGATACAATTGATTTATTGTATTATGTCTTTAAAGTCCCCAGTGGATATTTAGATGAATTGGAACGCTACACATTTCAAGGTTTGCGAGTGATTGGCGTGGCTTTCAAGACTCTCAAAAACATAAGACAGAATGAACTAGAAAACTTAGAAAGGTAAATATCCATTACTTAAATATGCAAAGCCAGGCATACTGACAATAAAGTCAAACATCTATAAAGCTCATTTTATTATTTTGACATTCATTTTTCAGAGAGATGATTTGTTCAAATAACTACTAAAGAAACTCAAAAACTGATTCATCTTAACTAAGTGACTAATAGCATTTGTAAAGTTTAGGTAGGGTCCAAATATAGTCCTTTATTTCTAACTATTTTATAATCAAATTCTAACCCAAATTCATTAATAATGTTGCATAGAACTGGTTCAAATCCAAATGATGAGTGTTCTTTCATACTTGTAAATATAACACTTCTATAAGTATTAATGTACTGCAAAGATTTCTTGTCTCCAGTGTTGATGTCCTCTATTGCATCTTCTCACTGTTGCTTCCTGTGCAGTATACAACCACAAAATGATTTATTTGACTGAAAGAGACAGTATATATTTTGATTTATTTCCTTTATTAAAAAAAGAACAATGCAGAAGCAGGCAATTGCTTCCCTGACCTGCTTGAATTACAATGCAGTGGTACATTTTTGGAATAGTCAGAGAATGTTGGCTCTGAACCTGCTGAAACATTGAATCTTGCATAAAATCAGATTAAATACTTTTCAAGTAGTCAAGTAAGCTATGTTATCATGTCAGGTAGTTCTTCAATTCGATTTTTTATTTTTTTTATTTTGCTAATGACCATAAAGGGAAGAAGTTGAATGCGACATGGAATTTCTTGGTTTGTTAATCCTGGAAAATCGTCTTAAACCTGAAACCAAGCCAGTTTTGGAGGAACTGAATGCAGCAAACATCAGGACTGTAATGATTACAGGTGGGATTACAGCAACACACTTTCATTAAAGCTTTAAAAATATTTTGTGCTGACTATCAATCTGGTTTGAAGAGCTGATAGAAATAAGGGTATGTTTTCATCAAGCAATCCTTGTGTGACTGCTGACCATGGTGTTAAAAAGGGATGGTGCTTAATGGGACACTACAATGTCTTTTTCGAGTTGGGCATTGCAGAAACACTGGCATGTGGGAAACGTATTAAGTCACTCATAGTGGCTGATCTACTAAAGGCAAATAGATTGTTCATTTGGCAAGTGAAGTTACACTTTGAAAGGGATTATTCCCCAGAGCTTAGTGAATGTGGTGAAATTCACTTTACAAAGACTACCCAATCACGTACAAGGAAAAAAAAAAAAAACAATTTAGCTTGCAGATAATTTGATGATGGAATTATAATCAAAAGGGGAAAGAAGAGAACCCCTACACGAAAGGACAGGACTTTAGGACATGAGATTGTTGCTGAGATTAGCACATACACAATATACGAATATTAAAAAGAAATGATTGTAAAAACATAATTTAAAATCTCTAATTAGATGTAAAAACATGAATACAAAACAACAGCACAGATTCCAGTACATGCATTGCACAATTCTATTGCATGCATTGATAGCTTCATTAGTACATTAAGGTCCAGCGTGTTTTGCAGAACACTTTCTCTGCTTCTTCAGGGAACATTAATGTATATCTGAATCATTATAAAATTTGGAAAAAAAGAACATAATATACATCCAAAAATTTACCATGAATCAAAATGTTATCTCCAGCAAACAAGTTAATATCTATGCTCACCGATCCCCCCACAATATAGCCGTTTAGACCTCCAGATGCATAAGGCAAAACTCGGGTCATAAAATTACTGTTTGGCCTCCGGTCGGAATTCCAGGGCCAAGTCTAACGGACACTGGACCATACAAGCGAGAATCAGGCAGACCAAGTTATTAATCAAATAACTGAAATAAAAAGAAGGGGAAGAGCACTTTTAAGCTGAAGGGGAAGAGCACTTTTAATTCCAGCACCTGCACTTTATCCAATAGACTGTGTCCACAACTCCTTTGGACTTTTTTTCTATTGATTCACAATTATTTGGACTTTTCCAGCATTGATTTATGAAATATTCGCTTTATATGCACCAGGCACTTTAATACTAACTACTATATTTGAAATATAATTTATGTTTCCACATTTATTTTATAATATTCAGGACCCAGTGTATAATATTTATTGTCCATTTTGTAAAATATTGAGTGAATATTATTCATTTTGTTTTATGTGCACGGCAGCACTTTCTCACTTGGGGTACAAATAGCACTATTTATTTGCACCAAAATTGACTGTACATACCAATATACATTTTGATCTACATGTGCACTGATAGCAATTTATTTACTTTGCATTTTAAACAATAAAGCAAGCGCAGAGGTTGATTTCTCTATCCAGAAGTCATTCCATTCACACACTACCTTAACACTCAGCTGCTGCATATTTCTTATAACTTGGACCACAGTAATTTATAACACCTAGGCCTCACATCCGTTGGCGCGAGGGCTATACCCCATAAGGTATATTCCCATATCTATTGTTCTAAATTTAAAAAAAAATAAAAAATGCTGTACAAAATATTTAAATGACACATTTTAACAAATAATCTTTCTTGATTCTAGGTGACAACATTCAAACAGCAACAACGGTTGCAAAAAAATGTGGCATGATTCCTGATGACAGCAAAATAGTTCTGGTGGAAGCTTGTGAACCTGAGGGCTTTTCTCCAGCATCTGTCACCTGGAAACTTCTAGAGTATCCCACAGATGAAAAAGATGCTGATGTAAATTTCTCATTAACATTTTATTACAGTATTGTTGTCATTCATAATTTTCATATACTGTTAACAAACTTTACAGTTCTCATTGAACACATTTAAATAGGATCCCTGGTTATAAACAAGGTAAATCAATCTGATACCTCCATGTTGTAATATAAACTGGTTCCTGTCTAATTCAATTGTTTGCAATGTCTCAAGAGACTTCTCAAAGTTTATAATGAGTTATTTATCTCTTACCCTTTATTATCAGTTAAAGCAGTATTAAAACTCCAATAAGGGGTACCGCTCTTGCCTGTGGGAAAAGGGCCAATTCCAAAGTGGAGAGCATCAGAAATAAGAGATGAAGAGGTAGAGGAGAGAAGGGACAGAAAGAGGAATGAAAAAAGGGGAAGAAAGGGTAAGAGGGAGGCCATTCTTGTCCCGGAGGCTCACTACAAAATATTAGAGCACCATTACAGATAACCGTCCCAGAAAGCTCATGGGTGGTTGTGTTGATGGAAAGTAATCTAACCAGGGCTGCCAGGTACATAGAAATAATCATGGGTATCAGTTAAGTTCGCTGTAATTTTTTCATTCACCAGGGTACCGTGTACTCGACTTTTCACTTTGTCAAAGTTAAGAATCAGTGTCTTCCATGCTTTTGCAATCGTCTGTTTTATGGCCAAAAATATATGGGTCACAAGAGGCGTTTACGTTTGATAGCCCCTTCTATCAGCTTGTGTAGAAGTGACTCACAGGGGGCTTTTAGTAAATGTATGTGTATATTGAATCGACCATGTTGTAGACCCTTATCCACAATCGTTGACCTTTGGGCATGTTCACCATATATGCTTCATATCACCTAGGTCTGAGCATCCCCTAAAGCATGTGGGAGGATAGGTAGGAAGACATTTAGTAATTTAGGCTGTAAAAGTACTAACCACCGGGATAGTACTTTAAAATTGTTTTCTATAGTTATGACATTATGGCAAGGGCAGAATAGTGCCTCCCAGATTTTATTGCAGGTCTCAGGGGTTTGCATGGTGCTAAAGTTCCTCTCCCAGTTTAAAGTCAGTTATTTTAACAGGCCAATCTGTCCAGAAAAAGTGGCAGTTAGAGGGTTGAGAAAAACCACTTAACACTGACAGGGGCACTAACAATGGTTAGCTTTTATTTATGTGTGTAAAACCTTTATCTCAAAAGGAAAGAAAGGAAATGTTGCTGTAACTTCTTAAACAGTGATAGCTGAAGTTTGGCTTTAATTTGTTAGTCAAGTACATCTAAATCTGCTAGTGTATATAATAAGGTTCGACCGATTATCAGCAAAGCCGATATATCGAGAGCCGTTATGCACTTTTCCCAATATATCGGAATCGGCCCCGGAGGTTATCGATATTACCGAAAGCGCATGTACCGGAGTGATGCCTGCAGCTAGAGGCATCACCACGGTAGCCAGTGTCCATAGCCTACGGTCGGCTGTCTTGTAATGACAACCGATGCAGCTGAGAAGCTGCTTGGCTGTCTTTACAAGGAGCCGGAGGGGACGTCCCCCCCTCCGGCCGCCTTCCTCGGCTCGCTTGGGTCTCCCATCCCACCGGGAGACCTGGCCAACCAGCCTGCATGGCTGCCGAAGACCCAATCAAGGCCGAATTCGGCTCTGATCGGGTCTCCATGCAAAAACCCGGAAGTGATGTCATGAGTGACATCACTTCCGGGTACGGTCTGGCACCAGATTTAAAAAAATGACAGCATTCAAAACAGCCAAACTTGGCGTTTTGAATGCTTTTAAGTGCAGAGGAGAGGTTTTGGGACTTTTAGACCCCCAGATCCATCCACAAAAGTACCTGTAGAAAAAATATAATAAAAAAAAAAAAATGTTTTACCACTTTAGGACCGGAGGATTTTCCTGCTTTACGTCCAGGCCACTTTTGGCAACTTGGCACTGTGCAACTTTAACTGACAATTGCGCGGTCATGCAATGCCGTACCCAAACGAAATTTACGTCCTTTTTTTCCCACAAACAGAGCTTTCTTTTAGTGGTATTTGATCACCTCTGTGCGATATTAATAAAAAAAGAGCAACAATTTTGAAAAAATAACAATATTTTTCTACTTTGACAGTTAAAAAATATCCAATATATTCAATTTTTGTCATATATTTAGGCCAAAATGTATTTAGCTACATGTCTTTGACAAAAAAATTCTCAATGAGCGTATTTTTACCCGCTTTAAGACTGGAAGATTTTACCCCATTCCTGACCAGGCCATATTTTGTGATTCAGCACTGCGTTACTTTAACGGACAATTGCGTGGTCATGCAATGCTGTTCTCAAATTAAATTTATGTCATTTTTTCCCCACAAATAGAGCTTTCTTTTGGTGGTATTTGATCACCTGTTTGATTTTTACTTTTTGCACTATAAACAAAAAAAGAGTGACAATTTTGAAAAAATAACAATATTTTTCACATTTTTTTATATGAAATTCCCCCCCAAAAAATGTAAAAATCAAAATTTTTTAACATTTTAGGCCAATTTGTTTTCTGCTACATATGTTTGGTAAAAAAAAATCACAATAAGCGTATTTTGATTGGTTTGCGCAAAAGTTATCGCAGCTACTAACTACGGGAAAGATTTATGTCATTTATGTAATTTTTATTGTTTTTTTTTAACGAGTAATGGCGGCGATCTGCGATTTTTTTTGCGTGACTGCGACATTGCGGCGGACAGATCGGACCCTTGACTGACATTTTTGACACTTTTTGGGGGACCAGTGACATTACTACAGTAATCAGTGCTTTAAATATGCACTGTTACTGTAAAAATGACACTGGCAGGGAAGGGGTTTAACTTTATTGGTGATCAAGGGGTTAAATGACTGGTGCTTACTGACGTGTGTGGGGGTAGGGGATTGTGTGACACAGGCACAGATCGCAGGTTCAGCTATGCTGAATCCTGTAATCTGTCCCTGCGTGTAACATAGGAGATCCGCCCGCTTGTGTAAACGATGTTACACGATTTCCTCACTCGATCCCTGGCGATCGGGGAAGAGCATTGGTGATTACCGCCCCTCCTCCCCTGGCCCGACTCCCGCTGTGTCTGAATACAGCGGGAGTGAGCCTCCCGCGGCGCGGCGCCCACAAGGGGAGGTGTCAAGCGACGTAGGTCGACGTTGCTGGACGGAATCGAGCCACTTTGCCGCAGTACGCTCAATGTGAGCGGTCGGCAAGGGGTTAAATGTACAAAAATATCTACCAAAATCGGCCAATACCAATATGCATTAGCCAAAATATCGGTATCGATATCGGCAAAGAAAAACCAATATCAGTCAATCAATAGTATCTAACACTACCCTCTCTCTGAAAATGCTGCTGCCCAAAGGTTTCTCTATTGTTCCTTCAGTGGAGTGGAGACACCCCAAGACAGTAAGTGTGGCTAACGAATGCAGCCACCACATCTAAGGATCTGTATGCTACAATATATTGCATTGTTTGTTTTGGATTTAATACCTGTACTCTTTTTTTTAAAACTAGTAAGCAAATATTGAATTATATTATTTGATCATTCTGTAAACAGGATATCTCCATAAAAATTGAAAACATTCTGGATGGTAAAAGGCAGAACAATGATTATCATTTCTCACTGAGTGGAAAGACCTATGAAAATCTGGAAAAATACTTTTATGACTTGTTACCCAAGGTATGTGAGTATAAAAAGACAGTGGCACACACACGCACGCGCGCGCGCACGCACGCACGCACGCACGCACGCACGCACGCACGCACGCACGCACGCACGCACGCACGCACGCACACACACACACACACACACACACACACACACACACACACTATAAAACCTGTTGCTAGGGTTTGGTAAAGCAGATTACAGTTCACAGTTAAGCCTCGTACACATGATGAGAAAACGAGACAAAAAATTCTGCTTTCGACGCGACCGTAACATAATCTAATTGTTAGTACACAGCTATTGTCTGAAATTCTCCGAAGGGACAAACACACACATCTTTCTCTTACGTTACCAGATTGTATGATTTTTGTTTAACCACTTAAGCCCCGGAGGATTTGGCTGCTAAAGGACCAGGGGTTTTTTTGCGATTTTTTACTGCGTGACTTTAACGGACAATTGCGCGGTCGTGCGACGCTGTACCTAAACGAATTTGACGTCCTTTTTTTCCCACAAACAGAGCTTTCTTTTGGTGGTATTTGATCACCTGTGCGATTTTTTGATCACGCGCTATAAACAAAAAAAGAGCGTAAATTTTGCAAAAATAACAATATTTTTCACATTTTTTTATATGAAATTCCCCAAAAAAAAAAGTAAAAATTAAAATTTTTTAACATTTTTCGGCCAATTTGTTTTATGCTACCTATGTTTGGTAAAAAAAATCGCAAAAAGCGTATTTTGATTGGTTTGCGCAAAAGTTATCGCGTTTACTAACAAAGAGAAAGATTTTTGTCATTTTTGGTGTTTTTTTTTTAACGCGTAATGGCGGCGATCTGCGATTTTTTTTTCGGTACTGCGACATTGCGGCGGACAGATCGGACCCTTGACTGACATTTTTGACACTTTTGGGGTTACCAGTGACATTACTGCAGTAATCAGTGCTATACATATGCACTGTTACTGCAAAAATGACACTGGCAGGGAAGGGGTTAACTTTATTGGACAGGGAGGGGTTAAGTGTGTCCTAGGGGCCTGCTTTCTACTGTGTAGGGACGTTGCTATTGGTGTAAAAGCAAAGATCAACCGTTCTACATAGTAGAACGGTCAGATCTTTACTTTTACACAGGGAGAACTGACAGGCAGCTTGTTTACACAAGCTGCTCTGTCTTTCTCCCTTCACAGGAGCGATCGCAGTGTGACTGGCGGACATCGAGTCCGCCGGTCACACGCACTGACTTGCCTGTGAACGAGCCGCGGCGGGCGCGCGCCTCGGCGGGCGCGCGCCCGCCCGCTATAGGCTCGCAAGTCAGTGACAGGCGAGTGACGTACCGATACGTCACTCTGCCTGGCCGGGGCTGACCGCCGCAGTATATAGTCGTGCGGCGGTCGGCAACCGGTTAATATGTACAGTTTTCCTCTGAAAATACAATACAAATACATTACATCATTTACATTTTTTTTGTTCATTGTATGAGAATTGTATACTTTAGTAACCTCTTCACTTTCAATTTAGAGACTAGCATGCAAAAACAAAAAAAAAAAAAAAAAACGGACAATCATTCGTCTGATAATCTCATTGTGTGCACTAGGCTTTAGTCTTTGGTCTAAAATGAGCTTAAAGTAACAATAGTACCGGTGACCTTGGAACTTAAACCCAAGGTGTACACATGACCTTGACTAACTTCTACAGACTTTCCTCTGACATTCTTTTTTTAAATTCCTCTACTGCCCAATGATGTGCTGACTTTTGACAGCTAAATCAAGGGAGGCATGCCTTAGCACTGAGGGCGCAGTGAATATTCTTGACTTGGAATAAAAATTAGGCCCTACATATAACCCAAGTCTTAGAAACATGGGGCTCCTATAGGAGTATAAGGAGACATTTGAAGACTGTACCAGCATTTTAAGTACTGTACAATATTTGTAGTTCAGCACAGTTGTTACCTTTCTAAGTTAGGCAGGCTCAGTTTAAGCGGTGTGTCCTAAGTCTTTTAAATATAATTATGCAGAGTCCTCATAGAGCCCAAATTTCATCACTTAGTTTGCTCATTATCAAATTAGATGACAGTTGCCAACTTTGTGCAGATCTGATGATAGAATCATGTCAGTAGACACAGCTGGCTAAGTGATGTAACAGTCAGCAGTGAGAGTTACAGTAAGTGCTAAAATGATAATGAATAAAGCAGTTTATAGGAAATCTGAACTGAAGAAGCATGAAGACTGCCATTGCTAAAATAGTTTTACCATTTGCTGCTGACTCAGAACAAGTATGCACATCAGGAGCTCTGAAAACATCCTTGACTTTAATTATTTCGTAATTTGCAAGGTCAGTGATAGGACAGTGATTCAGAAAGGTAGTTTAAAGGGTAAGTCCACTTTTTGGGGATAAAAAAGTATAGGGAGTACCAAAAAACGAATATAGCATGTACAATTGCTATGCAAGGGATTTTGTAATTTAAAGTGATTGTTCAACATTGCACAATGCTGGATTGAGATCGGGCTTAGGTAAGCACACATCCTTGATGTCCACAGAGGTGAAAAGTCTCCTTGGTGAAAATAGGTGATAACATGATTCCATGAGAAATGTGTTGACTCAAGTTAGGAGATTCAGAATTTTGAGATCCCAGATGGGGTAAATGTCCCCTTTGGGTGTGGAAACAGTGAACAGAATAATGTAAAACCCCTTAAACTGTCCTGCCACGGGAACAGAGCAGACCTAAGAGGGCCTAATTGAAATTGGCAAATTTGTGCAGGTTGGAAGGGTTACTAAATCCAGGGTTACTAAGCCTGCATTCACTATATCTGGTCTCCCACAGTACACAGAACATGGAAATGCAATTATTTTAGTAAATATAAACTGCTAAATACCTTTTCTGATAATCAGTATATAACAGTGACTTCTATCAACTCCTGGTTAAAGCTTGTAGGAGAAGTTTTCATACTGCACTGAGCTGTCCTATCAGGATCTGGGACTCCTGGCCCTCTGTCTGGACAGTGCTGATTGGCCCTGTGCTGATCACATGCACTCTCCAAAAAAAACAAAAAACAAAAACAAAAAACTCTAGCAATACACATCAAACTGAGCATGTGCAGCCTGACTCCAGTCACTCTGTCTTTTCCGGACCTGTTCTGGGATCAGTGGAAGAAGAGGAGGATCTGTGCAACAGGATCAAGCAGCATTTTTTACAAAAGGCAAAGGATTAACTCCTTGGGTTCCACAGTGAGTTTAACAAGCATGCTTTACTGCCTATACAGACTTATTTTACTGTTGTGGGTTTAGTAACACTTTAATCCAGAGCACCCTGTGGAAATGAACAGAAGAAAGGGTTAACTGTGACCTAATCCATTTAATATCCAGAGCCCGACATGATATTCTTGCAACAAGCAGTTGGTTAACAAAATCAACAGTTGAGTGTAAACATTAGCAGCCACCAGATCCCTGCTTAGGAAAGTAGACCAGTCAGACAAGGTCTGGGAAATAAGTGTGCAGGCAAGCATAGGAACGAAAAGGAAATAGTGGAATCCATTAATTTAAAGCAGAACATACAGCGTGGATCAGAAAAAGAACAGTCTCCTTCTATCTTGGGGAAAACAACTGCTGACTGAATTTTGGAAGATGGGAATGAGTCCTTGAGAGGTTTTCCAAGAGATTTAAAACATTAGGCATCTCTATATCCAATTTGATTGAATAAGGTAGTGGTGGGTTTTTAAGCCCTTGTAATCGGGAGGAGCAACAAGCCGTATGAACTTAGTCATAGAATTTGCAAGGTACCTCAGCTAAAGACAAAATGAAAAAGTGAAAAAAAAAAAAAACAATCTTTTTCAAAGCCATGTTTAGCAATGGATATCATGCAAATTGGGACTAAATTAGAAGATACGCCTGCAAGCACAGGTGATTGCCCTTTTGATTTGGTGTAATGTACGACAAAGAAAAGGGGGGGGGGGAAAGGAGGGCACCTTTAAAAAAGGATTACCCAATCCCCAAGGAATACTCACAGACCTGAGTCAGAGTTGTTCATTCATTAGCATGAATGTCTCTGTGATCTCACAGTATGAGAGTCAGCATTCTAGGAGCAACAGTTGTGACTCTTGTTCACAGAATGTGCATAGACTGTAAGCAGTAGTACACAGAGAAAACTGTCATGAGCTTGTGAAGGTAGACTCCATTACTGAGTTTCCACAAATAGGCTGGAATTAGAAGGGCGGGGAGCACTTTGGACAGATTGCTATAGGCATAAATGGCATTTAGGGTTGCCTGTCACTGCTACTGTACTACTAGATACTGCAATCTGCTTTGCTTATGTTTGTGTATAATGCTGGTATGTCTTGCTGCTACAAGTCCACCCTAAACTGAAAAACTGCAATCTGCTTTGCTTTTGTATGTGCATAATGCTGGTATGTTATTTTTACTTAACCATCTGTAGACCTGTCCACATTGCAATGCTTTATTTCTCCCTTGTCTTACCCACAATTATGCCCTTTTGTTAATCTATTTCTGAAGTGAGAATTTTGCTCTGTTTAGCCAGCTATCCTTTATTAACTCCTGATTAGATAATTGGAATGCACCCACCCTCATCCCTATCAGTATAAATCTAAGCATCTTTTGGGGAAAGGCACATTTGCAGGGAGCACATTTGCTGCTCGGTCTCTTTCTCAAAGTGGGGTTATTTCTATAAGTGGGAGCACTTTAGCGAATGCACAAAGTGAATGAACACACAAAATACCTAGAAAAACAATACATAGACTACAGGTCACATTGTTTACCCCTTCAGCTCTTTCTCCTTGTAACATGCACTCTCTACTACTTCTTCTGACAGCTATCCTTTAACTCTCTCTCCTTCACCACTCTTCTCCATCCCACAGCTTATTTATATCACCTCACTTCTGTCCTCTCACAAAAAAACTCCAGGACACTGGGGCATGTCCCTTCATATAAATTGCACTCTCACATTACCTCCCTCACCCTTCTGCTTCTCATAACCTCTGGAGATATATCTCCAAACCCCGGACCTTCATCATTTAACTGTACCTAACGCACCCATCACCCGACACCCTCTGGCTGCAGCCACAATCCACACAATTTAGTTCCTATTTTTCTTCTTCCCAAGACCAGACTCCCTTTCTCTTGCGCCCTCTCTCCATGACCTCTTTATTGCTAACTCATTTCATCTACTCACCATTACCGAAACCTGGCTTCATGAATCTGACACTGCATCTTCTGCTGCCCTATTCCATGGTGGTCTTCTCTGGACTCACTCCCTCAGACCCAGTGGATGCAAGGGAGGAGGTGTCTAGCCTCACATAGCACCTTTCAGATACTTCACCCACCTCCTTCTCTGTCACTCTCCTCATTTGAGGCACACTGCATTCGTCTTTTCTCACCAGTTTTTTTAAGGATAGCTGTGATCTACAGGCCCCCTGGACCGGTATCAACCTTTCTTGATGACTTCTCTGCTTGGCTACCCTACTTTCTCGCTTCCAAAATCTCCACAATCATTCTCGATGACTTCTACATCCCTATTAATACTAACACTCCTGCCACTTCCAAATGTCTCAGTCTAACCTACTCCTTTGACCTGAAGCAATGGATACATGCTTCTACTCCCTCTGAAGGCAATACCCTTGACCTTGTTTTCTCCCACCTATGCACTCCATTCAACCTCTAATTTTTTGTTTTTCAATAATTTTTTCAATAATTAGCTCTCTATCAAAAATGACAATTTTTAAGAACTTTTTTTTGTGTGATTAAAAGTCCCTGGGGCATGACCCAGAACCCTAGGCACTTTTTAGGGGCATTTATTTGGTTTTAGGGCTTCAAAATTGTGTTTTTTGATTTCCGAAGTTCGGGTCCCATTGATTTCAATGGGGTTCTGAAATCCGGGCCGAACTTTTGGGAAGTTCGGGTGTTCTGGTCGAACCAAACTTTTGAAAAGTTCGATCATCCTCACTTACCAATCGCTCAATGTCTGCTACTCCTCTCTGTCAATCCCTCCACTGGCCAACAAATTAAATTCAAAATACTAACCACTTACAAAGCCACCCACAACTTAGCCCCCAGCTACATCATTAGCCTAGTCTCAAAATACCAATGTAATCGTTCTCTTTGTTCCTCTCAAAACCTCCTGCTCTCTAGCTCTCTCTCGTCAACTCCTCCCATGCTTGCCTCCAGGATTTTTCCAGATCCTCTCCCATCCTATGGAACTCCAATCTGTCCAATTATCTCCAACTTTATTAGCTTTTAGACGATCCCTGAATACCCTCCTCTTCAGAGAAGCCTATCTACCCACACCTAGCAACTGTATTTTCATTTTCTCTATCAGCATATCTCCCTCAGTTATTGCCTTTTATATCACTTGACACTCCCTTCTAAATTGTGAGCTTCAACGAGCAGGGCCCCCTGATTTCTCCTGTATTAAATTATATTCTAACTTTATTGTCTGCCCTTATGTTGTAAAGCACTGTGCAAACTGTTGGTGCTATATAAATCCTGTATAATAATAATAATAATAGTAATAATACTAGATGGCAATAAAGCAATAAATCACTACATTACTTTGCATCACATGACCTGAGAGCTCCTTAGTAAGTGATGATCGAATTTTTGAATAGTTTGGTTCGGCCAGAACACCCGAATTTCCTGAAAGTTCGGTTCGGATTCCAGAACCCCATTGAAATCAATGGGACCCGAACTTCGGTAATCAAAAAACACCATTTTGAAACCCTAAAACCCAATAAATGCCCCTAAAAAGTGCCTAGGGTTCTGGATCATGCCCCAGGGACTATTAATCACACAAAAAAAAGTTCTTAAAAAATGTCGTTTTTGATAGAGAGCCAATTATTGAAAAAATTATTGAGATTTCTTTGGATTTAGTGTCTGGGGGGTCTAAAAAGTGTACCTGTGAAGTTTCAGCTCTGTAGCATGTCCAGAACCAGAAAAAAATGATAATTTTTCTTATAATTTTTAGTAGCGCAGGGATGGGGTTCCGCTCCTTTCACACCTGGGCGTTTTTGTTTCAGGCATTTATTGGGCGTTTTTTGTGCATCTTTGGAGGCAGGCATGACATCTGAACTTCTGTATAGGGGTATATATACACACACACACACACACACACACACATATATATATATATACACATACACACACATATAGATGTGAAAGGAGCGGAACCCCAACCCTGCGCTACTGAAATAATTTCAGTAGCGCAGGGATGGGGTTCCGCTCCTTTCACACCTATATGTGTGTATGTGTATATATATATATATATATATGTATATATATATATATATATATATATATATGTGTGTGTGTGTGTGTGTGTATATATACCCCTATACAGAAGTTCAGATGTAATGCCTGCCTCCAAAGACGTCCAGAAAAAAAGCCCAATAAACGCCTGAAACCAAAACGCCCAGGCGTGAAAGGAGCGGAACCCCATCCCTGCGCTACTAAAAACTCTAAGAAAAATGATCTTTTTTTTCTGGCGGTCACCCTGACATGGATGAGTTCGGTCACCCTGGCATAGCAGTCAGAGTCAGTTCACCCTAAACTACACTACAGACACTTAACACTTTCCCTACAGAAACTAGATTATTGAATCTAACTATAGTGGTATATAGTACCCTAACTACACTGCATATCCCTTTCCTCACACTAATAATTGCAAAATGACACTGGAGCAGCAGGAGTAACAGAAATGCTTCCACTCTATTCCACAGCCTCTCTATTACAGTGCTAGAGATTTGACGGGGCTATGTTATATACTGGGGGGCATATTCACTACTGATTGGCCTCTGGACCCCGTAGTCACTCCAATCACATTCCTAGCAGACTCCTGCCCCTCAATTGGCTTTTACTCACGTTTCTGGTCCAATCACAGGCTTTTAAAGCCCAGTTCCTGTCCCATTGCATTTTGGGCGGTTCTGGTGGCCGAATTCTGAACGTTTACCGCAAAATTTAAAATTTCGAACAGCCAATGTTCGGGTTGAACCGATGAACTCCTTACTAGTTGCTCTTTCAAATAGAAACAAAGGAAAGAAAAAAAAGGACATTATGTACTTGCCTCCAGGAATGTTAAGAAAAGTGCATGCAAAACTCCTGGCCGTGTTTTTCAAAAAATTTCCAACGTGGCCAATCACTCAAATTCAATGGCCACACAAAAACCGGTTGTTGCTGTGGCCCACTAATGGTGTGAAATGCGAACAAAGATTATTTCAGAATTCAACCAATGTATGGCCGGCTTAAGGGAGGGTTATAACTAGGGTTGAGCGGACACCTAGATGTCCGTGTTCGACGGGTTCGGCCGAACTTTAAAAAAAAGTCCGGGTCCGTGTCCCGGACTTTTACCGAACTTTTCCCGGACACCGAACCCCATTGAAGTCAATGGGGACCCGAACTTTAAGGCACTAAAATGGCTCTAAAACACCAAAGGAAAGGGCTAGAGTGCTGCAAATGGCAGCAAAACGTAATTAAGAGCATGGCAAGTGCTCTGCAAACAAATGTGGATAGGGAAATAACTTAAAACAACAAAAAAAAACAGAAAAATAAAACAATGTTCTTCTTCATCTCTGAAGGACGAGGCCCATATGGAGTAGGAGGGAGGTTGAGGTGGTGGTGGATGTGGCGGTGACATAGGCGTGCGCACAGGGTGTGCTGGGTGTGCCTGGGCACACCCTAATCACCTAGGGCACATAGCATTGCCAGTGAGGAGATGGGAAAGATCTCCCTGGGACCTGCTCTGCTCTATTTCTCCTTGCCTACAGGTACATGGCCCCGATACATTACTCTCCCTGCTGGCAAACACATGCATGTGTATTTCAACTTTGGGGTGCACACCTTAATGCAATAGGCTGCGCACACCTATGGGCGGTGTAGGTGGAAGCGGCGGTGGAGGAGGACCAGGGCCGGATTAACAGCATCATGGGCTTGGTGCTGAGGATTTTGAAGGGCCTTAAGGGCCGTGCCTTGCCATGCACCCAGAGGAGGAAGGGTGCAGCCATGCATGCCTAATTCAACATGGGATGCTGTCTCTGAAGCCCATAAACACATCCATGCATCGCCAACTGTCCCTCCTTGTCCGGCCTTCACGCTGTGTGGGGAGGTTCTGAGGGTGCTGCCTGGGGAAGCGAGCATAGAAGCCAGACTTCTGTGTTTACAAGTGACAGAAGAGCGGTAACAGTGAATATGGCCAACCCGGGGCCTATATAAAAGGTAGGGGCCTGGAGCTGCAGCTCCAATAGCCCCTACATTAATCTGGCCCTGAGGAGGAGGACGAGGTAGCCAACACTGCTTCTTTTCAAAAATTTTAAATGAGGGTACACCCCAAAAGAGTGAGAAAGAGCAAAAATGGAACAATGGGTGGGTAAGGTCGGTATCCATTGCTATTCTGCATAAGGTACGGAAAAGTCCCGTGGGATCCATGCCTGGTTCATTTTAATGAACGTGAGCTTGTCCACATTGTCTCTGGACAGGCGGCTGCGCTTGTCTGTTATAACGCCCCCAGCCGTGCTAAATACCCGTTCAGATAATACACTGGCTGCAGGGCACGCCAGCACCTCCAAGGCGTAAAGGGCAAGCTCAGGCCATGTGCCCAATTTGGAGACCCAGAAGTTGAAGGGGGCAGACCCGTCATTCACTACATGTAGGCGTGTGCACACATACTGCTCCACCATGTTGGTAAAATGCTGCCTCCTGCTAAGACGTTCCATCTGAGCTGCTGGTGCTGCTGTTTGTTGTGGCGTGCTGACAAAGCTTTTCCACATTTCGGCCATGCTAACCCTGCCTTCTGAGGTGCTGGCGGTGCCCTGGTTGCGTTGGCGACCTCCTCCTCCTCCTCCTCTGCCTTGTGCTTCCACTGTGGCCCCGCTGTCAGATGGGAATGCCAGCAGCATGGCGTCTACCAGCGTGCGCTTGTACTCGCGCATCTTGCGATCGCGCTCCAGTGAGTGAATTAAGGACGGTACGTTGTCCTTGTAACGGGGATCCAGCAGCGTGGCCACCCAGTAATCAGCACAAGTTAGAATGTGGGCAACTCGGCGGTCGTTGTGGAGACACTGCAGCATGTAATCGCTCATGTGTGCCAGGCTGCCCAGAGGCAACGAAAGGCTGTCCTCTGTGGGAGGTGTATCGTCCGTGTCCTCTGTATCCCCCCAGCCACGCACCAGTGATGGCCATGAGCTGGCCTGGGTGCCACCCTGCTGTGAACATGGTTCCATCTCCTCCTCCAGCTCCTCCTCCTCCTCATCCTCCTCATCCTCCAGAACTGTGCCCCTGCTGGACAATTGCGTCCCTGGCGTTTGCGTGTGCAGGAACCCACCCTCGGAGCCCCTTGCGAATGACTGCCCTGAAAGCCTTGGAAATGTTACCTCTTCATCCTCCTCCTCCTCCTCATCCTGTGCCACATCCTCTTCCATCATCGCCCGAATTGTTTTTTCAAGGAGGCATAGAAGTGGGATAGTTAAGCTGAGAACGGCGTCATTGCCACTGGCCATGTTGGTGGAGTACTCAAAACAGCGCAACAAGGCACACAGGTCTCGCATGGAGGCCCAGTTATTGGTGGTGAAGTGGTGCTGTTCCGCAGAGCGACTCACGCGTGCGTGCTGCAGCTGAAACTCCACTATGGCCTGCTGCTGCTCGCACAGTCTTTCCAGCATGTGCAAGGTGGAGTTCCACCTTGTGGGCACGTCACATATGAGGCGGTGAGCGGGAAGGCCGAAGTTACGCTGCAGCGCTGCCAGGCGAGCAGCAGCAGGGTGAGAACGCCGAAAGTGCGCACAAACGGCCCGCACTTTCTGCAGCAGCTCTGACATATCGGGGTAGTTTTTAAGGAACCTCTGCACCACCAAATTCAGCACATGCGCCAGGCAAGGGATGTGCGTCAAACCGGCTAGGCCCAGAGCTGCTATGAGATTTCGCCCGTTATCGCACACCACCAGGCCGGGCTTGAGGCTCGCTGGCAGCAACCACTCATTTGTCTGCTGTTCCATGCTCCTCCACAACTCCTGCGCGGTGTGTGGTTTGTCCCCCAAACAGGCAAGTTGTAAAACTGCCTGCTGTCGTTTACCCCTGGCCGTGCTGAAGTTGGTGGGGAAGGTGTTACGCTGTCCGGATGAGGAGGCGGTAGAGGATGAGGAAGCGGAGTAGGAGGAGTTAGGAACAGGAGGCAAACTGAAGCGCCCTGCAATCCTCGGTGGTGGAAGGACATGCGCCAAATTGCTATCCGCCTCAGGCCCATCCGCCACTGCATTTACCCAGTGTGCCGTTAGGGAGATATAACGCCCCTGACCGTGCTTACTGGTCCACGTATCCGTAGTTAGGTGGACCTTGGCACAGATGGCGTTGCGCAGTGCACACCTGATATTTTCCCCCACTTGGTTGTGCAGGGAAGGGATGGCTTGCCTGGAAAAGTAGTGGCGGCTGGGCACGACGTACTGTGGGACAGCCACCGACATAAGGTTTTTAAAACTGTGCGTCTCCACCAGACGGAATGACAGCATTTCAAAGGCCAATAATTTTGAAATGCTGGCATTCAGGGCCAGGGATCGCGGGTGGGTAGGGGGGTACTTCCTCTTCCTCTCAAGTGTTTGGGAGATGGAAAGCTGAACGCTTCCACGGGACATTGTGGAGATGGTTGTTGGTGACCCAGGTGGTGGTGTTGCTGACAGATCGTCTGTTTGCGGGGTGGCAGGTGCCGGTATCACTACAGATGTGGCTGGAGCGGCCGAGACTGCAGCAGAAGAGGAAGCAGGATGAGCCAGAGACGTTTCTTGGTTTTGAAGGTGTGTACTCCACTGCAGCTCGTGCTTTGCACTTAGATGCCTGATCATGCAGGTTGTGCTCAGGTTGAGAAGGTTTATGCCTCGCTTCAAGCTCTGATTGCACAGGGTGCAAACCACTCGTGTCCTGTCATCAGCACATTTTCTAAAGAACTTCCACGCTAGAGAACTCCTTTGAGCTGACTTTGGTGCGCTCGTTCCCTTGCTGCGTTGGGCAGTAGCGGGCGTAGTGTCTAGGGCACGGCCGCTCCGCTTCTGCACCCTGCTCCCTCTTCTGCTGTGCTGGTGGCTCTGTGCGACCACCGCCTCTTCCTCCAAACTACTCAGGTCACCTGCATGACGTTCATTCCATGTGGGGTCGAGGACCTCATCGTCCTCCACATCATCTTCCACCCAGTCTTCACCCCTGCCCTCCTTGTCGGTCTCCACAATGCTGAACGCCGCAGCAGTTGGCACCTGCGTTTCGTCATCATCGGAGACGTGCTGCGATGATCCTTGCATGTACTCATCTTGAGAAATAAGTGGTTGGGCATCGCTGCACTCAATCTCTTCCACTTCTGGGGCAGGGCTAGGTGGATGGCCCTGGGAAACCCTGCTGACAGAGTCCTCAAAAAGAATAAGAGACTGCTGTATGGCTTGGGGCTCAGACTGCTGGCCTGATTTGCAAGGGGGTGAGGTGAAAGACGGTTGGACATTGGCTGCAGGTGCCAACTCTGACCTTTCTGCAGTAGACTGGGTGGGAGACAATGTGAAGGAACTGGAGGCACTGTCAGCAGCAAACCAATCTACTATCGCCTCAACTTGTTCTGGCCTCATCACTTCTAGGGGCGTTTGATGCCCTACCAAATACTGATGCAGGTTCTGTCGCCTACTCACACTTGAGGAAGGTGTTTCACTTGTGCGTGTAGCTGGCACAGATCGACCACGTCCTCTCCTTGCAACAGGAGCTCTACCAGCAGCACCACGACCCAGGCCACGGCCCTTATTTGACGGTCTCCTCATATTTCTGTAATTTAAGATCTTGCCCTAGAAAGGTTTTTATTGAATAGCGGAATAGGAAATATGATCCAAAAAAGTGTATGTATCTCGCACGTACAAAACCACACTAGGCCCCAATTACTATTGTTTCTACCCCTAAAAGGATGGATGAGGAGTAGGAGGAGTATGGAACAGACAGCACCCTCAAATCTTCAGAAGTATGAGATGAACCCCAAAAACTTGGAAAGGTGGATCTCACACGTACCGACACAGACTATCCCGCAATTCAATTGATCCTCAAAGGTTTTTATTGAATAGCGGAATAGGAAATATGATCAAAAAAAGTGTATGTATCTCGCACGTACACAACCACACTAGGCCCCAATTACTATTGTTTGTACCCCTAAAAGGATGGATGAGGAGTAGGAGGAGGAGTATGGAACAGGCAGCACCCTCAAATCTTCAGAAGTATGAGATGAACCCCAAAAACTTGGAAAGGTGGATCTCACACGTACCGACACAGACTATCCCGCAATTCAATTGATCCTCAAAGGTTTTTATTGAATAGCGGAATAGGAAATATGATCAAAAAAAGTGTATGTATCTCGCACGTACACAACCACACTAGGCCCCAATTACTATTGTTTGTACCCCTAAAAGGATGGTTGAGCAGTAGGAGCAGGAGTATGGAACAGGCAGCACCCTCAAATCTTCAGAAGTATGAGATGAACCCCAACAACTTGGAAAGGTGGATCTCACACGTACCGACACAGACTATCTCGCAATTGAATTGATCCCCAAAGGTTTTAATTGAATAGCGGAATAGAAAATATGATCAAAAAGAAAGTGTATGTATCTCGCACGTACACCACCACACTAGGCCCCAACTACTATTGTTTGTACCCCTAAAAGGATGGTTGAGCAGTAGGAGGAGGAGTATGGAACAGGCAGCACCCTCAAATCTTCAGAAGTATGAGATGAACCCCAAAAACTTGGAAAGGTGGATCTCTCTCACACGTACCAACACAGACTATCCCCCAATTTAACTGATCCCCAAAGGTTTTTGATTAAATAGCGGAATAGAAAATATGATCCAAAAAAAGTGTATGTATATCACACGTACACAACCACACTAGGCCCCAATTACTATTGTTTGTACCCCTAAAAGGCTAGATGAGGAGTAGGGGGGGTATGGAACAGGCAGCACCCTCAAACCTTCAGAAGTATGAGATGAACCCCAACAACTTGGAAAGGTGGATCTCTCTCACACGTACCAACACAGACTATCCCCCAATTTAACTGATCCCCAAAGGTTTTTGATTAAATAGCGGAATAGAAAATATGATCCAAAAAAAGTGTATGTATATCACACGTACACAACCACACTAGGCCCCAATTACTATTGTTTGTACCCCTAAAAGGCTAGATGAGGAGTAGGGGGGGTATGGAACAGGCAGCACCCTCAAATCTTCAGAAGTATGAGATGAACCCCAAAAACTTGGAAAGGTGGATCTCTCTCACACGTACCAACACAGACTATCCCCCAATTTAACTGATCCCCAAAGGTTTTTGATTAAATAGCGGAATAGAAAATATGATCCAAAAAAAGTGTATGTATATCACACGTACACAACCACACTAGGCCCCAATTACTATTGTTTGTACCCCTAAAAGGCTAGATGAGGAGTAGGGGGAGTATGGAACAGGCAGCACCCTCAAACCTTCAGAAGTATGAGATGAACCCCAACAACTTGGAAAGGTGGATCTCTCTCACACGTACCAACACAGACTATCCCCCAATTTAACTGATCCCCAAAGGTTTTTGATTAAATAGCGGAATAGAAAATATGATCCAAAAAAAGTGTATGTATATCACACGTACACAACCACACTGGGCCCCAATTACTATTGTTTGTACCCCTAAAAGGCTAGATGAGGAGTAGGGGGAGTATGGAACAGGCAGCACCCTCAAACCTTCAGAAGTATGAGATGAACCCCAACAACTTGGAAAGGTGGATCTCTCTCACACGTACCAACACAGACTATCCCCCAATTTAACTGATCCCCAAAGGTTTTTGATTAAATAGCGGAATAGAAAATATGATCCAAAAAAAGTGTATGTATATCACACGTACACAACCACACTGGGCCCCAATTACTATTGTTTGTACCCCTAAAAGGCTAGATGAGGAGTAGGGGGAGTATGGAACAGGCAGCACCCTCAAACCTTCAGAAGTATGAGATGAACCCCAACAACTTGGAAAGGTGGATCTCTCTCACACGTACCAACACAGACTATCCCCCAATTTAACTGATCCCCAAAGGTTTTTGATTAAATAGCGGAATAGAAAATATGATCCAAAAAAAGTGTATGTATATCACACGTACACAACCACACTAGGCCCCAATTACTAATGTTTGTACCCCTAAAAGGCTAGATGAGGAGTAGGGGGAGTATGGAACAGGCAGCACCCTCAAACCTTCAGAAGTATGAGATGAACCCCAACAACTTGGAAAGGTGGATCTCTCTCACACGTACCAACACAGACTATCCCCCAATTTAACTGATCCCCAAAGGTTTTTGATTAAATAGCGGAATAGAAAATATGATCCAAAAAAAGTGTATGTATATCACACGTACACAACCACACTAGGCCCCAATTACTATTGTTTGTACCCCTAAAAGGCTAGATGAGGAGTAGGGGGGGTATGGAACAGGCAGCACCCTCAAACCTTCAGAAGTATGAGATGAACCCCAACAACTTGGAAAGGTGGATCTCTCTCACACGTACCAACACAGACTATCCCCCAATTTAACTGATCCCCAAAGGTTTTTGATTAAATAGCGGAATAGAAAATATGATCCAAAAAAAGTGTATGTATATCACACGTACACAACCACACTAGGCCCCAATTACTATTGTTTGTACCCCTAAAAGGCTAGATGAGGAGTAGGGGGGGTATGGAACAGGCAGCACCCTCAAATCTTCAGAAGTATGAGATGAACCCCAAAAACTTGGAAAGGTGGATCTCTCTCACACGTACCAACACAGACTATCCCCCAATTTAACTGATCCCCAAAGGTTTTTGATTAAATAGCGGAATAGAAAATATGATCCAAAAAAAGTGTATGTATATCACACGTACACAACCACACTAGGCCCCAATTACTATTGTTTGTACCCCTAAAAGGCTAGATGAGGAGTAGGGGGGGTATGGAACAGGCAGCACCCTCAAACCTTCAGAAGTATGAGATGAACCCCAACAACTTGGAAAGGTGGATCTCTCTCACACGTACCAACACAGACTATCCCCCAATTTAACTGATCCCCAAAGGTTTTTGATTAAATAGCGGAATAGAAAATATGATCCAAAAAAAGTGTATGTATATCACACGTACACAACCACACTAGGCCCCAATTACTATTGTTTGTACCCCTAAAAGGCTAGATGAGGAGTAGGGGGGGTATGGAACAGGCAGCACCCTCAAACCTTCAGAAGTATGAGATGAACCCCAACAACTTGGAAAGGTGGATCTCTCTCACACGTACCAACACAGACTATCCCCCAATTTAACTGATCCCCAAAGGTTTTTGATTAAATAGCGGAATAGAAAATATGATCCAAAAAAAGTGTATGTATATCACACGTACACAACCACACTGGGTCCCAATTACTATTGTTTGTACCCCTAAAAGGCTAGATGAGGAGTAGGGGGAGTATGGAACAGGCAGCACCCTCAAACCTTCAGAAGTATGAGATGAACCCCAACAACTTGGAAAGGTGGATCTCTCTCACACGTACCAACACAGACTATCCCCCAATTTAACTGATCCCCAAAGGTTTTTGATTAAATAGCGGAATAGAAAATATGATCCAAAAAAAGTGTATGTATATCACACGTACACAACCACACTGGGCCCCAATTACTATTGTTTGTACCCCTAAAAGGCTAGATGAGGAGTAGGGGGAGTATGGAACAGGCAGCACCCTCAAACCTTCAGAAGTATGAGATGAACCCCAACAACTTGGAAAGGTGGATCTCTCTCACACGTACCAACACAGACTATCCCCCAATTTAACTGATCCCCAAAGGTTTTTGATTAAATAGCGGAATAGAAAATATGATCCAAAAAAAGTGTATGTATATCACACGTACACAACCACACTAGGCCCCAATTACTATTGTTTGTACCCCTAAAAGGCTAGATGAGGAGTAGGGGGGGTATGGAACAGGCAGCACCCTCAAACCTTCAGAAGTATGAGATGAACCCCAACAACTTGGAAAGGTGGATCTCTCTCACACGTACCAACACAGACTATCCCCCAATTTAACTGATCCCCAAAGGTTTTTGATTAAATAGCGGAATAGAAAATATGATCCAAAAAAAGTGTATGTATATCACACGTACACAACCACACTAGGCCCCAATTACTATTGTTTGTACCCCTAAAAGGCTAGGAGTAGGGGGAGTATGGAACAGGCAGCACCCTCAAACCTTCAGAAGTATGAGATGAACCCCAACAACTTGGAAAGGTGGATCTCTCTCACACGTACCAACACAGACTATCCCCCAATTTAACTGATCCCCAAAGGTTTTTGATTAAATAGCGGAATAGAAAATATGATCCAAAAAAAGTGTATGTATATCACACGTACACAACCACACTAGGCCCCAATTACTATTGTTTGTACCCCTAAAAGGCTAGATGAGGAGTAGGGGGAGTATGGAACAGGCAGCACCCTCAAATCTTCAGAAGTATGAGATTGTGTTCACTGTACCCCACAAAGATTGAGTTCACTGCACCCCACAATGATTGTGTTCACTGCACCCCACAAAGATTGTGTTCACTGCACCTCACAAAGATTGTGTTCACTGTACCCCCCAAAGATTGTGTTCACTGCACCCCACAAAGATTCTGTTCACTGTACCCCACAAAGATTGTGTTCACTGCACCCTAAAAGGATGTTGTTCACTGCACCCCACAAAGATTGTGTTCACTGCACCCTAAAAGGATGTTGTTCACTGCACCCCAAAAAGATTGTGTTCACTGTACCCCCCCAAAGATTGTGTTCACTGCACCCCACAAAGATTGTGTTCACTGCACCCCAAAAAGATTGTGTTCACTGTACCCCCCAAAGATTGTGTTCACTGCACCCCAAAAAGATTGTGTTCACTGTACCCCCCAAAGATTGTGTTCACTGCACCCCACAAAGATTCTGTTCACTGTACCCCACAAAGATTGTGTTCACTGCACCCCAAAAAGATTGTGTTCACTGTACCCCCCCAAAGATTGTGTTCACTGCACCCCACAAAGATTCTGTTCACTGCACCCCACAAAGGATTTTGTTCACTGCACCCCAAAAAGATTGTGTTCACTGCACCCCAAAAAGGATTTTGATCACTGCACCCCAAAAAGGATGTTGTTCACTGCACCCCAAAAATGATTTTGTTCACTCCACCCCAAAAAGATTGTGTTCACTGCACCCCACAAAGATTGTGTTCACTGCACCCCAAAAAGATTGTGTTCACTGTACCCCCCAAAGATTGTGTTCACTGCACCCCACAAAGATTCTGTTCACTGTACCCCACAAAGATTGTGTTCACTGCACCCCAAAAAGATTGTGTTCACTGCACCCCAAAAAGGATGTTGTTCACTGCACCCCAAAAAGGATGTTGTTCACTCCACCCCAAAAAGATTGTGTTCACTGCACCCCACAAAGATTGTGTTCACTGCACCCCAAAAAGATTGTGTTCACTGCACCCCAAAAATGATTTTGTTCACTGCACCCCAAAAAGGATTTTGTTCACTGCACCCCAAAAAGGATGTTGTTCACTCCACCCCAAAAAGATTGTGTTCACTGCACCCCAAAAAGATTGTGTTCACTGCACCCCACAAAGGATTTTGTTCACTGCACCCCAAAAAGATTGTGTTCACTGCACCCCAAAAAGGATGTTGTTCACTGCACCCCAAAAAGGATTTTGTTCACTGCACCCCAAAAAGATTGTGTTCACTGCACCCCACAAAGGATTTTGTTCACTGCACCCCACAAAGATTGTGTTCACTGCACACCAAAAAGGATTGTGTTCACTGCACCCCAAAAAGATTTTGTTCACTGCACCCCAAAAAGATTGTGTTCACTGCAGCCCAAAAAGATTGTGTTCACTGCAGCCCAAAAAGATTGTGTTCACTGCAGCCCAAAAAGATTGTGTTCACTGCAGCTCACACACAGAAAAATGGATGTGGATCACTGACACCTGCCTATCTCCAATCCCACACCACACAGCAATATCGATTGTAGTTTGTAGAACACAGTTTCCCTAAAATTCAGCAGACTCTGTCCCTAACAGGATTGAGAAGAGATCGTAGATCAGGATTGAGTGCAGATTCACCCCACCCCCCACACAGCAATATCGATTGTAGTTTGTAGAAGACACTGACCCTATAATTCAGCAGACTCTATCCCTAAAATGCCTACAACTCGCCCTGCCTAAACACTCCGACCTGTCCCTCAATTCTATCCGGACACAAATGGTTTTTTCCTGCCTATCTTTCCCTAATCAGCAGCCAGCACATTGATGTGTGCTCTGTCCCTTAGCTAAGCAGCAGAATGACGCTGCTGCGGCGGCTGCCTCGAACTTATAAAGACTTGGTCACATGCTTCAGACGGCCAATCACAGCTACTAAGACATTTGCAGGCATGGCTGGGATGGCTTAAGGCACACCAGTTAAACGATTGTTGATTGGCTGTTGAAAGCCCGCCATGAAAAGAGCGCCAAAGCATGCAAAACCCGGAAATAAAACGACCGAACACGGATTTTTACCCGAACATACAGTAAAGTGTCCGTGTCCGTGTTCGGGTAAAAAAAATCCAATTATTCGGTACGAACACGAATAATACAGTCCGTGTTCGCTCAACACTAGTTATAACCCATTAGGGAGATATCCCTTCACTTCCTGTCCTATAGGAAGTGAGAGGAAATCCCTCCAAAGAGAGGGAATCTTTGGTTCTCACCAGAGTCACCAGAACTAATGTCTGCATTTTTCATTGAAGATAACGGTAAACAGGACAAATAGAAAGTGTGAATGTTAACGGGTAACTGGAGCACAGACAGCAATAAAAACCCTACAGATGTTTTGATTTTCCTTTGCCCTATACAAAACAAAAAAAAAGTTTGCCTTTAGGTATACTTTTAGACCCAAGGAATGAAAAAAAAGATGTCTACACAGTACTCTGCTAACAACAGCCTATTTATGACAATACTGCCTCAGACAATCTCAGATACAATTTAATGGAAGAATCTGCAACACAGCATTAGCCTACTACATCCGCTCACAAACGTGAGTCTCCAGAGACAGGATGAGGAGAAAACTGACTCAACTCTGGATCAATAAATCCATAAGGAATCCCTAGTCCTGTGTGAACTGGAAAAAGGATGGATAGTCAATACTGACTGCAGGCCTGTCACAGAGGGAACAGCAGTATAGTTTATGAACTGGGAACCTGCACTGCTTGATTAACTAGAGAGCTGTCCAGGATTTCTATATCCGGCCAAACCCAAGCAGTACCTGTAGATGACTGGGCAAATTTCCAGAAATTCAAAGCTGTTGCAGAGGGAACACCAGTAAAAAACTCGCGCCTATTGGCTGACTAGAGAGACCTACAGGATTTAACATAGCCAGCATAAATCTAGCAATAAACAATTTCCACTCTCTGTTGATAGTAGAAAATCTCCTAATCGAACAGAGACCAGCAGAGCTGAAGAACATATGTCCACTCTCCTGTGGACAATAGTAAAAAACAGCCATGATGATTATGGGAAGGGTTATCCTGTGCTGGTTAATGTTTTTTGTTTTTGCTGTCAGTATCCATTTCTCCTGGAGGCTAATGTATATCCATGACAGTGTAAAAAGTCACGTGTCCTTCAGTTGATGAGAGATAAAAGGACCCTTCAAAGACTTTAATATTATCATTCATATCTTGGTGGTTTACAGATACTGATGAATGGAACGGTATATGCTCGAATGTCTCCAGGACAGAAGTCAACGATAATAGATGAATTTCGGAAACTTGAGTAAGTATAATATTCTATAGTATAAAAAGAATAAGAAGTCTCATATTTAGGAATCTTTTTGTGATGCAGTAATAAGAACCACCATATTTACCAGCTGTCCAGTAACTTAGAAGTCAAGTTCAGTAGGGGTCCCACTTAAATTCTTAAGGCTCTGCTAACTTGAAACAGATGGTCCTATACCATCAAATGAGCAGAGGCTCTAGGTTGCACATTGCTTTGTGCGTTATCAAAAAATGAATTTTTAGTAAAACAAACTATATGTGGAACAGTGCTATATAAGCGTTCATAATGTCCTAAGCACACAGGAAAAATGACCAGCTTTATACAGGCTATAATTCTTTTTTGCCAACCATATTATATTGAAAATAAAAACAATGCTGTCTTTGAAGCCCATTCCCACCTCGTGTGTTGGGTTGTGTTGGGCTGTGTCGCTCAATGCAGGCCCAATGCAATAACAAGCCAAAACACTTTCCTAGTTTGATGGTGTGAGTTTTGTAGAAGTGGAATTATCTGCATTCAACCACAGCTCAGCAAGCTGCATTGTGTTACAGTGCATCACATGTTCCAATGCATTTGGAAAGTAATGCATTTTTCCTTCAGCTGAAAACAAAAAAAACTGCTTCTCAATGTAATTCATTAAAAAGCGTGCATTAATGCAATGTGTAAAATCAGGATGTCAACTCAAGTGTATTTAATGTGCATCAACGTGAGCTAAATGCAAAGGAACTGATGTGAATCCAGCCTTTATAGGCATATTTGCCGGATCATTGATCTGCAGAGCTTTTTATTTTTGCTAACCTGGTTTTGCACGAAAATTAAAGCCTATTTACACCATCTGCATTGGACTAAATTGCTCAGTGCCGACCCAATGCAATAACAACCCCAAGTCAATTGTTTCCAATAGGCTCAGCTTACACCAATGTGCTGATGTGCACTGGATGAAATTTGAAAAAGCTGCTTAGCCCAATGCATTGCAATACATTACAACACATAGTCACAAACAATACCGTAAACGTTACAACGCATCATAGAGCACTCTAGGGAACATGAAGAAAAAATAGCACACATCAATGCAATTTGTAAAAAATTAACATTAGCGCATCTTTCATTCTTTAAAAAATGGATGTCAATGCATGACAATTTAAGCGCAATGGAAGTTGGTGTGAATCCAGTCACACAGCTATGCAATGCAATGCATTCAAAAATAGTATATCAATCAACACCACAAAATGCACTGCATTACAAATGGATGCCAATGTTACATCAACTCAAGTCTTACTTGTGGGAGATCAAAGTTGCCAGATGACAAGCCACGCCCCATTCTTTTCAATGGCACCCGTTCAAATCAGTGCAACTTAAAGTCGCAGAAACTTTGGAAAGGTCCCTGCACTACTTTGATGCAACTTTTTACACAACTTCTATCCAGAGAGTGTAAAGTTGAATAAAAGTTGCACCCAAAGTAGCATCAAAATCAGGTTCCAAAATCACACTGGAAATTGTGCAACTTTGGAGTTGCGCTAGTGTGAATGGAGTCTTATGGAAAATGGAGAATGCTGCATTTAAATGATGTCAACACACATGAACCCAAATCACTTCTAGCATGACTACTAGTGCCCCCTTTATTTTCATCATTCACCTTTAAGTGTAAATAATAGCTGTTGGGTGGCAGGTGGTCTGGTATTCAATTTAAAGATATTTATTTTATGTTATCATGCAGCATGGCGCAGGAATGTTTGCACATTTAACAGTCACAATGGACTCAGATGCATTTCACGCACGTTGACACAAGCTAAATACAAAATACTTTATGTGAATCCAGGCAACATGTCAAAATGCGGTCAGATAAAGCAATGAAAAGCAAAGAAAAAAAACACAACTTGTAGATCCTTTCTGGGGCTGCCCCATTTTACCATGCTACTTTCAGCATTTTATCACATCCAAATACTTTTTTGGTAAATATGGCCCTCATGTTGATTCTGATCACGTGATAAGAGTTTTTTTTTTTTCCTAGTTATTATGTGGGGATGTGTGGTGATGGAGCCAATGACTGCGCAGTAAGTAGCCTTTCTTGGTTTGTTTTTGTACATAGCTACACCTACAGATAGGATGCCATCAGTACAGCACGTGTTTCAAATGTACTTAAAGTAGATCTAAACCCTAAACAGATGATATTTAGTTCGCTAAAATATTGTGTACATTAAACATTTTTTTTTAATTCTTTTTCATACATTTTTACCTTTTTTAAATCTCCTTTTGCTATTGATCTCAAGCCTCTTTCTGACATTTCTTGTCTACACTGACTCACTCCAGCATCGGCTGTAGATCATTGCTTACTGGCTACCTAATAGCATCAATGATGGATCAGTCATGCCCAATGCTTTTTGGCTCAGACTGTGGTGGATTCCACAGGAGGACATGTAATAAACTGAAAATACAGTAGCACAATTGGGAGACAATTGTAATTTTTATAACAGGAAGTACCACAATAAGGACTTTGAAGGTATGACCACCAAGAAATATTTTAATTAAAATATTTTAATTAAAGTTGGAGATTTGAAATGATTGACAACTATAAACTTTTGACATTTGCTTTTATGCGATGTTAGTGAATGGTCTTAGATCTACTTTAATGTATAAATAGATACTAGAATGCATTGTCCATTAATTTCTTGAACTGCAGTAGAAAGATCCACTTTATACAATGTACCTCTTGTGGGCAAGGGAACCCTGGGGGAAGTTCACTAAGCACCTATAGGGCATGGGAGCAATGGATGACATGTTGGTGCAGTTCTGTAAGATGTCAAGACTTGAGATGCCAGAGGGTGCAAGGAGGAGACATAGGTGGAATGAAGCCCGCAGACCAACAGCCACAGGTCATATTAAGTTGGGATTAGAGATACCCTACTTCTCTTTTAAAATGGTTAGAAAATGATGTTGTCTAATTACCAGGTTATTTGTAGTCGAGCATTTTTCAGCAGAATGGCTATAGCTGAGGCTAGATGTAATCATAAACAGTGGTTGTATATACCTTAAAAAAAAAAACTTTTTTTACAGGCTTTGAAAATGGCTAATGCAGGGATATCTTTATCCGAAGAAGAAGCATCTGTAGCTGCACCTTTCAACTCTCAAGTTACCAACATTAGCTGTGTTCCAGAATTACTAAAGTCAGTAATGATTTCTCACATTGATCAGTAAATGAGGAACATTTACAATGCAAGAATTAACACAGAATTTAGGAATAACACAAATTAAATAATAGTCACCATTTGCAGTTGCATCTCATAAAATTAGAAAATCATCAAAAAGTAAATTTATTTCAGTAATTCAATTAGGGGAAAGATCACGACCATATAGTTGGGATCCACCCAGATGCCTGGACTGACACCAGTCTTAGCCTTGCAGCATGCCACTGAGAGCCTGAGCTATTCTCTCCCACCCCTCCACAGCCCAGCGCTCCAGTGAGCATGGGGGGGTCAGAGCAGAGAGCGATTAGTAGTGTTTGGTCGCTCGGTTCTCAGCCTTAGAGCCGGCAGGGGACAAATGCAACTTCTATCTTCTATTTTAAAATGATTGTAAAGCTTGTTTTTAAATTAAAATAACCAAACATGCTATACTTACCTTGTTTTGTACAGAGCCATCCTGATCTTCCTCTTCTCAGGTCCCCCTCTAGCACTCTAAGCTCCACCTGCTTGCTATGGGGGACTTGTGCATGCTTGCTCCCGAGCCCTGGTCTGTGTGTTTTATGGGCTCGGCCCTACCACCTCTCCTTGTGACTGACAGCAGTGAGATTGAGCTCAGATATGTATTTTGGGGGGGGACAATAAGGTAAAAAAAACCTCCTGCCTTTACAACCACTTTAAACCAAGAAAGTAAAAAGAAAAAAAATGGCAGCTGAACATTAATAATATAAAATATATCTTAGTATTAATGAAAATAATACAATTTGGCCAATGACCCAGGATAAAGGACATGATAAATCAGGCCACCATACCTCAAGAGAAACACCTGACAAAAAGTTAAAGTCCAACTCCAGAAATTGGAAAAAGAAAATCTACTTTTTCAATGCTAACCTCCGTGCACTGCACTGGAAGGGTTAAATGCTTGTTATTTTAAGGGTTGGAGGAACAGGCATTATTATTATTTACTCCATCTCCCACTTTTGCCAACTGTGGTGCTGTCGTTGGTTTCATCATGTATGATGAAGGGCTATTAAACCTGTATTGCATGTGGAGGGGGCAAGCATGTGACTGGGGCCATGAGCAACTTAGAGAAATGGCTGCAAAGGATTGTTGGAGGGACCCTGCTGGAGCTAGGTAAGTACCACTAGACATGCCAAGCATTTAACCCCTGCAATGCAGAGGGGCTAACTAAAAGATTTTTTTTTTTATTTGGAAGCTGGAGTTGGGCTTTAAAGCTGAATTCCAGGGATGCCTATTACAACACTACTACAGTGACTGCTGCTGGTTCCATGCCGAGTGGCTGCTCTGCATGGAGGAGGTCACAGGAGGTCACTATCTTAGCATAGGCACCATTAAGAGAACACTTAGCATTTCTCAATAAATCCAAGCATTCTCTGATTGGATAAGTTGGAGCGGTGGGGCATTGACATTACAATTCCCACCTCATGCAATCAGAGAATGCTTTGCATTCTTTGAGTAAATTCAAAGTGTTCTGTGAAAAATGCCGATGCCGAGCTCGTGACCTTTTGTGTTCACTAAGCAGCAGGGCAGCTACTCGCTCGACATAGGACCTCAAAGCTAGTAGCAATTATTGTAATAGTGGTGCCCACTTCATTGATTTTCAGCTTCTAAGATATATATATATATATATATATATATATATATATATATGTATACCTGTATATACTGTATATATACATGTAAAATGCATCTATGTTTTACTGTTTTACCTGCTGAAGGAACTGCAATTTTGGCCTTTCATTCTTGTGGTGGGGCTAAAATCCACTGATGTCACTCAGCTGGTCCAGACTCTGGAGAGATCCCAACTCTAACATTGGGATCTTCCCAGTTTCCTGACTGATAGTTGGCTCATCCTCTCTGCATGCTGCTGAGAACCTGAACCAGCTGTTTCCACCCCCTTCTCAGCTCAGTGTTCAAGTGAGCACTGGAGGGGCAGAGCAGAGAGCCGATGGCTGACAGTCACTGGCTCTCTGCTCACTGAAGACTGAGAACTGAGCGATCAGCTGTCTTTGATCTCCTTGTTCTTTATGTAGAGGTAGCAGCTGACAGATTATAGAAGACTATAGGTAATTATAAATATTTTTTTGTTTTTGTTCTTAATCCTAAACTTCTCTGTTAACTGTTTATTTAGCGGTTTGTTTAATTTAGTTGGGTTTCAACCTCTATTTGTCATTTTTGCTGTCAAGGCCCCTATTGAGCAGAGGAAAAATATTCCTAGTGGCAACACAGGTACCAAAAAGAAAAATAACGATTAAAAAAAAATTGGCAAGTTCTAACTCTTTCAACACTATCCATAAACTATCCGTTCACCCTCAGTCGCCTAATCACAAAGGAATAAGACCTCAATGTCTGTGGCAGATTTATTGAGGTAAACAGGTGATATTATTGTTCCAAGATCCAAGTAATGGTTTCATGGAGAATGATATCAGTCTACAATATAATGGCAAATTATAGGTTACAAGGCGTCAGCACATCTCACATTTCTGCATGTATATTTGTTTATCGGGTATTTGTTTTCACTTGGAAATAGATTTAGAAATTGAGGCAGTCACAAAAGGCTTAATATACTGTAAATAGCGGTAATCTTAACATGGTGAAAAATAAACAAGCCTGGGCATACCTTCATTCTGAGGTAGCTGTTTAATGATTGTATTCTGATTTGTATTATATTACAGTGGAGACTTTGTTAACCACTTCTGGACGGGAAGGATTTCCCCCCTTAATAATGTGAAGTAAGAAGGAATGACCGCACTTCCGATAAAGTTCAAAAATGGAGTGTATTTATTCCACATCAAACGAATGGCAAATTATAAAACGTACACACTGTGAGTGCAGGACAAAACTGTAGACGCGTTTCACGACTGGATGTGTCGCTTACTCATTACCAAGACTTGGTAATGGTAATGAGTAAGCGACACATCCAGTCGTGAAACGCGTCTACAGTTTTGTCCTGCACTCACAGTGTGTACGTTTTATAATTTGCCATTCGTTTGATGTGGAATAAATACACTCCATTTTTGAACTTTATCGGAAGTGCGGTCATTCCTTCTTACTTCACGTGATTCTGGATTACGGATCCGACCGGCACCTGATTCCTGCCTCACCTGGAACGGTCTCCCCAGCTTGGACTTTGCTTATCCCCCCTTAATAATGGCCAGGCCATATTTTGCGATTCGGCACTGCGTTACTTTAACGGACAATTGCGTGGTCGTGCGACATTGTACCCAAATAAAATTGATGTCCTTTTTTTCCCACAAATAGAGCTTTCTTTTGGTGATATTTGATCACCTGTGCGATTTTTATTTTTTGCGCTATAAACAAAAAAAGAGCGACAATTCTGAAAAAAAAAACAATATTTTTCACTTTCTGCTATATAACATTCTAAAAGTCAAGATTTTTTAACATTTTAGGCCAATATGTCTTCTGCTACATATTTTCGGTAAAAAAAAAATTGCAATAAGCGTATTTTGATTGGTTTGCGCAAAAATGTGTCTACTAACTACAGCATAGATTTATGTCATTTTTATTGTTTTTTTTTTTTTTTTTACTAGTAATGGTGGCGATTTGCGATTTTTAGCGGGACTGCGACATTGCGGCGGACAGATCAGACCCCTAACTGACATTTTTGACACTTTTGGGGGACCAGTGGCATTACTACAGTGATAAAAATATGCACTGTTACTGTAATAATGACACTGGCAGGGAAGGGGTTAACACTGTGGGTGATCAAGGGGTTAAATGTGAGCCTAGGGGAACGATTCTAACTGTGGGGGGGGCGTGGCTTGTGAAATGATCATAGAGACATGTGATTCTATATAGAGAGAAGAACGGTCAACTGTGTTTACAACGGCTGACCGTTCTCTCTCAGCGGGGAGCGAGTGGCAAGTGGAAATCGCAGCTGCCTGCCCCATGCATCAGAGACTCCGCTACCGAGTGGGGGCGGGAGCACTCCGCCTAGCTGCAGGTGCGCGACCGGCTACGTCGGTGCGCGCAGGACGGCCAGCCTGCCGCAGTTAATATGCGGTGGGCGGTCCAGAACCGGTTAATGGCCAAGAAATGGTAGACCTGAGAAATGTGACTAGAAAAAAAGTGCACCTGTACCCAGGTGATTGACATTAAGGCCTAGTTTATGCATGGAGTTATGGGGGTGGCAAAATCCCTCTCCCTTAAGTTGCAAAGGCAGTGTATGGGAGTGTTCACATGCTGCAGCCATGATGCTTTGCATAGCAACATGGCAAAAATGATTCCCCCCCCCCCCCCATCTCCTTTCTGAATGAAGATCTGCTTTAAAGTATACTTATATTTTAGGCAGGCAGGCTGAGAGATTGCAATAAGAAACAGAGCTCCCTCTATTGGTTACTCTACTAATTGTATAAACCTATATATTATCTGAATATATGTGTTCACTAAAAACACACTGTACTTCCCATTATATAAAGGTGCCAAGTGATTTAAATGTTTCTTGTGAAACATGGACATCACCATTAACCACATAAAATTGATACTGCTTAAATGTCCCAATCTGTTATTCCAGCCGACTGGCCACAATGTTTGCGGGTGCTGGTCGGGTTGAAAATTGGCTTGAGGCCTCTATGATTAAGCCCCTACTGGGCCAAACATGTTAGAGGGGGTTCTCCCATGGGTAGGAGACAAAGCTGAAGTCATTTTAAGTTCACTATATGCCGCGGCAGTTTGCGGACTTTTGCCATATTGTAATGGACATGAATATCCTGAAAATGTTGATTGCTCATCATGCTGTCTTTCTGACTTCAATATAATGTACTAAACCCAGAATGTAGACCACAACTTCTTAATTCTCTATGACTTTATTGATCTATACACTCGTTCCACATCAGTAAGTACTGAAATATGCCCACATTTGTCCAGCGGTGTTATATATAACTCTCTTTTACAGGGAAGGACGGGCAGCTCTTGTAACTTCATTCTGTATGTTTAAATACATGGCTATGTTTGGGTTATTTGAATATACCAACACACTACTGCTCTATTGGGTGAGATTATTTTATTTTTATTTTACTTTAAGAATTAGAGATGGTTTTAGATCCTTAAAACCTAATTACAACCACATTTTGTTTTAGTTTTGAATAGGAAAGAAAAATTACAAATTCAAATTTCTAATTTTGTTCTGTTATCCCATTGGAGGGATTTTTCATCATTTCCTGTATCTCTGGCTCTTGTACAAGTATTAGAGGGGTTCACTCATTACTGGAACAGGAAGGTACAGACAGCAATAACCACAATGTCATAAGTGAACCCAATAAAGACAGAAATAAATGAAAACCTGATAGAGATCCAGTGGGGGTGGGCTTTAAAAGGAGCTAAACTTTCATTCCATGGCTCTTAAGACACTATGCTATTTCCGCAAGAAATAAAAACTCTTCAAACCATACTTGCGACAATAACGCAGTGAAGGAATCCCACACTACTTTGACAGTTAATAAGAACTAAGTTCAGATTTATCCTCATGTCAAAGCATGTCACAAACATTACCATTTCTATCAGAGATATAGGAAAAAAACATACTGTACATTTGTTACGTGTTTGTGACCTCAAAAACATGTATTGGTTTTTAAAGATATACAGTATCTCACAAAAGTGAGTACATCCCTCACATTTTTGTAAATATCCCTCAAAATAACTCAACACACAGCCATTCACCACTTTAACCCCGGAGGATTTGGCTGCTCAAAGACCAGGCCCTATTTTGCGATTCGGCACTGCATGAATTTAACGGACAATTGCGCGGTCATGCAACGATTTACCCAAACGAAATTGACGTCCTTTTTTTCCCACAAACAGAGCTTTCTTTTGGTGGTATTTGGTCACCTGTGCGATTTTTATTTTTTGCGCTATAAACAAAAAAAGAGCGACAATTTCGAAAAAATAACAATATTTTTAAAATTTTTTATATGAAATTCTCAAAAAAAAATGTAAAAATCAAAATTGTTTAACATTTTAGGCCAATTTGTTTTCTGCTACATATTTTTGGTAAAAACAAATCACAATAAGCGTATTTTGATTGGTTTGCGCAAAAGTTATTTCGTTTACTAACTACGGAAAAGATTTATGTCATTTTTATTGTTTTGTTTTTTAACTAGTAATGGTGGCGATCTATGATTTGTTTTGCGGGACTGCCACATTGCAGCGGACAGATCAGAGTCCTGACTGACATTTTTGACACTTTTGGAGGTACCACTGACATTACTACAGTAATCAGTGCTAAAAATATGCACAGTTACTGTAAAAATGACACTGGGAAGGGGTTAACATTACTGGTGATCAAGGGGTTACGTGTGTCCCTAGGGGTGGGATTTTAACTGTCAGGGGGCGTGGATTGTGAAGTAATCACAGAGACATGCGATCCTATACAGCAGGATCACATAGCCTCTGTGAATACTTCACTACTTTACATTGTAGCAAAGTGTAATTTCTTCAGTGTTGTCACATGAGAAGAAAGAATAAAATATTTACAAAAATGTGAGGGGCGTACTCACTTTTGAGAGATACTGTACATGTATAATAATGATGACAAATCCCTCTATGTATCCATTGGGTTGAATGACAGATATACTAAAGGTTTATGAGATAAGGTATTACATTAAAATGAATGTGGTTCACTTTATTCAAGTTTCCTGCCTAATCAATTGCGCTCTGATTAATACAAGAAAATGATAGATGTATGGATGAAGTTGGTTGGCTTCAATATTTTGTCTGCAGTTTTACTCACAACTCACTGCAGCACATCATCACATTGTGACGCACTGTTGTGCATAAGCTTAAATGAAGTGTCATTTTGTGTAAAAAATAAATAGATAGTGGTGTAACAGTGCATTCCACTGTCTCTACACATGGGTTTCAAGCATGTGGGTTTGTGCAAAAGAGGCTTGAGTCACTGACCTGGACCAAGCATGCAGTTTGTGAAATCAGAACTATTGATCTGTATACTTGGTCCAGAAACTATTGAATCCATTGGATGCGGAAAACAGTCCAACAACTACTATTGTGAGGAAGAAGTCAACAATGAGAGCATGCCAATGTCCACTAAGATGACATGATTAACATGAGATTGGACATCTGACCTGAGTAAATGAAATAAGTTAAAAGGTGAAATTACTAAAAACATGCAGAGATAAAAAGAACAAGAAAAGGCTTGTATAATAACTCACATGGAGTCTCCAAATTAATATTTGGCTGATTAAAAGATAATATGCATGAGTGCCACAAGGGAGCATTTGGTGCTTTCCTAAAACTCTTAGATTTTTCTCTGTTGTATGATGCTTGAGAAAAGCACTGAGCTAAAGAACTCCATAAACACAGATGGTCAGCAATTTAGCTTTGCAGAGTTTGATTCTAAAAAGAGTACATACTGTAGCATTGTTTCACATTCATGCTGCGGTTCCCATTTTCCTTAAAGGATCCATAAGAACTTGAGTATACACAGCCTTATCCAGGTACACTTTAGGTAAAACCCCATCATTTTGATGGAAAAAAAATCAAGCTGTGGGGATACCTTAAAAATCTAATATTTGTGTCCCATAATAAAGGATTAGGCAGTACTGCACTTGACATGGCAATTCAAAAAATTTACAAGTGGTGAGATTAGAGAATTAAGACACAGCTGAGGAGGGAAATCACATTTTCTTTTTTTTGTATTTCAGCAACGAAACATCTTTGGAAACAATCAGTGGCTCATTCATGACTTCGCCATTGTGTTTGCAATATTTTTAACAAGTAAGTAAAATTGTTTTAAACTATGATTTTAAAGAGTTGATAACATTATCCAATGCTTTACAGTTATTTTTTTTTTTTTATTTCGATTGAACATGAAAGAAAACAACAGTCAGGTTTCAGTTTAGTCATTTTCAATGCAGGAATTCCTGGGATATATAAAATCCTGGGCAATATTGCACTTTTCTCCCACTCTGTTTTCTAACTTTAGGCTCCGTTCACATGTAGGTGTTTTGGGGCGTTTTTGGGGAGTTTTTCTGCTCTAGGATCAGCTCTCAAAACGCCCAACAAGACAAATCCTATTCATTTCAATGGCCCCTGTTCACATCTGAGCGTTCTGACGCCGTAAGCAAAATGCCCAATGCTCAAAAAAGTACATGAGCTTCTTTTTGGGCAGATTACAGGCGTTTTCCATTGGTTTCTATTCAATCTAAATACGCCTACACAAAAAAACGCCTGTAAAAACGCCTGTAAATCGCGGTAAAAATCGCAGTAAAATCGCGGTAAAAATCGCAGTAAAATCGCGGTAAAAACGCGCGAAAACGCTACGCTCAGGTGTGAATGTAGCCTCAGTGATATACTGAGGAAAAGGCATGAAGATGAGAAGTTGCTAAATGTTTTATTCACTGGGTTAGTCTATTTTCTACATGAATGACCATGCCCCCCCCCCCCCCACACACACACACACACACACACACACACACACACACAATAAAGCAAATGTAGTTGAAAAAGGGCCAATTAAAGTAGAACTATTGGCAAAACATTTCGTTTTTTTTCCGTTTTAGATGGTAAAGAAGGGTTAAACCCCCTGTAGGCTTTTTGTTTCTCTCTTTGTCCCATTAGGGAGTTTTACCTTAACTTCCTGTCCCATAGTCAAAACAGGAAGTGAGAGGAAATCCCTGCAAATTAAGGGAATCTCTTGGGGACCCCCAGTTCACCAGAACTAGTGTCTCCATTGTAAGATTTCCCCTCAATTACTTTTCTGGGGACAACCTAAAATTTTGGATTTTCTTTTATTTTAGTTTTTAATGATTATGGTAAACAGGACAAATAAAAAGGGGGACTCTCCCTAACAGGGACACATACAGAAATACAAACTGACAGGGATTCTAATCCCTTACTCCTTGGAACACGGAACACGGCAAAGACTGTCAGAAAACATACTGCAACCATGTTACTTTTGGACAGATAAGCAATCTGCATGGAGTTTCTATTCAAGTCTATACAGCTACAAATCGCACCACACTAAACTTGTACAGGACCCTTTTTTAAAATCGTATTGAAGTCGCACTGCATTTATTTGACTGGATTAAATAGAAACACATTTTATTTCACTTGTCGTGCAATTACATGTGCTCTGGAATGCATCAGAAATCACATCAGTGTAAACCATGGAGTTAGGAAATCCAGAAAACATATCTGTTGGGGGTAGCTGAGAAACATTGTGGTACCCTACCATTCTGTCTGGCTTAAATACTGTTTATTAAATAACCAACTTGAGTTAAATATTATAAACATGCATGGATTTGGATGCTTTAAAGTTTTCAGTAATTCCTTAAATATTATTTGATAAGTCAATGTCAGAGATGTGCCTTTTAAACATACACTATGGTATTTTTTTCAGTGAGTGCTACTACTGCATATCCGAAACTGGCAAAGTACAGACCACCAGGACAGATGCTATCTCCATCTATGGTCTTTTCAGTACTCTTTAATGTACTCTATGGCATAGCTTCAGAGACTTATGCATTTCTTATGGTGCAGCAGCAACCATGGTACAATAGAGATGATATATACAGGTAAATTGGTCATAACATCTCTATGTTGTAAAGCACTGCGTAAACTGTTGATTCTATATACATTCTGTATAATAATAATATAATAATAATCTCAGATCCTGCTTTGTAAAGCTTGCTGAACTCTGGGGAAATAACTAAATACACAGCTTAAAATACAGGTTCACTTTTCGTGAACTTGTACTGTATGTACTTGCCCATCCTCATAAGTATAGCATGTTGCGTCATATACTCACCCTAAGGATTTCCGTGAATCATTACATGCATCAGACAAAGCCTCTGCAACAGAAGACCTAGAGACCTGAGGAAATTAGCAATGACAGATATGATTTTCCTTTTAAAGAAATTCTATCATCAACCTAAAAATAAATGTAAAAGCACATAAAATTATGGATATGTTTCCTTTATATAAATGATTGTTTATTAACTTGCAATTTGCCTCTGAAATTACTAGCAAATTTGACTAATCAGTTCCCTAGCACAGCATCCTTCCTTCTGCCAAGTCATAACCTTCTACTCTTTGGAGAGCATCTAATTACTATCTATGCTGGCATACATTTTTATGTAGCAGCCAGGATATGAATACAAGGGAATGCTATAGACCAGTGGTCCTCAACTCCGGTCCTCCTATTACCTTGGGGAGATGCAGACTAGAGTACTGCAATCACTGAGCAGCAAATTATATCACCTGGGATGTATTTCAGTTATCCTGCAAACCTGGCCTGTTAGTGGGCCCTGAGGACCAGGGTTGAGGACCACTGCTATAGACCATCACTTGAGTGACAGCTCTGAGTCTGCTGGAGCTGCTGACATCACATCCAGGATGGTGGCACCAAGAAGCAGTCTTGGGGCTTTTGGATATCTAGAAAAGGGAGGTTTTTACAGATAAATAACATGTGTAAAATATGTTAAATTAACATATAACCTCATGGAAAGATTGCTGTTGTTAATTAATGATCTGGTGATGCAATCTCTGCCTCAATACCGCACCATAGCTGAAAGATGGCTACAGCGTGGCTCTCTAGTTCTGGGAGGATGACCATGGAATGCTTCGGGCATTCTGTGTGACCGTTGTGTTCCTTAGACGCAGCTGATCACAGATTGAGGTGAAGGGCCAATCCTAGCGCCCCTTTACCATGTGATCAGCTGTGTCCAATCACAGCTGATCACACGTAAACAAACTTGTGGGTTTTCGGCATTCCTTTTCTCACGCGCTGTCACTGTGTAAGGAAAGAAGAGCCGATAACCGGCAAGGCTGACAGGGCACATTTACACTGAAAATCTGGGCACTGATCATTAGTGCTCTGATGATCAGTGCAGCCCCATCAGAGGCAATCCATGCTCATCAGTGCAGCTTATCAGTGTCCATCAGTGCAGCTTACTAGTGCCCATTCGTGCTACCAATCAGTGCTCATCAGTGCCCCTTATCAGTGCCCATTAGTGCCACCTCATCAGTCTCGCCTCATCAGTGCCTCCTCATCAGTGCCCATTGGTGCAGCTTATCAGTGCTGCCTCATCAATGATGTGATGCCTCATCAGTGCAGCCTAATCGGTGTCCATCAGTGCAGCCTCATTAATGCCCATCAATGCAGCTTACCAGTGCCCATCAGTGCAGCCACATCAGTGCACATCAGTGCAGCCTCTTCAGTGTACATCGGCGCACAACAGTAAAAAAGGAAAATTGATTATTTTCAATTTTTTTTTTAATAAACTAAGAAAAAAGTTTTTTTTTTTTTGTTTGTTTTTTTTTTAATCTTTTTTTGTTTGTTTAGCACACAAAAAACAGTAGTGATTTAATAGCACCAAAAGAAAGCTCTATCTGTCTCAAAAATGATAACATTTCATTTGGGTACAGTTTTGCATGGTTGTCATTGTCATTGAATTGTCATTCAAAGTGCAACATCTCTGAAAGCTGAAAAATGGCCTGTGCAGGAAGGGGGTGAAGGTGCCCAGTACTGAAGTGGTCAAAAAAGGTTTTCTATAATAAAGGCTTAAATGGAATAACTATACAGCTTTATTACATGTGCTAATGTGTTGCTTTTTGTCCTTCTCTCTTAGTGCCTGTCATCCTGGAAATGAAAGCTTGAACAGGAATCTTACGCATGTTTTAATTTATGAAAGAAAGACAATTAACTATTTAAGCTTTGAATCTACAACACTGTGGCTGATAACATGTGTACACTTGGTGATCCTATCTTTTGTCTTCTCTAAAGGGAAGCCCTTCCGACAGCCATTTTATACCAACTGTGAGTATATGACATTGCAGTCCTTTTTAAAGCAGACCTAAACCGGGTAAATAAGTTTACATTTTACATCTTAGTGCTTGTGCTGCCTACAAAAAAATATTACTAATAACTCTAAAATACTTGTCCATTAGCAGGAGTAGGCTTTTTCTGGATGTCATCGGCAGCTGCTTTTCTTTAAAGCGTATCTAATAAAAAAAAAAAAAATTGTCACGTACCTGGTGGAGATCGATCTGGAGAGGGTGCTTCCCTTACTTTTCTTGTCTAACTTCCCTGGCAGTGATGACAGAAGGTGTGAAGACACAGAGTGGCATGAGGGCTGGTGTAACAGGCAGCGTCAACTGATGTTTGCAGGAAGCAGATGACCGTAGATCACCAGGCAGGAATCAGGAACTGGAACATAGTGACTCTTAATTGGCATACAGCCAAGACACAAGCCAAAAGGCCATCAACAGCCAGGCAGTGAGGTACAAAAACATCAGGCAGGGGCAGAGTCAGGATACAGACTGGGACAGGTACACAGCCAGGCAACTGGGTACAGGAGCGCAAGATAGGAGTGGAGACGGAGTAAAAGCCAAGATCACAGCAGGTAGGCAGGAATCCAAAGACTGATCAGGGGCAAGCTGAGTCGTGCACATGCAGGCAGGTGTAGCAGGTCAATGCACAGGGTAAACAGGAAGTAGCTGAAGACCAGTCAGCAATCTGTTCATGTCATAATCCAGCTCAAATAGACCATTTGGTGCCAGTATCGGGCGTGTGCGCATATTCACATTCTGTTTTGTGCACATGCTAGTACGTTTGCATGTCCTTGCTAATTCCCATTCTGCTTTTGTTCAGAATTAAAAGCATGAGCATTTAATAGCCTTCTAGTTCCAATATGTACTGAGCTTCTCTTGCAAAAATGTGATATAATGACCTCAAACTAGGAGGAGGATATTTTTAAAACTAATCTAGAAAGTATTATTTTACTGAAAGGGTATTTGATGCTTGGAATAGACTTCCAGCAGAGGTCGTGAGTCAGGGGCGTAACTACAGGGGTTGCAATTGGAACCCGGGCCCCATACTCCAGGGGGCCCGTGCAGCTCCACTGTATACCTGGATAGGAGGGGCGGCGGGGGCAGCATGTAGAGAAATCACTGTCCTCCTTTTTCATCCTGTAGCTGCAGGAGGAAAATGGAGGAGATTGGTTCCTCTGTATGCTGCCCCCGCCACTCCTCCTATCCAGTTCACTTGTGTTCTGCTGTCTCTGGGCCCCTGTGTGCTCCCCTGTTCCCCCCCCCCCCTACTGGGCCCACTGCAGAACTTGTGAAAGGGTCCCGCTGCGGGACCGTAATAAAGGTGCCCCGCAATGAGAGTGAAGGGCCCCAGGATCAGTGGGAGGAGCCCTAGGCTTGAAGGGAAGGGCCTTGGCCTGTGATCCGGGGGGCCCTTCATTGTTTCTTGCACCGGGGCCCTGAGGGTTTTAGTTACGCCTCTGTCATGAGTCAACAGTAAGTGGCTTCAAATCTGCTTGGGACAAACACAGCTCTATACTCAGACAAAAAAGTTTAAAGACAAAAAAATAAAAATATTTTTCCTCCTGACATGTTAGAGCTATTCATCCAATTGGCAACTAAATTTCTTTCTAAAATTTATTTTGGGTTGAAAAAAACACAAACATCTGACCAGATGCTATAGACAAGTTTACCACTTTTTCCAAATCACAAAGAGGAAAGCAATCCTCTTTGGATACTGATTTAAATATTACAGTATATACATATCTATAAATATTTCCGAAAGAGAAAAAATTGTAAAGGAAGGACAAATAGATAATTTAGGACCCCAAAAATGTGCAGTTATGTTCTCTCTCCAGGATATTAGCTCGAAAAAAAATGATATATACATTTTTTGTATTCCAGATTTATTTGTGGCTGTACTGATTATAGAAGTTACTTTTACCATATTCTTCATATTTGCTGACTTTGAAAACATTTACATTGTTTTAGAGGTAAGTATTTATTTACAAATCAAATAAACAACTTGGCATAAGAGTGTAAATGTGATTTGTGATTGTCTTTCTTTAGCATTTTCTCTACTTGATCACTTAATAGCATGTAGTACTGTCCCCGTAGAGCTTGCTGTGTGATGACTTATTGGGCCTCCTGCGAATACCTGCAGACAGTCACTTAGGGACAGTTTACACATCCATCCTTACTTCCAATGGCTCGCTACTCAGTAAACAGTCCAGGGGTTTGATTTTTGGTATTTATTATGGAACTGGGATGGTAGAAGAGAATAGCGGGATACTCCAACTTGAACTATTTACAGTTGATAAGGACAACTCTCACATGGCCTCACCAGGTTACATGTGGAAGCAGTCAAACTGCTTAAACCATACCACCACTTGTATGGGAAGGGTTAAGTCCTCTTGCTCAATCTCTCCAGCAACAGACTTGAAGAGCTACATTATCTTCTGGACACTCTTTAGCATCCCCTTTATTGACACCTGTCCACTAACTCTTCTAGCTAAAGGGATGCCCCCCCCCTCAGGACAGGCCCCCTTGACATAGATCTGTACTCACTGTATGCAGAATCAGATCCTTTCTAGTGTCTCCCTTCCAGTCATCTCTGCAGGACCTCCGGGTTCAGTTCCTTTCTAACACTTAGGCCCTGAGGCCACATGGCAACTTCTACAGAGGAGGAGGCAGCCGCCCCCTCCCTCTGGGACCCCGCTCTCCAGCTGATAGACCCCGAGCACATGTTCCCTTGACATTTATACACTACCCCAGCATGCCCCAAGGCACTTTCCTCTGCCAATCGCCAGGGCTGTACTAAATGCCTGTTAACTCATTTGTCAGGTTTCCTCCCACTGTTCAATATGCCTCCCTATTGGACCAGTGTGAAACACTCTTCAGACAAACTGAGTTGCACCTGAGCACCATGAGTAGACCTCACTAGCAAATCCTGCTCTCTGGTAGGCAGAGAATAATATCGATTTACCTAGCAATCTTTATGGTAGGCAGAAAAGATCCAAAACTATACTCTCTTTCTAGCACCTAACTAGGAGGGTGCTACAAGCACATGTATCAAATATAATTTGCCATAGAAGGAAAGCAGACACCTGGACACCAAGAAATTCACAAATGAAACTGAGTTGCATGTTTCTTCTTAGGATCCCTTCATACTACATGCAGTTACCTGCATTTTTCTATATTGGATTGATGCAATGACACATAAAACAATAGTTTCTCTTACGTCCTCCGACAGTCGCCGCCTCTTCATATTCGTCACATATGGGGTATTAGACTTTGCTCCGAAGGAGTAGCTAGGCAACAGAATATGTTAACATTAAAGCTTTTAACATATCCCACCCTCAAGGGGTGGTCCCCTCAGTCAATACCCTCCTACTTCCTGCAACCATATCTCAGTTTCAATGTCTAGCTTGTCAGGAGTGGCTGGCTCTCTCTGTGCTGGGGCTTTGTGCCCCAGACTCTTTCTTATTTTTTGATTTTTTGTTTGAGTTTTCTATCTACCTTTACTTAGCTGTTCTTTTTGTCAGGGTTAGTTAGTTCTTCGGATGAAGAGGATCATGCGGGCTGGGTCTCGGGCTGATCCCCCTGGTCGCAGGTCGTGGGTCAGTGGCTTCCCAGCCTGCCATCGAGCGTTCAGCCAGGTAACGCTCCTGGCACAGTGAACGACCCATCCCTGTTCGGTGCAGGGATGATTGGTGAGGTGGCTACCTCACTGGACGCTGTGCGGTTTCTTAACCCCCATTCTGTGCGTCTTGTATGCGACTCTCCCTGCCTCATGTGCAGCGGCTTGTTCGCCTGTGCGGGTCCCCCACGCCATTGTGAGGTAAGTGTATCTATGTGGGGACCTGTCTGTCTGGGGGGGTGTCAGTCTGGGACTGTGTAACCTGCCTCTGTTCACACTGTTTGTCTCCCTATCACTCGGCTGCATGCTGTGGGCTGCAAGGGGGGGGGGGGAAGCTGTGTGACACTGTGTGTGTCAGCCTTGTCAGTGTGAGAAGCTGTGTGCTGTGGGGCATGTTTTGGGCATGTTTGGGCACTATACAGCGATCGCTGCGGCGATCTGACATGTTTTTTTATACATGGATGACATGTGTGCATTACTGTACTGTGGAGCGGCGGTTTCGGCGCCAAACGGCGCCATTTTGCCTACACTTGCTCCGGCCGCATGTTCTACATGCATGGCGGCCATTTTCTTGTAGCCTCCCATAGGCTTTCATAGAGCGCCCTGGCAGCATCACTTCCTCTTCTCCAGGAACACCGATCGAGGCAGCAGCAGCGGCGAGGGTCTCCTCAGGTTATATCCTTCCTATCCATTGCCTGTGTCAGTTTTATTGTCCCTGTGGGGGTCTCATTGTGCTTGTGTGTGGTGCGGTGGGCTGCGCTCGCCGCGCTTTTTAAAGGGGCAGTTAACCCTTTCTTATCCGGCATTTGTAATAGGGGCAATGGATTCTCAGGAGGGCAAATTTCCTACCGCCTTGGTGGAAAGCCAGGGGACCGCTGTTTCCCCCCCAGGGGGGGATTTAGCCACTATTGTGGCTGGCCTTGCTGCTCAGGTGCAGATGCTGGTGGCTGCTCAATCTACTAAAAGACCCAGAGTTTCTCTTTCCTCTGATTCTGAGGGTGAAGGTGATGGGGCTGTTATGGCGGGGGCCTCCTTATCGGGGTCCCGCTCCTCCCTGGATCTAGTGGGCTCCGAGGTGGAGGCTGAAGTTGAAGGGGTTGATAATTCTCCCCCTGGCTCGCCTGAAGAGCTTGCAATCATGGATGAATTGATTGCTTCCATAAAACGAACGCTGCGTTTGCAGGATGAAGTGTGTCCCCCCGCTGCCTTTGCGGCTTATGGGACGCAGAGAAAACGCAGGACGCCGCAGGTTTTTCCCTGCAATGATGATTTTCAGCGCGCTGTTAAGGAACAATGGCGCAATCTGCGCAAACCTTTTGCTGTACCAAGTAGGTTCAAGCTGCGTTATCCTTTCTCGCCTTCCACTGATGAAAGGTGGTGTGTGCCACCCCCAGTGGATCACGCAATTGCGGTTTTAAACAAATCCACTGCGATTCCTGCAGGGGATTCCCCTGTGTTCCGTGATGCCACAGATAGGAGATTGGAGTCTCTTGCCCGTCATACTTATTCTGTTACGGGTTCTATGCTTAAGGCTCTGTTTGCCTCTCTCATGGCGGCCCAGGCGGTCGCAAGTTGGACGCAGATGCTTAGGCGCGTCCTAGTGGCCGATTCGGCCTCGCCGGCGACCCTGGATATGGTGGATCAAATCCACCAGGGTGTCATGTATCTGTGTGATGCGGACTTGGACCTAGTCCCGTTGGCTGCACGTGTGCACAGCGTGGCGGTGTTGTCTCGCCGCCTGGTTTGGTTAAAATGTTGGTCGGTGGACCAGTCTTCACGTAAGACCTTAGCCAATCTGCCTTATGATGGGTCTCGCCTTTTTGGGGAGTCCTTGGATGTGTTGATTAAGGGGATCACCGGAGGTAAGAGCACTCTCTTGCCCCATTTCCCCAAGGCTAAGGGGGCTTCTGGGAAGAAGCATGCTAATTTTCGGCCCCCTCAGGGGTCTTTTCGTGCCTTTCGGTCGCACTACAAGGGCAAACCGTTCAAAGGTCAAGGCTCTCAGAAGAAGCCCTGGTCTGGAAAACAGAAGTCCGGTCAATCTGGATCCGCAGTCCATAACAGTGCGGCCTGAAGGGGCGCCCTCACCCAGTTTTGGGGTGGGGGGGCGCTTGCTCGGTTTTCTTCAGCCCTGGTTGGCCCGCGTGCGGGACAGATGGGTTCAGGAGATCGTTCGATCTGGTTACAAGATCGAGTTTTTCTCTCGGCCGGAGAGCAGATTTTTTCCCTCAAATCTTCAACTGTCTCCAGAGCGTTTACGGGACCTGCACCTGAGGGCTCAGGGAGTGGTAGTTCCGGTGCCTCATCGGGACAGATTTCGGGGGTTTTATTCCAATCTGTTCACCGTGCCCAGAAAGGAGGGCAAGGTTCGTCCAATTCTGGACTTGAAGGCTCTGAACCGCTCTGTGCGGGTTCGCAAGTTCCGCATGGAATCCCTGCGGTCGGGGATGGCTGCCCTGGTTCCAAGGGAATTCATGGCCTCCATCGATTTGAAGGATGCGTATCTTCACATCCCCATTTTCGAGGGTCACCAGAGGTACCTTCGATTTGCCATTGCGGAGGATCACTACCAGTTCGTGGCGTTGCCTTTTGGTCTCGCCTCGGCTCCGCGGGTCTTCACCAAGGTGCTTGCACCGGTTCTGGCATTATTGAGGGCCCAGGGCATTTCTGTCCTGGGGTATCTGGACGACATTCTGGTTCGGTCTGCGACCAGCCAGGGTCTGGAGAAGGACCTGTCTGTCACGATGCAAACTCTGTAGGAGTTTGGTTGGACGATAAATTTTCCAAAGTCGACACTGAGTCCGTCGGTTCGTCTTCCCTACCTGGGAATGATTCTGGACTCGGTGCAGGCGAAGATCTTCCTGCCGGAAGACAAACTCAGAACTCTTCAGGAGGAAGTCAGGTCCCTCAGGGACGTTCCGCACTCGTCTCTGCGGACGTGCATGAGATGTCTGGGATTGATGGTCTCGGCCTTCGAGGCGATTCCCTTCGCCCAGTTTCACACGCGGGGTCTCCAAGCGGAGATCCTGTCCATGTGGGACGGGCGACCTCAATCTCTGGATCTTCAAATCTCGTTGAGTCATCGCACCAGAGGAGACCTTCTGTGGTGGCTCCAGTCCCCGATGGTGTCCGGGGGCAAGTCGTTTCGTCCTATCTCATGGACGGTGATCACCATGGATGCCAGCCTGTCGGGCTGGGGTGGTGTTCTGGGAGTTCTGTCCGCCCAGGGAACTTGGTCAGAGGGGGAGTCTTCCCTTCCGATCAACATTCTGGAATTGCGTGCGATAAATCTCTGTCTTCATCGCTGGACGGACCGGCTGCAGGGCTGCCCGGTGCGGGTGCAGACGGACAATGCCACGGCGGTGGCCTACATCAACCACCAAGGGGGCACCAGGAGTGCCCGAGCGGCTCGAGAAGTGGCCGACATTCTGTCTTGGGCCGAGACTCATGTCCCGGCGATAAAGGCGGTTCACATTCCGGGGGTGGAGAACTGGCAGGCGGACTATCTGAGTCGCCAGACCCTGGATCAGGGGGAATGGTCTCTCCACCCGGCTGTCTTCCAGATGTTGTGCGCGAAGTGGGGTCTTCCAGATGTGGACCTGTTCGCGTCTCGTCTCAACAACAAGGTGAGAAGGTTCGTGGCAAGGACGCGCGACCCTCGGGCAGACGCGTCGGACGCGTTAGTGGCCCCGTGGCATCAGTACAGGCTGATGTACGCGTTTCCACCGATTCAGTTGCTGTCCAGGTTCCTTCGCAGGTTACACTCGGAACGCAGCACGGTGATTCTTGTGGCACCAGACTGGCCTCGCCGGTCCTGGTACGCAGACCTCGTGATTCTGGCGGTCGACGCCCCGTGGCGTCTGCCTCTTGGAGACGATCTCCTGTCTCAAGGACCGATATACCATCCTGCTTTACAGTCGCTGGCTTTGACGGCCTGGCTGTTGAGACCGAGGTCCTGAAGGAGAAGGGTCTCTCCCCAGAGGTCGTTCATACCTTGATCAATGCGAGGAAGTCTTCCTCGGGGAAGGTTTATTACCGTACTTGGAAGGCCTATTTTGCCTGGTGTGAGTCCAGGGGGTTTTCACCCCGCACGTACTCGGTTTCCCGAGTGCTGTCCTTCCTTCAAACGGGTGTCGATCAGCGTTTGGCGCTGGCTACGATAAAGGGTCAGGTGTCTGCGCTGGCCGTTCTGTTTCAACGTCCCGTGGCTTCTAACTCCTTGGTTGGCACTTTTGTTCAGGGAGTGCGGCATCTGGTTCCTCCTAGGAGGGATCCTCTGCCCCCTTGGGACTTGAATCTCGTTCTATCTGTGTTACAACGTGCTCCTTTTGAACAGATCAGGGAGATCTCGTTGTCTATGTTGTCCAAAAAGGTCGCCTTTTTGGTTGCGATCACTTCGGCTCGCAGAGTGTCGGAGCTGGCGGCTTTGTCCTGCAAGTCTCCGTATCTGGTTGTTCATTTGGATAAGGTGGTCTTGCGACCTAATCCTTCTTTTCTTCCGAAGCGAGTTTCGGAATTCCATCTTAATGAGGATATTGTCTTGCCTTCGCTGTGCGCGAAGCCTAAACATCCAAAGGAGGTGAGATTACATTCTTTGGATGTTGTTCGGGCGATAAGGGTTTACCTTAAATCGACTGAGTCTTTTCGAAAGACGGACTCCTTGTTTGTTCTTCCAGAGGGTCCTCGGAAGGGCATGGCGGCGTTGGCCTCTACCATCGCCAAATGGATCAGGCAGACCATTGAACAGGCCTATGCTTTGCAGGGGAAGGTTCCCCCTGTGCCTATGAAGGCGCACTCTACTAGATCTCTGAGTACGTCTTGGGCCTGTCGTCGTGGGGCTTCTGTAGCCCAGGTGTGTAAGGCGGCGACTTGGTCGACCGTGCACACTTTCACGAAATTCTACAAAGTAGATGTTCAGGCATCGGCGGATGCTTCCTTTGGCCGCAAGGTTCTTAGTGCGGTAATTCCCTAGGGTCCCTTGTTGGGGACCTCTGGCTGTTGGGATAAGTTTTTTATCCCCTGGTTATTTGTCTTTTCCTGGGTTGTTGCTCCTGTTGAGCAATTATTTTTCCTGTAGCCCAGCTGGTTTCCTTCCTTTGGTAAGGTTCCTTTCTTTGATGCGGAGACTGCGTTGCCTTTCGGCGCGGATGCGTTTCCCACCCCTCATGTTTGCACTGCTTTGGGACGTCCCCATATGTGACGAATATGAAGAGGCGGCGACTGTCGGAGGACGTAAGAGAAAACGGAATTTTTGTAAAATCTTACCTGTAAAATTCCTTTCTCTGAGTCCTCCGACAGTCGCCGCCCCCTCCCCTCTTTTGGGGTTTGGTTGTATACTCTACTGCTATTCCACTGAAACTGAGATATGGTTGCAGGAAGTAGGAGGGTATTGACTGAGGGGACCACCCCTTGAGGGTGGGATATGTTAAAAGCTTTAATGTTAACATATTCTGTTGCCTAGCTACTCCTTCGGAGCAATGTCTAATACCCCATATGTGACGAATATGAAGAGGCGGCGACTGTCGGAGGACTCAGAGAAAGGAATTTTACAGGTAAGATTTTACAAAAATTCAGTTTTTCTATGTCTGATGTTCACCCTAGAACACTGAGTATAAATGTATTACAGGGATGTGCATTAAAATGCAATGTGTTAGCATTTTATCACACAGGAATGCACATAAACACACAAAATTGCACTGCACCAAAATACACCTCTCACCCAAAAAAATGAGGTTGAAAGAAGCATGCCATTGAAGAAAATCTATGCAGAATAACGCACCTAAATGTGCATAAAAAAAGCACAGAAACACTATGAAACCCATTTGACTGCAGGCAAACAGAGAAGCTTTTTTATGCTCCTTATAATGTAAACAGTTTGGGTTAGTTTGGATTCACACCTATGCAGGTCAGGAACCAGTGCATAATCACACTGGTTATTGACTCGCTGACCTGCTGTACTTCAGCAGGCACACAGGGTTGCCATTCATTTTTATCGGTAGCCCCATACATCGAAAAATGCATTTGTTGTTCCGTGTGGCTGCCCTGCAGGGGATTTTGGAAAAAGACTCAAAGACTTTTTAATTGAGTTTCCCGCAGGTACAGCAACCCTTTCAAACCATGGATTGAATGAAAGAAAATCGTTTGATTCCCCCATCAAGACATTGGTCAGCTGGGACGGAGTCTTCTCCTCCAGCAGAATATAATGATCACTGCCGGAGGCTATATCTGCTGGCAGCGATCACACAAAAAAACTTGACAGGCTGTCCATAGATGGATCAAAATTTTGCCAGTTCCTGCTGAACCAGCTGAATTTCGATCCATCTATGGCTGGTTTTAGTCTGTCGGTGTGTAGAAACATACCTCCTAACTTGCTGAAATGGGAAACAGGAACATTTATCCACAAAATGTATGTAGGCATAGGACACACCCCTGAAACACAAAGTGAGGGAATCCTGGGTTATCAGGATCACCAGAACTAGTGTCCCCATTGGAAGATTTCCCCTCTGTACCTGTTCTGGTGTCAACCCACAATTTGCAATATTATTATTTTCACTTTTGATGATAATGGTAAACAGGACAAATAAAGAGGGTGAATCAACCTAACAGGGACACAGACAGCAATAAAAACTGACAGGTGGCCTAATCACTCTCTACTCTATTCAAAACTGCCTCTGGCAGATTGGATAAGTACTCATGGAAAGGACTCAGGTGAAATTAAAACAGAACAATAAAGAGAACGGATAGACTTGCAGTTAGAGTTGACAACTCTAATAGTGAGTATATATGAATTATACTGGCTCTGTGGCTAATTATGGCACTAGTTAAATCAAATTACCATATTAATCAGCCACAGAACCTATTTCATTTTACCAATATCTAGAACAATGTCTCACAGTGTTAAAGCCATTGATTTAGCATGGCTGCCAGAGAACTAGCATTTTAAGAAGGTGAGATCTGCAATAGCAGCCTCCAATTTTCTCAGGATAGAAACAGAAATAAATATTGAGGAACAGATACAGGCAGTAGATAGTAATTAAAATATCCATCAGCGCTCAAGTGCTCCCAATGTCAACCCCCAGCAACTGAACAAAATACCAACACCCCCTGGCGAATTAAAGTTTAATAAAAGTCCAACTGTCCAGCTCCTCAGAAATATGTTAACTGTCAAAGGTGAGTACTCTCCTGCCACTCACTTCCCCAGACCTTTACTGGATATTCTGACCCACTTGTATCAAGATGGGTCTAATAAAGCTTTGCAGCACCCTCAACTTTGTGTCTTGTTTCTTCCAATAGTGCTTTCACTTTAGTGTTTCCACATCTTCCACAGACATTTTCATCTCATCATGTGTACATCCCCCAAAAAGTAAAAAAGTATAGTGCACTAATTATAAAATTACCAAAAAAAAAAAAAAAAGGAACTATATTGTGCTCACATGTATGTATGGTAATCAATTGTGACAATTATATGTGATATGTGACTTCTCAGCCTTCCTGCTTATCTTCTTACCAAACATCCACTTTAAAAGTCTTAGCAGTTCACTCCAAATATATGTTCTCCTTCCCAGAATCCTTCTCTTCTCAGTGTCACTCAAAAATAAAATAGCCTAAATAGTGTAGTATCCCCAAAACTAATGTACACTAAATAAATTGTGTTCACATTAAACCATGCTCCATAAAGTACAAATGCTGTGAATCCATCAATACATAGCACCAAACACTCCCATGTGCACAAAACACCTTACTAGACTCAATCCCTAAGGCACAGAGTTGGGTGATATTGCATCTGATAATCCTTTTAGATGTCACTTCTCGGTCCTCTTATTGCCCAGATCCCCAATGGGTGGATTATTTATAGGACATAAAAAGATAAAAGAAACTCATAGTGCAAAAATCCCAGTTAAAAATGCTTTATTTACCATAAAACTGCTCAGATAGGTACTGATATGCAGGCTTTCAATACTCAAGATGGCAGAATTTTTCCAGTTCCGGGGTCAGCATCTGACATCACTTCCTGGCATGTTTTGTCCGTAGACTTTATTAAAGGACATACAGTATAGTAGACAGTAAGAAAAACTGAGGATGGGAGTTTTATTCATCCAAGCTAATATATTTATAAAACTGCAACTGAATTATGGATTGTTTCATCCTTTTGCGCAACACTGTTGTCTTGTCCTATTTTTTCTTAAGAGCATACTAAATGTGCCAGAAAACTGTGCAGTGACCTATAAACATCATTCAGAATCTGTCGCTAATCTCATGTCAGCTTTCTAAAATATTGTTATTGTCCAACATATACTGAATCAGTCCAAGAAATTCCAATGCCAGGTGGCAATTTATTTGTTTTTAAATTGAGTTTATCTTGGAACATTTGATGTTAATCCTAGCTAGAAAATATTTTATACCCCGTTTCCTTCATGCATGAACGTGCATTGTTGGTAGCAGTGCATAGAAGTCAAAGTCATAATAAACCCTTTTTTTTACATTTCAGCACAGGATGTCTTACTTACTTACACTTCTTGTTTAATCATTTGCTGACCACCAAACGTACGGTATATACTGTATATATGGCCTATAAACAAGTGGTTATCACAAGTTCATAGCTACAGACATGTTTTTTGGTAATATTTTCTTCAGCTAGTGATTGGCAGTCTTGTAAAACTGATCTTTAGAGCCCAGGACTGTGGTAAATTACCGGCATCCCTTTACACAGAGGAGGTGGATGAACATGTATTCCACATCTCCTCTGTGACAAATGAAGCCAGAAGTGACAATAATTTTGTCACTAATGGTTTCAGAGCTGTCATTCCCAGGCGGCTACAGCCAGGGAAATAGCTCATTAAGCACAATTTGCTTGATCAGTCGCTTTGAAGGGCAGGGAAGACATTTGATAGAACCCTGAAGTCTCATAAAGAGTAGCTGCCACTGGCCAAAGCTACACATAGGGTGCTTGTCATCAGTGGTGGCTGGTCATATGGGGTGCAGGGGCGCCGCCTCCCCTATCCATGTGTTCGGCCCCCTAATCTACATGCAGACGCATGGAGTTCAAAGCAGTTTTTTTTTAACCATATGATTAGAGTCAGAGGCTCTCACAGGCTAAAAAAAAGGGTGGGTCCGGGGCGCAGAGTAGTGCGCCCGAGCCCACCCAGTTGTGTGTCAATAGCGATTGAAAATTCACTATTGTTACACGGATCCTCCTCCTGGCCAATCAGGAAGTGGGTTTTGAGACCCGTTTCCCGATTGGCCAAAAGGAGAAGCCATGCCATTGGGCATGGAGGAGGAGGGAGGGAGGAGACGCAGAAGACGGGGAAGAACCAGAAGCTGCAGCCGCTGCTGCATCCAGGCAGGGTGAGTGAGCGGGGGGGGGGGTCCTGCCTGTCCTCTCCTCTCCATTCTCCTGTCTTGCTGTGGTCCAGGGGGAGGGGGGGAATGGTGTGCGGCCTGGTGTGGTCTGGGGGGGTATGGTGCGGTCAGTCTGCCATCCCCCCCCCCTCCGGCCCATGGAGCACCAGCTGCCACTGCTTGTGATGGCAATAAAGTTCATTGGAAAAATAAATAACATTACTGATAACCTCTGAAGGCTTTTAAAGTGGCACCTATGAAAAATTTTAGGTATCAGTGTTTGTCGCCTTTTCTAGGGTGGACACAAGTTTGAATCTTGACATATTTAGTATCTGTTTACTCAGTGCGACCTCATCTGTTGTATTTTAACAACACTTTGGTATTATATTGTGTTTGTGTGCACTAAAATAGATTTTATTTTATTTATTTTTCCCTGAACACTTGTGTTTGATAAATGGCTGCGCAAATATTGTGTGACATAAAAATTTGCAACGGACACCCTTTTTTTCTCCAGGGCCTCTGCTTTAACAAAAAAATATAATATTTGGGTGTTCTGAGTAATTTTCTATGAAAAAAGCTGATTTTAACATGTGTGAAAAATGTAAAATTGCCCCAGAGATGTGGTTAAAAATGGCCCTTTTCATCTGTGTTTGGTTTGTCCTGACTGCCAGACTGCTCTACCACTCCTTCCTCCTGTTTGCAGATATCTCATTTACCTAGCAAGCTGCAAAACAGACACCCATGCAACCTGAGCTGAGCTGTGTGCATTCATTGAATCACCCAGCATCTGGCAAGCCTTGCCCCTTTTCCCTCCATCTTGCAACAATTTGCAACAGCTGTTGCATCTTGTCACTCCCCTACCCTCAGTGCCCTCCTCTATTACTTGTAAGATAATAAAAACACATAGCATTTAGTATTACTTTAACTTGTGTACATGTGAGATGTTACTTAGAGGAAGTTCTCAGTGGCTAAAGCAAAGAGGGAATGAAACAACATTTGGAGGTAGAAATGATATAAGGATGAATTGCTTCAATTTAGTGTACCTTTCTTTCAAAAAAATCAAGATAACTAGTTCATTCTCTTTAATTTTCAGCTTTGCTGTACACCTACCAGCTGGAGAATACATATCATTGTACTACTGGTTGTAAATCTGGTGGTAACATTCGTAGTGGAGGTCAGTATTATTGTAAATGAGGCTATTTTATATGTTTTTTCATATTAAAAGAAAAAAAAACCTTTACAAATTATAAATAAATGTTTCATTAGAACATACAGGTAACTGCATTAGAAAAATAAACCAGTATTGGTATTAATGCCAAGATTATCACAGTATACTGTGTGTATTTAGGAAGGGTATTCACTGCTTACCAACCCCACTTCTATTTCAGAAATTTTATTACTTAACTGTTTTTACTGACTTTGGACTATGCCTCCAAACGTCCAACATTACATATCTACTGAGACTGAGACTATAGATCCCATTGCATGTAGATACTGCATTTCTACATTTGTGGTTGTTATTATGCAATATTCTTACAAGTGTCTATTTGATCTATGTGCAAAGCTACATCAATAAAGCCTGGAAGATTAGGACTTCAATTTAACCTATTGCCGACCGCCGCACGACTATTTACGGCGGTGGTCAGCCCCTCCTGGGCAAAGCAACCTATCTATACGTCACTTGCCCGCGAGCCAATAGGGGGCGAACGCGCTCCGCCGGAGGCGCGCTCCCACCCCCGCTCATTCACAGACATTCCAGCGCGAGTGACTGGTGGCTCGGATGTCCGCTGGCCACCTGCGATCGTCCGCTGCAGAGTTCTCCCTGGTGTAACTGCAGAGATCATACGATCCTGCTATTTAGGATCGTATGTCTCTGTGGTTACATGAAAAGACACGCCCCTTTACAGTAAGAAGCACGCCCCTAGGGACACATTTAACCCCTGCCTCTCCAATAAAGTTAACCCCTTCCTTGCCAGTGTCATTTTTAAAGTAACAGTGCATATGTATAGCACTGATTACTGTAGTAATGTCACTGGTACCCCAAAAAGTGTCAAAAATGTCAGTCATGGGTTCCATCTGTCCGCCGCAATGTCGCAGTCCCGCAAAAAAAATCGCAGATCGCCGTCATTACTCGTTTAAAAAAAAAACACCAAAAATGACAGAAATCTTTCCCTTAGTTAGTAAACGCAATAACTTTTGCGCAAACCAATCAAAATACGCTTATTGTGATTTTTTTTTACCAAAAATTTGTAGCAGAAAACAAATTGGCCTAAAATGTTAAAAAAATTTAGATTTTTACATTTTTTTGGGGGGGGGGGGGGGATTTCATATAAAAAAATTTGAAAAATATTGTTATTTTTTTCAAAATTGTCGCTCTTTTTTTGTTTATAGCGCAAAAAGTAAAAATCACACAGGTGACCAAATACCATCAAAATAAAGCTCTATTTGTGGTTAAAAAAAGGACATCAATTTAATTTGGGTACAGCGTCGCACAATCGCGCAATTGTCCTTTAAATTAACACAGTGCCGAATCACAAAATATGGCCTGGTCAGGAAGGGGGTAAAATCTTCCGGGGCTTAAGTGATTAAAAACTGGAGACAAGAAAATATGTAAATTATTGTAGCTAGCAAACTATAGTTCCTTCCAATTTACCTTGTTGCCTAAAGCTGGCCATAGATGGAACGAAATTCATCTGGTTCACCAGGAACTGATCAAATTTCGATCCATGTCTGGGCAGGTTGGTTGCATCTATCGACCAACTGAAGTTCAACCAGCCAGTGGTGTATTTAGGTTTTGTGCTGCCCTAGGCCTAACTAAACTTGTGCACCCCCTTATTTAAATATAACGCACCCCTTCCTGTAAAGGCCACACCTCTTCCTGTTTATGATCCGCCCTGTCATCTGTAAACCACAACCACAGTCTATCAGTGCCCATCAGTGTAGCCTCATCAGTTCCCATAAGCATATGCACACAGAATTTATTCTAAATATTGTTACAGGTATCCTCTACCTCTTTGCACAATATCACATATTCTACTGCACCTTATATCACTTAGCACTTTATTTATTTATATTTTGTATTGTGATTGATATTGGTGGTTTTATATGATACATATTTTTATACATATATGTTTATATTTTTTATATATATTTATGTAGTTATGATTCTGTGTATATCAACACCACACGTCCGATTGATTAGATATTAATACCATATACATATCTCTATCGGGCAGCGCCAATTCCCTACCCCTTATATACTATATCAGTGCCCATCAGGGTAGCCTCATCAGTTCCCATAAGGTCAGCCTCAGCAGTGCCCATCATCATACCATCATATCATACTATATCATACGAGGAGGTAGCAGTGTGACCGCTTTATGGGGGTGCCAGACTGATTTGCCTCCTGGACCCTGCCCTCCAGCCCAATTCACCATATAAGACTGGCACTATACTAAAAGTGTGTAGCGCAAGCCGTCAGGGACTCTTTTTAGTGGGGGAGGCGGGAGGAGGCAGTTTTTTTCTCGTGCGAGGTGCAGCTTTTTTGCTGCCCCCTGCAAAGTGCTGCCCTAGGCCTGGGCCTTGTTGGCCTAGACCAAGATACAGCACTGCAACCAGCCGTTGTTTTTTTTGTGCGATCACTGCTGGCTGCTAAAGCTGGCAGCAGTAATCATTGTATTCTGACAGGGAGGAAACCTCCCACTGTCAGAACGATTGTGTTGATGGGGGAATCAAGAACTATAGTTCCTTCCAATTTACCTTGTTGCCTAAAGCTGGCCATAAATGGAACGAAATCCATACGGTTCAACAGGAACTGACCAAATTTAGATCCATCTATGGGCAGGTTGATTGTATCTATCAACCAACTGAAGTTCAACCAACCGTTGTTTTTTTTTTGTGCGATCACTGCTAGCCGCTAAAGCTGTTAGCAGTAATCATTGTATTCTGACAGCGAGGAGATCTCCCATTGTCAGAACGATTGTGCTGATGGGGGAATCAAGTAGTTCTCTTCCCTTCAACCTATTGTTGATGGAAAGAAAATTTTCAATTGCCTGCCCAACTGAGTAGATTGGCTGATACTTGGCATCCTTGTAGTCCCATCACATTCAAAAACCTAATAGGCTATATTTAGATTTAAAAACAGATCTACTGTTAAAAGCTATGGAAATATTTCTGTTTAGACTGGAGATATTCTGCAACTTTCATTTATAAGTGAACATGTTCAATTTCCGTAAAATATGTATAGGAATATAATATATTAGGTGTCATTTACAGGAATTACAATACATTAGGTGTTTAAAGGAAACCCTTTCCACATTATAAAAACTTGTAAACCTATGACATGGATGTAAACAGGCATACACCAGTGCCTACTTGTACCTCTAAATGTCTTTTTGAGCACAAAGGGTTCCCTAAATCCTGAATCACTCATATATACAAATAATGCTTTGGTAGGCTCTTCTATCTTGTAAATGGACCTCCTGCTCCAGATCCACATTTGCATATTAGAGTGCCCCGGGTTTCAAGGGACCCAGGGTTCCCAAGAAAAAAAGTAAGAGATACATAGAGGCATCACGGTGCCTGCTTTGCATTTCTGTTGTTGGTTTAAAAATGTTATTGTAAAGAGAAGGCTTTTTAAATCTACTGTATGTGTGTAAAAGATTTTTCATATGCTATCTGTATCATATGTCCTTGTTACTGACTGAAATAATATATGCCATTGCATATGAAAGCTTTTATATCTGAAGGTTCCATTACATCTTTTCAGGAGTTTATTTTGGATAATAGAGCTCTCTGGCTAGCCTTGAAGAGGTGCTTAAATTTAAAGCCTGGGAGTAAGTATAAAATGCTCCGTACAGCATTGACAGAGGATACAGAATGGCCACTGATTGGGAAAACAATATATAACAAGAGTGAGTTGATGACCAATGGACACAGTGAAGCCTACAATAATCCAGTTTTCCAGCAGGATGATCTTTTGAATGAGAAGCACTCTTATAAATGACAAGATGAATGGGAATATAAAATGATTAAACACATTTTATCTGACATTATTTATTGGAAACTAAAAGTATGCTGAGATAATATTTCATTAGGCTTTTTATGTGAAAGAAGATCAGTTTTAAAAAAAAGGTTTGGTTACGTTAAGCTCTGTATTCTTTTACTTGAAAGTTTCTGAAGTCCTTGTGATAACAGGATAAGAGATGAGGGAAGTAGTAGTCAGCAGCTGACATGAAGATATTGATAGTATTAATAACCTGATAGAGGTAATAACCCTTTCCTATTCTACAGAAGTAAAAGTCTGTGTCTTCACTATAAAGATTTTGCATCACTTTTTGGCCCCCAAGTGAGGGGAAATCTGGCCACCATAGGTGCTGGGGACCTACATTGACCGTATTCCACCTTGAGACCTACCTTCCATCCTACACAGGCTTTTTGGTTTTGTTTCCCTCACGGGATGTATTTCTATACTGTGAATGACTCACCTTGATTGATTTTAACAATTACTTTATGTTAGTCCATTCTTGCAATATGTGCATGGTAGTCCATGCCCTTTTACCTTATAAACTAATAAAATGTTATTTGGTTTTATAAATTGGTTTTGCGTCTGATCCTTCTACTCCCACTGGCTCGTAAAGCCCCATCTTTCTCTATCTACATTTTTGGTTGGCATCTCAATAGGGGTAAGGGCCTAAATTACACGGCAACCTTTTTGTGTGCTATTAGTTCAAAAGCGGGGCTCGGGCACCTGCCAATTGCAGATACTGATCCTCTTGTTCCTCCCCCTGCAGCGCTGCCAACTTCTCCTCCTCTTCCTCCCTCCCTCCAGAGGGATCAGTTCTAGCATCCGTGCCTCCATCCTGTCCTCTGTCCTTTTCTCTTAAATGTAAGACATTAGGGGTCTGTTTAGAATGTAAAAAATAAATTAATAATAAAAAAAAAAATAATAATAATTTAAAAAAATTAAGGATCTGTCCACATGTGCTTTGCAGTCTGTAATTTTTGCCATAGCTGTGAGGCATAGCATCGAGACCATGACATGCGTACACCCCTTGCCACTGCCCCCATTGCTCTGTGTTTAAGCTTTTGGGTGCACCCCCTAATACAATAGTCTGTGCACACCTACGCTGGCCACTGTTCACTATTGAGTGCTGTGGTACTGTTGGAAGTCATGTACCCATCTTGAAATGTGAAGCATTGTTTTTAAATATATCTCCCCAGTGGGGACACAGGTGGAACATAAAAAAAAAAAATAAAATAGGTTCAATCCCTTTTCCATTCTTTCCAAAACTAAATTTGGAGTTGGGCATTGAACTGTTCACCACATTAAACAACTGATTTAAAGCAAATAAAATCTGGGTGGAAGATAGAAAGCAAAAAAAAAAAATTCTGATGTTTTATACTCTTAAAGAGGAAGTAAACCCTCCTCAGGAAGTTGTACCTATAGGTAAGCCTATGATAAGGCTTACCTATAGGTACTGTAAATATCTCCTAAACATGTACGGTTTAGGAGATATTTACCTTTAATGCAGCCAGTGACGTCACTGGCGCATGCGCTCTGAAGGAACGGCTGATCGTGCCGTTCCTTCAGAGCCCCGTGCCGTGACCGTCGGCTCCTGCGCGCGTGCGCAGGAGTGACGTCACCGCGGCTCCGGCCAATCCGATGGCCGGATGCCGCGATCCCGGAAGACGGGCGACTGAACATGTCACTCGTCATACAGGTAAGAGAGCGGCACGGCGGGGGCTCGTTCTAAGGTAAGTATTTCATAATGAGCTAGTATGCGATGCATACTAGCTCATTATGTCTTTCTCTTGCAGGTTGTAAAAGAAAAAAAAATTTTTTTAACGAGTTTACAACCTCTTTAATATCAATTGAAAATCAGATGTTAAAAACATACCATAAAATAGGACTGTCTGTGGAATGAATCATGTGATGTTTCCTTAATGTCATCTAGTAAGTCACAGCAGACTATGAAAAAAGGAAGAATCACAGCTATGATCAAATCATAAAGCTGACAACAGATTATAAGATTGCACTCAAATCAGAGCTGAAATGCTTAGACAGCCAGCATTTATCGCCAAGCCACATCACAGTTTAATAACAGTTTTTGTAGTTTCTGAAAAATGTGTTTCTTGAAGTTTATTAGGGACACATGGTTCAGATAATCTGAGACAATAAGGTTATACTGCTGCTGTGACATTGGGGTGAACATGCTCATGTGGTAGATGCATTTTTTTAGTGTTCTGTCAGTCCAAACTGTATTTTAAGGCATGGCAGCCCTCTTTTATTAAACAGAGTAGAAAAGTTCACACAGAAATCAGTTGCCCATGCAGGGGTATTCACCATCAATACAAACAGTAAACTGAAAAATGCCAAGCCACCTGGCCCCCTTGTCAACAGCAACGCTGCTCCACTTACCAGCCCTTCCCAACTGTAGCCCTTTTTCGCAGCACCCTGCTGCACAGGCCCACTCCTGGCCTCTGGGTAGGGGTTCTTCTGACACCCCAACTCTGTTTTAACTACCCACTACTCTGTCAACAACTGCACCTGTACTGTGCAGACATAGACGCTCTGGCTGCCTCGTGCAGCCTCCCTGATTTTTGGGGAAGGGTGGAGGTCTTCTGACTCTTGGTTATAGCCTTGAGTTTTGCCCTATTCTTCATTATAAGGGCTGTGTGCACCTGGACATACACCCTGCTGGTCTTTAACAAGACCTGGACACTGGGTTAGAGAATTGTTCTCATCTAAGGTACTTCAAAATGTCCAAGCTCCAGACCCAGATTCCGGAATTGCAAAACACAGAGCAAGATGAAAAACCACCTTTCTCCACTCAGAATTGACATTCTGGAGTCCTGCAATCTACCTATGTGAGAACCCTGTGCTTTATTCTCCCACATTTTCACAGTGGCAGGGCCTCACACTGTCACACTGCAAACAAGAGGATTTGCACTCTACAAACAAAAAAGCCATTGGCCAGCCAGGTATGATCTCTCCCACTCCCAGAATACTTAAATTTTGTAGAAAAGCAGTACATAGGAGTTGATCACAAACACAGAGGGGTGGGATTTGTGTTCCTTAGTGAACTTCAAGAAACAGATTTTACAGTAAGTATACAGTGTATCCAGAATGTATTCACAGTGCTTTGCTTTTTCCACATTTTGTTATGTGACAGCCTTATTCCATTATAGATTAAATTATTTATTTTTCTTAAAAGTCTACAAACAATACCCCATAATGACAACGTGAAAGAAGTTTGTTTGAAATCTTTGCAAATTTATTAAAAATAAGAAACAACAAAAATCTCATGTACATAAGTATTCACATTATATTATGCTGGAATGAAACAAGCCCTGTAGCCTAGCGTTGTCATTCAGAATGCTGGAAGCATGGTCTGCTTTACCGGTCCCACAGTCGTTAATCATATGATATGTGCTGCATAAAAAAGCTCACCAGCAGAAGCTAAAATTATTCTAATATAGTGCAGTATTTATTAAATATTTAAAATACATGTACATGTAAAAAACTTGGCCATAAACTCACAGGCGGATCCCTATGACAATGTGTTTGAGCACAAAACGTGTTGGTAAGGGCTTACATGCTGACGTCTCGGGTGCCGTGTCCTCGTGGTAGGAGTGGCAGGATTTCATGTGAGTTTATGGCCAAGTTTTTTACATGTACGTGTACTTTTAATATTTAACAAATACATTGCTACAGGGGTTGTTTCATTCCAGCATCTGGTGAGTGTATTTGAATGGTGGAGGGAGAGCACAGTGAAGAAACCTTTGGTAACACACGAGATGTATCACTCTTTGTATCTCACGGCTGTTTTTTGGCTTATGTCTGGTGAGTGTTCTGGCACTCTGTGTCTGCCACGGGAGGAATCGTTCTGAATGTAATGAGCCAGGCAACTGATTTTTGATTGCTACACATATTCTTGGAGTTTTTCTTTGGACTTTATACACACCTATTTTTGGGCAGTTTCTCCTTTTCTTCTTGGCAGGACCTCTCAAGCTCCATCAGGTTGGATGGGGAGCGTCGGTGCACAGCCATTTTCAGATCTCTCCAGAGGTGTTCAATTGGGATCAAGTCTGGGCTCTGGCTGGGCCACTCAAGAAAATTCACAGTGTTGCTGATAGCCAAACCTTTGTTATCTTGGCTGTGTGCTTAGGGTCGTTGTCCTGTTGGAAGGTGAGCCTTTATCCCAGCTTAGGTCAGGAGAACTCTGGAGCAAGTTTTCATTAACAATGTCTCTGTATAATGCTGCATTCATCTTTCCCTCAAACATGACTAGTCTCCCAATTTCTGCCGCTGAAAAACACCCCAACAGCATGATGCTGCCACCACCATGTTTCACTGTAGAGATGGTATTAGCCAGATGATGAGCAGCGCCTGGTTTTCTTCAGACATGACACTTGCCATTTAGGCCAAAGAGTTCAATCTTTGTTTCATCAGACAAGAGAGTTTTGTCTCTCATGGTCTGAGAGTCCTTCAGGTGTCTTTTGGCAAACACCACGCGGGCTGTCATGTGCCTTTTACTGAGGAGTGGCTTCTGTCTGGCCACTCTACCATACAGGACTGATTGGTGGAGTACTGCAGAGATGGTTGTGGAGTACTGCAGAGTAAGGTTCTCCTCTCTCTACAGAAAAACAATGGAGCTCTGTCAGAGTGACCATCAGGTTCTTGATCATCTCCCTGACTAAGGCCCTTCTCCCCCGATCGCTCAGTTTGTCTGGGCAGCCCGCTCTAGGAAGAGTCCTGGTGGTTCCAATTGTCTTCCATTTATGGAAGATGGAGGCCACTGTGCTCATTGGGACCTTCAATGCTGCAGAAATGTTTCTGTACTCTTCCCCAGATCTGTGCTCCTGTATAATCCTGTCTCTGAGGTCTACAGGCAATTCCTTGGACTTCATGGCTTGGTTTGTTCTCTGACATGCACTGTTAACCATGGAACCTTATATAGACAGGGGTGTACCTGTCCAAATCATGTCAAACAAAAGTTCAAACAAACTTTTTCACGTTGCCAATATGGGTTATTGTTTGCAGAATTTTGAGGAAAATAATTAATTGAATCCATTTTGAAATAAGGCTGTAACATAACAAAATGTGGAAAAAGTGAAGATTGTATTTGAATAATACTTACAAAAGTAGATAAAAACGAGCTTCAATGAGTACAAAACTAAATTCCACGGCTCATACTATTCTCGTGTCTTCAGTGATACTGACAAAAGCATGCTATGAGCCACGGCATTTCATTTTATACTCATTGATGCTCGTTTTTATATACTTGCAATTATTATTCAAATAAAATCTTTTGCGATCCCATACGGGCTTCACTATGGGCTGCTTTATTCATCTTTTCTTGGTGGTATCATGCCTACCAATGGGATTTTAAACATAGTTGATCTGCATTGAATTGGAGTCTTGCACATTGAAGTGATTGATGCAAGTCTTTTCAGCATGACTGATGTTGGCACTACATCGGTAGTTCCTGATATATGCTTGCTCTCACCTTTTCTCTGGTAAGGAGATTGGATTAACACTGTGGTGTGGAGTGCTGTAATATCACAGCACTTTTATGTATGTCTTTACCGCTATGATTTTTTTAAAAATCTCAGCGGGTATAGGATTGTGTATATGAGATTGTATGGTTGGGTTTTCTTGACTGTTTTTTTTACTATTTAATTGATCTGCCTTCTATTCAAGATTTGTGTTGGCTGCTTTTCGTTTTTTATTATTCATTTTATTATTCATTTTAATTTATGAGATCAGCGCAGCAATACTGTCATTTACAAGATACCTATATAAAAGAATAAATGAACATGTCTATAATATCCAACAAGGATATAAAAATCATAGTGTCTCCAAACACTTTAGAAATGTACATAATAGAGATCCATCTAAACTGAAGTTTTATGGGATATATAGAATACAACCCCAAACAAATATCTTAAAATTAAGCTCAGTGGATATACCAGCTGAATACACTTAGCCCCCATGGGCTTTAATATAGATATAGACCTAAATTGTTTTATAAATGATTTTTGAGGTAGAAGAAAAAATCATTATAAATATACTTTAACAGCTCTCTAAAACTCCTAGTCTGGATATTTATCAATTACAATCTAATACAAATACATGTTAGACTTGTCATTCATGCCATTTTTTTTCTACTTATAGTAAAGAGCCCATTCTGTTCATTGTCTGTGGGATTGGGGGTCAAATTTTGAGGCCCTTAGTTCATAGACAATTAAAGGATTTCCATTTGAAAAACTACAGAGAGAATTTCATACCTTGGAATTTAGCTTTTAAGAAGTAATTTATCAATAGGAATTCCAGGGAATTTGAATTTATATGTGGTAGGGGATACTAATTCAAAATTATACAATTAACCTGCAGTACCCCTAAGATTCCACAAGATGGACATATTATATTTAAATATTCATCTAAGTAAGAGGCAGAAAATGTATATGTCCACAAATAGGTCAGTCATATTAGTAGTAATTAAAAGAAATCTTAATAAGGATTAAGGTTGGGATTATTAATTTTTAATATATTTTTAAACAGGAAGGACAATTCTGATTAGGCTGTCAAAAGTCAAATTATTTATCACAGAAACATATACATGAATGTCTAAAAAATGTTGGTAATTATAGCGATCTAATCCAGGGAAAATTAGAAAATAGTATTCATACATAACAAGTTAACCAATCAAGACAAATTGAGGGGTATATTAGACTCCGGTAAAATGGCCGCTGTAGGACTTCCTGATGATGCGATATCGCCAAAAGCATTGAGGTCTATTACAGCGACATTATTTTCCGTTTTCGTCATGTCCGCCCCAATGAAAAGCAGGAGGAACGCACGCGTCGAGCGGCTTTCCTGTTGATCTATGTTCATTGAGTGGGTGCCGCTTTGAGTCACAATCAAATGTGAGTTTTTACGATTTGATTTATTTTTTAATTTTAAAACGATATTGCGCGATTATTTGGCTTCACATTTTATATTTTTGGGAAATCTGTGGCAAGTAAATTTCCTGTTGCGTATGTGAGATTCAAACCTCCTAATACCCAGCCCAGGACTGGCTTGATGGTCTTTTGCTGATCCATGTTGGAAAATACCCGATCCTTGGGGAATAAGGAAGATAATTTAAGCAGGTTGGGTCCTTGTGACCTGAGATTATCTGGTGAGTGGGTCATTCACATTTAGGTGGCGGATCGCTAATTATGAGCACCTTATTTTTGCACTAAGAAGAATTCTAAGCACTTAAGCCACGGGGTGATTGGAAGAAACACAGAAGACTATGGACATTATATTCATTTGATTTTGTTAAAAATTGAATATATTGCACTTTTGGAATACCATTGTTTGTTACAGTGCCTCATAAGTAACACATATTTATTGTTTGGTTCACCACCAAATTGGATGGCAGCTTTACTCACTGGACATTTTTATTTCACAGGAAGGAGGCACCATTTATAACTTGGTACATTTCTTTTCAGCAACCTGTAGTTGCAGGAGAGAAATATGTTCCGTATATGGCCGGCCTTAGTGCATTTTTTTGGTTATTTAATGTTTTCAAACACTAGTCATGAACTCAGAATTCAGTATTGACTTGGAGAATTCTGATATTTGTGAGATTTGAATTTGTGTAAATGTGATGTATTCTCTGTGTACAGAGGTGATTGTTATACAATGTAAGTGACGCATGTGCAAAAACTGTATACCCAACAACTCTGTAAACAAAGAATATGTTCAACATTTGTGAATTAAAGAATTTGTGAATTCATCAGAACAAAACTTTTGCTAGTTAGATGCAAAAATATGTTTATTATCCTGTAAATGTTTAGCTAAAGCAATTTTAAACCCAAAAGCAAACATATTATATTGCAGCTTACCATTTCTTAGATGCAATGGTTGTATTAGTTTTCTTTTTTTAGGATTTCTTTCTTCAATTTTTTTCTGGTGATCCAGCTGGTAAGTATGTTGACTTTTAAAAGAAGACGTTCTCTTGCAAAATGTATCAGCTTACCGGTATGAGACAAATTATTTAATACTGACAGGGGTGCTTACAATTTACAGCTTTTATTTATTCATGTAAAACCAATATCCAAAAAGGGGGAAAAAACTGTTTGCTGTAACTGATTATAAAGTATTAGCTGGAGTTTGTCTTCAATTTGTTAATGTATTTAAATCTGATATTACACTTAACACTATCAACCTCCCTCCCCCCTAACTGATAATGCTGCTTTCAGATGTGTAGCATTCACCACATCTAAGGATTGGTAAGCTGCAATATATTACATTTTTAGTTTTGGGTTGAAAGTGGATGTAGAACTTTACATATATCCAGTGAGTGAACAGCCTCAGATGATACACAAAGATGAAACAAATCTCCCTACGTAAGTTCTACATGTATTATTGCTGTCTTCAGCTTTCTACACTCTTTAGAAATTGCAGATTGTGTTAGAAATCATGTTTCCTAATCCACCAGTAAGTGCAGAGTTTGGGCATACACTGTGTGTGAGCTGATTAGAGGAAAGGCACACACCCCCCCTCCACATAGACAGAGGAATGAAGAAACATGCAGAGATGCTCTGAATAGACCAGCTCTCTGCTAATCTACTTCTAAGTTCTCTCCCTGACACTAATTTTCAGTTGCTTTTATCTCCTGTGTCGGAGAACTTGTCAGAAGTTATCATGCTGATAACAGAGGAACAAAGCAACAGAAAGACACTGCATTTAGAGCTTTGGAGAGAGATATATAAACACTACAGATATATGTGCCTCGGTCAAATTTAATGAATGGGGTTTACAACCACTTTAATACTGCTTTTAGTCCTGATTGCACTGACCATCATCCACTTGCTTGGATTCCTTTGATCATTTTCTGCAACCTGCTCCCCACTGTTTTCCATAGAGGTCTTTAGATGATTGCGTTTTGACACAATTGCCTGGGCTTCGCTGCATAATCAGTCAAGCATGGTGGAAAATTCTTTCACCGTTTTCTCATATCTCATATCTGTATATCCCACAATAGTCTGGTTGCCTTTACAAATGACAGGATTGGTAGAATTGTTTCCAAATACCAGCGAATGCTTTCATATTCTTGGAAATATCTGACTGACAAGAAGGGAAGCTTGTTTTTTACTCATGTCTGTATCGCTACATGATTAATGTTATCTGTATTATCACACCTTTTTTAGCTTATTATATAGACATGTACTGTATATATGAATACTAAACAGTGTAGTTTCTTGGAACCTGGAAATTAAATACACCAATCCTGAGAAAAGCATTCTAATATGGATTATCTCTCCAAACTTAATTTATTCCATTTTAATTCAAAACTAGTCCTCATTTAAAGTGACACTAAGCATTATCCTTATTCTTAAAAAAAAAAATAAAAATCCAAACATATCTACTACTGGCTCTGTGATCTATTTTTTATTGAATCATTTCTAACTGTGTTTTTCTGCCTCATTGTTCTGCCTCCACTTGTTTGGAACGAGCAGTGCGAATTAGTTGCCGCTGCCTTCTCTATGCACACTACACATCCCATAGTCCACGGTCCATCTTAGGAGCAAGTAAGAGAGGCTGGCTTTGTTCCAACATATGATAAAAAGGATACAATAAAACAGGCACTTAACCCTAGTTCCAGTTAAAGTAGAACTATAGGCAAAACTTTTTATTCTTATTTTTGATAGAGCGACAGATTTTTTTTCCGCCATCTGTGTTCCTTTGCAGAGATTTCCCTTCATTTCCTGTCCCATAGCCAAACGGGAAGTGAGAGGAAAGCCCTTTAAATCAAAATAATTCATTGGGGACCCCCAGGTCACCAAAACTAGTGTACCCATTGGAAGATTTCATCTCTTTTGCTTTTCTGGTGACAACTCAAAATTTGGGATTTTCTTTTACTTTCACTTTCAATGATAATGGTAAACAGGACCAATAGAGAGGGTGAATCTCCAAACGATGGCACAGACAGCAATAAACACTGGCAAGTGTTCTAATCCCTCTCCACTATATCCAAAACTAAAAAAAAAAAAGGTTTGTCTTTAGTTATACTTTAAATACTACTATTCACACACTCACTAAGGCCTACAATAGTGCTCCCTAATGCACATGAAGTACATTATCAAAAATACACTGTATGGAAGCCCTGCCAATTAGCTAATTGGGTAAACCCATGAAACGAACTCTTTGTAAGGTGAAAAGATCCATACCAGAAGGGGACGCTTCAGGATCATGTAGATAAACAAAAAAAAAAAAAAACTGAGAAATCTAGCACAAAGAGATCACATATATAACTATTAATTCAATTAAAAAGGTATTAATGCACTAACAAGCAGGATAAGGTGAGAGCATGTAGTGTGGTGTACTGGCATCTGAAGTGACCACAGGTCCCCTCTGAGGTTCAGGAGTGCTGGGAAAGCCCAGACAGGCTGGATGGGATGTGCGCTGCAGCACTGGGATAGCTCCAATGACTCTGCGCCCAAGGAGGAAAGCCATTGCTCTCAGTGCCTACTCACCTCCTGGGCGACATGCTAGGAGTGCTGAAATGGTGGTAAGATGAACTGTACATATCTGGGTGAATTCTCCTCTCATCTTCTTTCCCTCAGAAACATGCATCTCACCCTACTGAGCCTACAGTTGCACCCGCATAGGAAGTGGATTACTATTATGGGGGGTGTAGAGAGAAGAGGAGGGAGACCCCAGAAGAGCAAATTCATGGCCGCTCTGTGCATGATGGTTATTAATTGAATACAACATAGAAAAGAAACCTTTGGCTTTACAACCTCTTTAAGTCTGCTGTCTATAGATTAGCTTTTCTTACTAACTCATAGAGGCTGATTTACCAAAGGAGTTTTTCATTTAATAAATTGTGTGAATATTTGCTTTAATTATCCAATCATGTGAAAAGGAAATTCCTGTTCACACTGAATATCCAATCATGTGCTAAAAAAAGTTATATGTTATTTGATAAATGAATGAAAGTTTGTTCAAAAATAATTATTAAATTATTTAAGTGAAAATGTATTTAATTTATTCAGTGAAGGTTCTCAAATTGGTCTCAAAATGTAAAGGCATGTTGCAGAGACAGACCACAACCTTATGTGATTATTTTACAAAGTCATCTGTACTGCAGAGTATGACTACCTTTCCTTTTCCTTACACCTCAATGGACCTAAAGTTGCAACTGCACTATTTTTTTATAGTGCACCACAATGCATAGTAGTGTGTTACTATATGTTGTAATGCACACCTTTCAAAATGTTATATGTGTGTGTTTGTGTGAAACAAACACAGGCTGCAGCACAAACTTTTTCTTTAATAAAAGAAATTCATCTATTATCTTGTTACATCTAATTGGCAACAGTTTCAAGTTAGCAAATCATCAGTTCAAACAGATACAATTACATAGCATGTTTCTTCAATAGCTGGTCAAACCAGAAATAGAAATATTTCAAATGAATTAACCCTACACATATCAATTAACCACTTTACGTCTGCCTGCAGTAATATTACTGCGGCAGAGTGGCTCGTTATCGTCTGACGACATAGTACTATGTCGTCAGACACTCCCCTTTCTCGGTGGTGCGCGGGCGCCGCCGGAGGCCCTCTCCCGCAGTATTCAGTCACAGCGGGAGTCGGGCCAGGGGAGGAGCAGCGCCGATCGCCGCCGCTCTTCCCCGATCGTCGGGGATCTAGTGTGGAGATCCACCCGCTTGTGTAAACACAAGCGGGCGGATCTCCTAAGTGACAGGCAGGGTCAGATTGCAGGGTTCAGCATAGTTGAACCCTGGATCTGTCCTTGTGTCACTCAGCCACCTCCCCCCCCACATGTCAGTAAGCACCAGGCATACATTAACCCCTCCCTCTCCAATAAAATTAACCCCTTCCCTGCCAGTGTCATTTTTACAGTAACAGTGCATATATATAGCACTGATTACTGCAGTAATGTCACTGGTACCCCCAAAAGTGTCAAAAATGTCAGTCAAGGGTCCAATCTGTCCGCCGCAATGTCGCAGTCCCGCACAAAAAATCGCAGATCGCTGCCATTACGCGTTAAAAAAAAATACCAAAAATTACATAAATCTTTCCCTTAGTTAGTAAACGCAATAACTTTTGCGCAAACCAATCAAAATACACTTATTGTGATTTTTTTTACCAAACATGTGTAGCAGAAAACAAATTGGCCTAAAATGTTAAAAAAGTTTGATTTTTACATTTTTTGGGGGGGAATTTCATATAAAAAAATGTGAAAAATATTGTTATTTTTTCAAAATTGTCGCTCTTTTTTTGTTTATAGCGCATGATCAAAAAATCGCACAGGTGATCAAATACCACCAAAAGAAAGCTCTGTTTGTGGGGAAAAAAAGGACATCAATTTCATTTGAGTACAGCGTAGCACGACCACGCAATTGTCCGTTAAAGTCACACAGTGCCAAATCGCAAAATACCCCCTGGTCAGGAAGGGGGTAAAATCTGGGGACATACTTATGTAACATTTCATCTGTGCTCTTTTATTTCTATATGCTCTGTAATATTCATTTAGATTTCTGTAGTGTTCTACTTTCTTTGTAAATAAATAAGACCTTTGCTTCTTTGAGGATTTTGTTTATTTTATTAGCTAATATTGTTATTATATCATTCCCATTTATATTATCAGAGCTTTGATAGACTAGTTAATTATAGGTACAGAAAACATAGAAAATATTTATAATTTATTTAGGGGGAAGCCAAAACCACCCCCTATTTAATTAACCCTTAAATATACAATATATATATATATATATATATATATATATATATATATATATATATATATATATATATATAACAATAGTGATGAGAACTGTAGATGAATATTGTCCTATCCAAATGAATAAGCCATTTCCGGTAGGGAGTAAAAACAACAAAATAATAAATATAGCCATAATCCACATATATACAACCTACAAATAAAATAAATAATAATAATACAATTCATAATAACAACAACAATAATATGAATGTTAAAATAAATACAATAAGATACAATAGGAAAACAAAATGAATAAAAAAAATCATTAAATAAAAATAATTCTACAGTATGACAAAAATAAATGCAAAACAAAATCATAAACTATTCCTTTACTTGATGAATCCATTTGACTTCTAAATTTTTCAGTTAAAGCTTACAGTCACGACCCCATCACAAATCAATCAATTACCACGAATCTTAACTGGACAAGTCAGTGCCTCAAAGATACAAAATGTCAAGCAAGTGGCAACAATTCTATCTTTGAGATTCTGCATGGTCTCATCATTGTAATATAGACCACATGGTCATTTCATCATATATACCACATATGAGCTTTGGCTTGCAAAATATTGTTTGGATGATTAAAGTTCAAGTCTGTAATTACACTAGTACACTCAATACATGATAAGCAACTCAGTCCTCCTGGGACCTAAAAAAGTAGCAGGGATGTCTCTAGCTGGTGGTTGATAATAAGATCTCCCCCAAATGATTGTACAATGTATGACCCTAGTGAAACAACTGCATTGGAGAGATAGATTTAAAAAAAATCATGGAGATTTCTCTGAAAATATGCCAATTTATCTTAATGCAAGAAAATGATTTATTGGATCTAGTGCTATATTAAGAGACAATTTATAATAAAAAAACCCTTCTTAAATTAAACCATAGATCCCAGTAATTAAATTGAATGATCTGAATGACATTTACATTTACTGGGTGAGCATTAAATGCCTAAAATAGGTATACACATATTGACATTTGGCTGGTTCAGCAGAAACCGAACAAATTTTGATCTGTGTATAACCCTGTCTGTTCAACAAAAGCAGAACATTAGATCCATTGAATCCAGACACATTCGCCATCTTGAATTCAACAGTATCTGCACATATTAGCCATTAATAGTAAATAAGCTCTTAAACCTGGCTGACATTAATACATATTTGCAATTTTTAGCATAGATTCAGAACATGGAGGTTTGTTTCATTTTTATTCTATTTTTCATTCTTTTTTTTTTTAATTAAACAAAAAAAGTTTTAAAAAGACATGCCCCACCTCTACCCGCTGTCTCTAGCTGGGGGAGGTAGGGGCATGTGCCAAATTTTATTAAAACAAATAATATTATCCCTACATGAGGTCTCTGTAGGTGATCATAGCATGTTCACTGTTGGTGTATGTGCAAAATGCATGTGTATGAAATGTGTAGTGATTGTCAATGTCATAAATAGAGTGATTGATGGCACATTTCCTTACTGAAGAACGGATTCAGTAAAAAAACAGGCATGTATTTGTCAATACTATAAAATGTCATTGTTTTCTGAAAGCCAGCATTCAAATTCAACTTCTCTTTTTACATTGTGGGAAAATATCAGTGGGTGTTATAGCTGACACAATTACTGATAAAGCCCTTATTGTTCTAAAATGAGGCAATATGTCCACTAATGTACAGAGTGTACAACAGAACATAGTATTTCAGTTAGGATAAGATATGCAGGAACATTCAGCTTTTACGTTGACATCAGTTCTAAAATGCTTCTAAGAACCTTCTGTTTTTTTTTTTTTTTTCTTCAAGTGCTTTTCCTTCTAAACTGTTTTGAGCTGCTTTTACAAACCCATTCACAAATATAGAAAGTGAAGCTGTTGTGATATAAATGAATGCCCATATACATAAACCCACCTATTAGATTACCAGTACCAGCTGCTCTGTCAGACAATGTGTAATCAATGAGGAGTAAAACTCAAAAATTCTGTTTCCATTGATGCAGTTATTCACTCCTCTAGGTGTAAATCCTGGGTCCCTTAAGCATATACAGTGCATCCAGAAAGTATTTGTAGTGCTTCACTTTTTTCACATTTTGGTATGTTACAGCTTTATTCCAAAATGGATTAAATTCATTATTTTCTGCAAAATTTTACAAACAATACCCCATAATAACAACGTGAAAGAAGTTTGTTTGAAATCTTGGCAAATTTATTAAAAATGAAAAATGAAAAAAATCCCATGTACAGAAGTATTCACAGCCTTTGCTCAATACTTTGTTGAAGCACCTTTGGCACCATTTGCAGCCTCAAGTCTTTTTGAGTTTGATGCTACATGCTCGGCACACCTATTTTTGGGCATTTCCTCCCATTCTTCTTTGTAGGACCTCTCAAACTTCATCAGGTTGGATGGGGAGTGACGGTGCACAGCCATTTTCAGATCTCTCCAGAGATCTTCAATTGGGTTCAAGTGTGGGCTTTGGCAGGGCCACTCATGGACATTCACAGAGTTGTCTCATAGCCACTCTTTTGTTTTCTTGGCTGTGTGCTTAGGGTCGTTGTCCTATTGGAAGATGAACCTTTGCCCCAGTCTGAGGTCCAGAGCAGGTTTTCATCAAGGATGTCTCTGTACATTGCTGCATTCATCTTTCCCTCGATTCCAACTAGTTCCTAATGCTAAAAAACATCCCCACAGCATGATGCTGCCACCACCATGCTTCACCGTAGGGATGGTATTAGTCAGGTGATGAGTGGTGCCTGGTTTCCTCCAGACATGATGCTTGCCATTCAGGCCAAAGAGTTCAATATTTGTTTCTTCAGACCAGATAATTTTGTTTCTCATGGTCTGAGAGCCCTTCAGGTGCCTTTTGGCAAACTCTAGGTGGGCTGTCATGTTCCTTTTAATGAGGAGTGGCTTCTGTCTGGCCACTCTACCATACAGGACTGATTAGAGGAGTGCTGCAGAGATGGTTGTTCTTCTAGGAAGATTCTCCTTTCTCCACAGAAAAATGCTGGAGCTCTGTCAGAGTAACCATCGGGTTCTTGATCACCTTCCTGACTAAGGCCCTTCTCCCTCAATCACTCAGTTTGGCCGGGCAACCCGCCCTAGGAAGAGTCCTGGTGGTTCCAAACTTCTTCCATTTATGGATGATGGAGGCCACTGTGCTCATTGGGACCTTCAATGCTGCAGAAATGTTTCTATATCCTTCCCCAGATCTGTACCTCGTTACAATCCTGATCAGCGGTCTAAAGCCAATTCCTTGGACTTTATGGCTTTGTCCGTGCTCTGACATGCACTGCTAACTGTGGGACCCTATATAGATAGGTGTGTGCCTTTCCAGATAATGTCCAATCAACTGAATTTACCACAGGTGGACTCCAATCAAGTTGTACAAACATTTCAAGGATGATCAGTGGAAACAGGATGCACCTGAGCTCAATTATGAGTGTAAGGGCAAAGGCTGTGAATATTTATGTGCGTGGGATTTTTTTGTTTTTTATTTTTAATACACTAGCAAAGATTTCAAACAAACTTCTTTCACGTTGTCATTATGTGGTATTGCTTGTAGAATTTTGAGGAAAATAAGGACCTTAATCCATTTTGGAATAGGGCTGTAACATAACATAATGTGGAAAAAGTGAAGCGTCGTGAATGCCTTCTGGATGCACTGTAATGTGAACTAATTTACCCCTTTAAAATTAGTGTATGGACATATGCAGCTTTACTGAAGTGGGTCTACTTCCGTGAGGTCTCATATATGCGTACCTGTGTTGGCTGGGCTTTAAGCTGTCACCAACAGCTCTGGGTCTTGAACTAATGATCGAGACCCAGGAAGAGTTGCTCTCAAACACATGATCACTGTGATAGCCAATCACAGGCTCAGTAATGGTATTCTTTCTCCTCTTGAATGAAGAACAAGATACTTTGTATTTTTCTTTCTTTGCCAGAGAAGTATACAGTATAAACAAACAAACAAAAAAAACGTGTAAGAAATAAATAAATAGGATAAAGATAAATAGCGAGATTTGATCTGGTCAGGGTCATGGTTAGGGTCAAAATTAAATGATTGCAGTAAAATGCCAGGGTAAGTGTGTTTTAGGTAGGATAAAGGAAGCAAATGCACCCTATTGTGGTGGTGAGTTACAGTAATAGCAAGAAATGAGCAGCTAATTTCAAAAACATTTTTTTAATGCATTTTGGGCCATTTTTCTTTTATAAAAAAATAAATAAATAAATCAGAATATATCTATTACTATTTACTACCAAATGAAAGCTCAATTTGTCCTACAATAAAAATGTATAATTCACCTAGTAGTTGTGATGATATGTACAGTTTTACTGATGTAGCACCCTCCTGGGTAGGTGCTAGGTAACCTATAGGGGAGACCTTGTTTGCTTATCAGCAGGGTCTAATTGTTCAGCTAGGCTGTCATGTGTTCTCAGGTGTGACTGTTGAGTTAGGGAGTCTCCCCACTGTGTCCAATGAGGGCTCTCATTGGACAGTGGAGGAAACCTGACCAATAGCACACCAGGGCTTGTATCTATCCCAGAGGGCAGATTCTGACACAATGCATCCTGGGAGGGGGTATAAGTCTGTGGGGAGCACATGGCAGGATCTCTTTGGCGGGAAGCAGAGTCCCAGGAGGAGGGTGATGGCTGTCTCTCCTCCTGTCAGTGTGAGGAAAGGTGTCCTTGGCAGTCGGCCTAGAGGACGGAAGGTTGAGCTGAGCTGCAGAGAGGGATCCAGAGTGCTGACGACCATGTGGAGCTGTTGGGGTTGGATTTCCAGGAAAGCAGAGTCGTGAGTACTGTGAATCAGAGGGATCCAGGAGCCAGCTAATCTGGAGGAAGCTTAGAAAGGGGCTGCCTGAGTCTAAGCCCTGAAGAGAATTCAGTGAGAGAGGGTACCGGTGTGGGCCCTGAAGAGTTAAGAGTTGCAGCAGTGTTACAAGTAGCTACCTCAGCCAGAAGGGCTAAAATGAGCTGTGCAGAAGGATTTTGAGTCACCGGGGAGTGTCAAAGCCAGTTCAGTGTTAACAAGACAGCAAGTCAGCGGTGTCAAGCGCCAACCGGTGTTGACCGGCATTCAGCATTTATTTCAGTTGTCCCATTACATTGTGTATAGTCAAGCCAGAGGAGTATACCACTCATTCCCTTCTCCCATGCAAGTTCCTAAAATAAATACAAAAAAACCAAAGATGCTGGACTTTTTCTTGTCTCAGTGCTCACACTTGGAGAACATGCTTAACCACTTAAGCCCCGGAGGATTTGGCTGCTAAACGACCAGGGGGTATTTTGCGATTCGGCACTGCGTGATTTTAACGGACAATTGCGCGGTCGTGCAACGCTGTACCTAAACGAATTTGGCGTCCTTTTTTTCCCACAAACAGAGCTTTCTTTTGGTGGTATTTGATCACCTGTGCGATTTTTTGATCACGCGCTATAAACAAAAAAAGAGCATCAATTTTGCAAAAATAACAATATTTTTACATTTTTTTATATGAAATTCCCCCCCCAAAAAATGTAAAAATCAAAATTTTTTAACATTTTCGGCCAATTTGTTTTATCCTACCTATGTTTGGTAAAAAAAATTGCAAAAAGTGTATTTTTATTGGTTTGCGCAAAAGTTATCGCGTTTACTAACAAAGGGAAAGATTTCTGTCATTTTTGTTGTTTTTTTTTTAACGCGTAATGGCGGCGATCTGCGATTTTTTTGCAGTACTGCGACATTGGGGCGGACAGATCGGACCCTTGACTGACATTTTTGACACTTTTGGGGTTACCAGTGACATTTCTTCAGTAATCAGTGCTATACATATGCACTGTTACTGTAAAAATACACTGGTAGTGAAGGGGTTAACTTTATTTGGGAGGGAGGGGCTGTGTGTGTCCCTAGGGGCGTGCTTTCTACTGTGATTGGCTGTGGCTTGAGCTGTAAGGACACTGATCAACGGATCTACATACTAGATCCGTGTTATCAGTGTCTTTACACCGAGGAGAATGACAGGCAGCTTGTTTACACAAGCTGCCTGACTTTCTCCCTCTCCCCCGCCGATCGCAGAGTGGGAGGGTCCGTGACTGCATGGGAGCGCGCCGCCGGTGGCGTGCGCTTGCTCCCCAGACCCTCCCAGGCTAGTGACGTACCGCTACGTCACTCTGCCTGTGAGGGGCTGACCGCCGCAGTATATAGTCGTGCGGCGGTCGGCAATCGGTTAACTGCTTGATGACCGCCCACCGCAGTTGTATGGCGGCAGTCTGGCGCTCCCAGGCAAAGCGTCGTACATGTACGGCGCTCGCCTGGGAGGAGCTAGGGGGCGATCGTGCGCCGCCGGAGGCGCTCCCACCCCCACTCATCAGCTATGGAGCCAGTGCGTGTGACCACTCGCGATCTCCCGCAGCAGTGAGAGAAGGACGGACAGCTGATGTAAACACAGAAGTCTGTCATTCTCACTGAAGTAATGACAGAGGCTATGTGATCCTGCTGTATAGGATCACATGTCTCTGTGATTACTTCACAAGCCACACCCCCTGACAGTTAGAATCACGCCCTTAGGTACACAATTAACCCCTCGATCACCAGTAAAGTTAACCCCTTCCCTGCCAGTGTCATTTTTACAGTAACAGTGCATATTTATAGCACTGATTACTGTAGTAATGTCACTGGTACCCCCAAAAGTGTCAAAAATGTCAGTTAGGGGTCCGATCTGTCCACCGCAATGTTGCAGTCCCACAAAAAAAATCGCAGATCGCCGCCATTACTAGTTAAAAAAAAAACAATAAAAATGACATAAATCTTTCCCGTAGTTAGTAAATGCAATAACTTTTGCACAAACCAATCAAAGTACGCTTATTGCGATTTTTTTTACCAAAAATATGTAGCAGAAAGCAAATTGGCCTAAAATGTTAAAAAAAATTGATTTTCACATTATTTTTGAGAATTCCATATAAAAAAATGTGAAAAATATTATTATTTTTTCAAAATTGTCGCTCTTTTTTTGTTTATAGCGCAAAAAAATAAAAATCGTACAGGTGATCAAATACCACCAAAAGAAAGCTCTGTTTTTGAGAAAAAAAAGGACATCAATTTTGTTTGGGTACATCATCACACGATAGCGCAATTGTCCATTAAAGTCACACAGTGCTGAATCGCAAAATAGTGCCTGGTCTTTGAGCAGCCAAATCCTCCAGGGCTAAAGTGGTTAAATGTGCTGTTGTTACTAGAGGTAACCCTAGCAGACCCACATCCAGCACAAAGGCTGGAAATCCTGCTACACTGATATATGTCAAAGTTTCAAAACCAGTTTCAGTTGTTAAGATGTGTTTTACCTTCTGTCTTGAAGGGGTTAAAGATTACTTCAACTTCTGAATATTTCACTCATGGAGCTTGCATACCATAGCAGAGCATGGGCTCACTGCCCTTTACTCAATTGAATGAATTAGGCAAATTGCCAGCAGAAAGGAGTTTGTTGTTTGCCTATCCCTGATGAATATTGAACAGATGGCATTTATCACGAATCATAGGTGCAAGGCCCTTTCACACAAGTTTTTGGATCGGGTCCACCTGTCAGTTTTCCAAGGAGACCTGATCAGAAGCTTTATGCACTTCTATGGGCAGGTGGATAATAAGCAAATCGTGTCTGTTTACATCTGCTTCCCCCCAAGTCCTTCCAGGTCTGGAAAACAAAAAGGAAAAGGGCTGCATCCTCTTCTGTTTTTCTGGATCTAAAGTGGATCGGAGGTAGCCTGTTGTAAAGGGACACAAGTATGTATTATCAAGTATGTATTATCCAGCCATCCATTAGGCACAGCAGGAGGTGGGCCACGGGAGGAGTGGCGGCGACTGCCGCCGGCCTCATGCAATCATCAGATACTGAAACTGACAGAAGACCCGCCTGCTTATGTAAGCAAAGCAGGCAAGTCTTCTGTCAGACAGGCAGGGAGAGATCAGAAGTTTCAGCTAAGCTGAACTCCTATCTCTCTGTGCCTGTCACAGAACCCTTCCCCCACACAGTCAGCAAGCATATTTAGGTACACATTAACCCCTTTGATCCCCCCAGTGTTAACTCCTTCCCTGCCAGTGTAATTTATACAGTAACAGTGCATAATATTTAGCACTATACTGTATTAATGTCACTGGTCCCCAAAAAGTGTAAAAAATGTCAGTTAGGGGCCCAATCTGTCCGCCGCAACGTCGTAGCCCCACTAAAAAATGCTGATCACCGCCATTACTAATAAAAACAAAAAAATAAATAAAAATTTCAAAAATTTATCCCGTAGTTTGTAAATGCTATAACGTTTACACAAACCAATTAAAATACACAGGAAAAACAAAACATGTAACAGGCGCATAAGTCACACAGTTTAGCCAAGGTCCATATGGGTCCATAAAGTTTTAATAAATTAGATGGGAAAGGAGTGTCCAACATTTAGGGCAGCCATCTAGAAACCAATGAGCCAGGGGTTCCACAGAACTGAAGATAAGGAGAAAAAGAGGCGCCTCTAAGTGTAGACTTATAAACACACTTTATTCAATAAAAGTATACACTCACATCTATAAATGAGCAGATACGCATAAAAGACCCTCCAGGAGGTTCCAAGATAGGTGGGTGGTAGGTAGTGTCATTGTGTCTGTGCTGCCCTCCTGCTGGGATTGACTCCTCTTCACCGTGGCCAGCAATGACGGCGGAGCAGGAGCGAGAGTGAGGCTCAGAGTCCGTCGATGGAAACGAGGCTTGGTCAGCAGTCATATGTGGATGACGTCACTGGAGATGGGACGCAATTCCAAGCGTGCATACAGCCGGGGGGAGGCAGCCGCGCTCCTTCTTCACAGCAGATCCCACTTTCAACACCAAGCCTTTCCAAGTACTCGCCATTTATTGCCATTTATCACAACTCTTTGGATTCGACCCTAAAGCCAGTTTTCAATCCAGGTAATCACACTATAGTCCATACCTATGTACCTTATATTGTACAGTAAACATTTGTGGGGAACTGTGTATCAAATGCCTTTGCAAATTCCAGATACACCACATCTACAGGCCTTCCTTTATCTAGATGGCAGCTCACTTCTTCATAGAAGGTAATAGATTGATCTGGCAAGAACGATTCTTCATGTATTCTTGCTGATTACTACTAATGATACCATTTTCCTTACTAAACTCTTGTATATAATCTCTTATCATCCACTCCAATAGCTTGCAGACTATTGATGTTAGGCGTACCTGAAGTTAAAGGGGCACTCTGCATGGGCTGCAAGTTCCAGATGCAAGGCTTGTCAGAGATTCCAGCAGGCTTGAAACAGGAAGCAGGAAGACAGGAAGCTCTGGTGAGCAGAGCTGATGCAGATAACAGCCAACTTAAACTGGATGTGGGAATAGAGCCAGGAACAGAAACATGGTCACAGGGATAGCCAAGGTCAGCATCAGGCTGGCAATTAAGTACAGAATCATAAGGAAAAGACATGGTTGGGAACAGAGCCGGGGTCAGGAACTGGAAATAAAGCAGAATCAGGATCTAAGTTCAGGTCAGAGGAAAGCCGGGTCAACAACTAGGGAACAAGCAGAGTAGCTGCAGGACGCAGGAAATTGCTGAAAGAGCAGTTATCCCTTAAGCATAAGCAGGAGCATCCTTAAATAGCTCGTCTGGCGCCAACATGCACATGAGCACAGCTGTTCACTATTCTGCCTCTCAACTCCAAGAACAGTCTCAGCCCCTCTGGCACACATAGTAAACAATGTCACTGCAGTACAACAGTAAATAGACACACATGACCTAATACCAAAAATTATCTTTACAAAGCGGCTTTGGTCATAAAAACAACTGTAATGATGACACTGAGTAATAAAACTTAAAAATTCCGACATAAAAAGTATATCTCAAAGGCACATGCAGTTTACGAAATAACACAGTTTAACACTTCAAATGATTTTGGCGTTGCCTATGTGCTCAGGCATAAAGGAGGAACAGAGACGTCTTGTTGCAGGCCGGTCTGTCTCCTTAAGAACCTGGAGTTCACAGGCCCTAAATGTATATGCGTTGTACAATATACAAACAATATCAACGTGTTTTGCAATGAGTCCTTGGGTGAATGAAGAAGAAAAAGGTGGAAATCCTCCCAGTGGAAGTGTTTAGTATCTTCAGCTAGCTTATGGGCCCAGAAAGATCCCAATGCAAAAAGGTTAACTGATGTAAAGTGTCTCCTGAGGGAGCTTATTTAGTAAGACTACAGGAAAAAAACAAGAATAATTTTTTTTTTTTTTAGTAACAAACAGTCAGGTTTCTTTTTATATTGGAAACTGTTAGGAGTGCTGTTCCTCCTGTCTCTTTTCCTGCAGTTCCTGCAGCCACTGCTCAGCCATTTTATTTTAATCTTTTGTGTTAGGCCTCATGTACACTGCAGCTGATAAACGGATGTTTAGGAGCAGTTGAGCTTTTTTTTTCAGCAGCCCCTTTTTTGAAAGCAGAAAAATTACGTTCAGAACTGTAGTTTACCAGCATTTCAAACCCCAAAATGCTTGACCATGTGTGTAAAGGTCGTGACCTTTGTTTATGCGCTTTTGCGTTCATAAACTGTTTTAAACAGGAAAGCATTTCTGATACTTTTTGAACATGTAAAAATGTTAAAAAAAACTCACAAATTTCACCACATGCTGTTGCCTGCATCAATGGATGAGTCCAGAAGCAACAAACTCTTGTCCTCTCAAGCAATTGTCTTCATCTTTGGAGCTTCAGCAACTGCAACATCTGGAGCATTTCCTCATACATTCTTATTATGGGATCCATAGTGAAAGTACAAAAAAATAAGACAGCTATCTACAAGCACACTGCTGCTGCTCTCTCTTCTCTCACAGAATGACTGAAATTGTTAATAATTTACTTGTTTTTCATGCATTGTGGCCATTTGGGAGGGTCTTCTGAGGTTATCTTTAAAAAAGCTTCTAACCTCAAATACTCCTAAATAACTGCTGCTAAGCGTGCATAAACTTGGTATGTAAAAGCTGTAAAACAGATGTTTTTCACTGTCGGTTTCCAGCTGTGGGTTTCCAGCATTCAGAAGAGGTTTTTACCTGCCCTGTGTACATGAGCCTTTAGTGTTGTACTTCCTGGCTTCTGTACCCATGCCTTGCCTTGTCTTGGATTACTAGCGTTGCTTGACCCCTTACCTTGCCCTTTCCCAGATGGACTATTCTACTGATTGCAACCCGACTGGATACTGTTAATGCTACTGATTTCCTTTTACTTTGACCCTTGCCTGGATAATTGATATGCTACCGATTGCTCTTGTTTGAAAGACAGACCCTGCTTCTGCCTGCTGCCAGTTCTGACCAGTGCAGAATTGGTGTCCAGGCAGTCATTAGCCATAGTCACTACTACACAGGGTACCTGCCTTGAGCCTTTCCACATCGGAAGCTATCTGACATAGTACTCTATGTGAACTCTTGCTTTCTAAGGATAGCTAGGGAACCTTCTGGTCCTGTGAATAAAGAATTGCAGCATGCTAGCCATAAAGAAAAGGTGCAACTGAGCATAAGTCTTGCTATGTTTTCCAAACAGGACACAAACCAGTAAACCTTGCAGGACAAACAAGAATTCTGATTTGTTTCTACGATCCCGATTGATACCAATAAGTGATATCAATGCTTCATGAAATGGACCCAAAACTTCTGTTTATGACTTATAAATGGACAATTTTACAATGCACATTTAAAATAATATTACCATTTTACTTATACAAATAGATAATCAACTAAAACATCAAAGTTTATTTGAAAATGTTGAATTTTCCAATGCTGGGTACATCTACGCAAGCTATTCCATGCACATATCAGATTTGCCGTCCTTGGCAATGGATCACTATTGAGCAAGGTTTTTCACTGGATAATGTAATAGACTCTGGTAAAGCTGCTTCCTGGAATTGGTTTTAATATCCTTGTTAAGTAATATCTATTCTAGTGAAGAAATAAATTTTAAAGTTTGGAAATTTTTTTAAACATTCGGAAATGTTTAATACATGTTTATAGGCACTAGACATGTGTAAACAATTACAACTAGGCAATAGCAAAAATAGGCCTGAAAACTAGGCAATGATAAATTCAAAATGGTAGTTTGGGGACTAAATTCAGGAAATAGATACATGACATAGCCATATTACAGTATATACACACATTATATATATATATATATATATATATATATATATATATATATATATATATAATCTATATTATCTACAGTACATTTAATATAAATAATAAAACTGTACACCTATTAGGACAGACCGAACACATAGGAACTCTATAGTACCCTGAAGGTTTAAAACGCATTATGTGTGCTTTGAAAAGCCTTTGCTGGATTGATTTGATTGGTTTAAAATAAATATTAAATTTAATAGATACAAATGGATGTGCTTATTCTAATGCATATCAATAATTATTGTCGCAACCCTACCCTACAAATTACATCAAAGTAGGTGCATTGAGAATTTTGTTTTCATATGCCTCTGGCTGATTGATGGTCTGTTCTAGATCAATAAAGCATAAATATGGAAAGTTCAATTTCCCTCATGATCATCAGAACAGCCTACCGTACATGTTTTAAATAATGTAGCATCTGTTAACCCCACGAAGGTGATTAGGGTGCCGCGGGTAGTTTGGAGAGCTAACATGTCACCTCAGAGTGACATCTTTGACCCTTGCGGTGGAAGAAATTGGGTGCTAGTCACCTTAGGTTCAACGGGGTTTATTTAACTCTGCGATAGAGGGGTTAGAGCACAGAATATCCAAAAGAGCAAAATGCAGACTCCAAATCTCTGCTCACAGTCAATACAGGAGAAGAACCTTTAGGGTGAACCGGCACACTGTATTCTGCACACTGCAAAGCAGTTTTAATGTAACACATTTACTTCTTGGATGAGCCACCAGAACTCCCTGCAAAGTTCACACTTGTACCTACCCATTTTGGACACCCTTTAGCAGAGAAAGTTTCACCCCTGGTGCTCCAAACCAGATACAGTAGTCCCCTTTCCTGCAATTCCTCCCCTGGATATACCTAGTTGACCAAGGAGCTAAAAACACAAAAACATTCATAGCTTAACAAAAACCTGAGCTTCCAAAAAACCTGAGGAATGAATGGAAAAAGGGAAAGGGGTTTCAAGGACCCCATTTTCCTACTTTTTCCTCATGGGAGGGCTGCAGATAGGCAGTTTCTAGCTCCCCCCTGTATAGAGCGTTTAGGCGAGAGATACGGAGGTTGGAGGATTCTGATTGGCTAAAAATAGCTGCCTGCAGAAGGTCAGGTGACCAAAGTTTCTGGAACCGAGGCAGGCTATATATAGGAGTGGGAGCGAGGGCGTGGAGTCAGTCGCCTCAGAAGATCAGCCGGAGCGGAGCTTCAGGATGAAGACATTACTTCGCCAGCTGCTGGAGAAGGCTGAAGCTGAGGGAGGAGAGAAGTGGCTGCGGCGCTGCTTGGAGCTGACGGCAGAAGAAGAGACGGAAGAAGGACGACCGCAAAGAAGAGACTTGCCTGAAGAAAAGAAGAGGACAGCGGAGGGAGAAGCCAGCGGTGACGGAAGAAGAGGCGGAAAGAGAGGCAGGCCGAGCGGAGGACGGCGGGGCAAAAAGGAGGCGACTGCAGGAGAAAACATGATGGACCGGAACGCTACAGGACCGGGACTGGAACAAGCCCACCGGTGGAAGAACGGAAGGCTGGAAGAAGGCGGGGAAGTCAAGAAGCAGCGAGAGAAGAAGAGGCGGGTGCAACGTTGTGGCAACATGAAGTAACAGAGGCCGGAGCTGTCGGAGGGAGGTCCACTGCTGGCCTCAGTGGCAGCTGCCGGAGGAGCGATAGAGAAGACAGCCCTTTGTATTGGCCGGCAGAAGAAATGCAGGTTTTGGAAGAACCGGGTACTGCCGGGCCGGGTGAGTTAAATGTGGCTATATTTGAAAACTTGAACCAGTCCTTAAATCTTATAGTCAATTCCTTAAATAGTCTACACAGTAAAGTACAACCTGGGAATGTATCTTCAGTGTGGCAGAACCCTGGGGAGGGGAAATTGGTGCCAGAGAGATCAACAGGTTTCAGAGAGAAAGTACCTGAAATTGTGTTGAAGGAAAGTATGCCCTGTTCACCTTCTCCTCTGGGCTTTCACCTGGGTGCAGGTATTAAGGAAAAGATTTGGAATGGGGAATTCGTGGATATCTTATCCCTACTTCCATCTAGCAAGGAATTCCTAAAGCCGGAGAAAAATTATGAGGATAGGCGAAGACCGGTTGCTAAAACTTTTAGTAACTGGCTGCAGGCTTTCTCCATATTTGCAGGTGTATTGTGTGAAAAACAGCCTAGTAAAGCAGTGGGCCTTTTCCATCATGTGGAAATCATTCTTGAGGCATACAAGAATTTTGGAGGTGTTGGTTGGTTTTCATACGATGAATCTTTCCGGCAAAAGTTGTCTGTGCATAAAGAGCTACATTGGGGTTGTAAAGATGTGGGTCTGTGGCTTAACCTATTAATCCCACAGAGACCACAAATTGCCAGACGAGTGAGTATGGGAGCAAATCAGGTCACAAGTTATAAGAAAGGTATATGCTTTGCATTTAATGATTCTACTTGTAAGTGGCTACATAATTGCCGTTTTAGACACGAGTGTGCTTTTTGCGCTGGAGCGCATAGCGTGTCTAAATGTTTTAAAAAGATGGCAGCCAATACTCAATCAGGAAAAGAGCCATTTCTTAAGGGGCAAACTCCTGGTGAACCTGCAAGAAATGCAAACATGGCTGTGCAAATACCCAGGTCAACAGAGGGCCAACATACTTTATGAGGGTTTTGCAGAGGGTTTTAGACTACCTATCTTTGAAGGAAAAGGTTGTATAAAGGTGAGAAATTTAAAGTCAATTGAGGAATTACCGCATATAGTAGAAGACAAAATAAATAAAGAAATTGCAGTGGGTAGGGTTGCAGGCCCATTCTGTAATCCACCATTTAATAACTTTAGAATTTCTCCTTTGGGTATCCTGCCGAAGAAAGAGCCGAATAAATTTAGGCTAATCCATCACTTATCTTTTCCCTTGGGCAGTTCCCTTAATGACCAGATAGACCCGAACGATTGTTCGGTGGAATATGCTTCATTCGAACAGGCGATAGTTTTGTTGAGGGAACTGGGCAAGGGAGCATTGATGGGCAAAGCTGATATTCTGTCAGCATTTAGGTTGTTACCCATTCACCCGAGTTGTTTCAACTCGCTAGGTTTCATGTTTAAAGATAAATTTTATTTTGACATGTTTCTACCTATGGGGTGCTCATTATCGTGTGCATATTTTGAAACATTTGCCACCTTTCTGGAATGGGCTTTGAAAGAAAAATCACGTTCCAAATATACAATGCATTATCTGGACGATTTTTTATTTCTGGGCCCAAAAAATTCTAGTGGCTGTTTACAGCTATTAAACTCGTTCAGAGATATTTGTGCCCAGTTCAACATCCCACTAGCTGAAGAAAAAACTGTACCTCCTTCTCAAAAGTTAGAATTTTTGGGTATTTTGATAGATTCAAATAGCATGGAATTTAGATTACCTAAGAACAAGTTGGATAACATTTACAATCTCATCTTAATATTGATTAGGAAGAAAAAGGTTTTGCTGAAAGAACTGCAAAAGCTTTTGGGTAATCTGGCCTTTGCTACTAGAATCCTGCCAGTTGGGAGAATATACTCAAGGCGTATGTATCTTAAAATGGCAGGATTGAAAAGTCCATTTTCGCATATTAGGCTGACTCAGGATATTCGTGAGGATATGCTGATATGGACACAATTTTTGCAAACATTTAATGGTAGAACAGTGATCCAAGAAGAATTCATTACAGACTCACAATTCTGTTTGTTCACAGATGCAGCAGGTTCTATCGGGTTCTCGGCCATTTGGAGAAATGAGTGGTGTGCGGAGAGATGGCCGGAAAAATGGAAAGTAAAAGGTCTGTTACAAAACATTGTATTGTTGGAAATATTTCCAGTCATAGTGGCAGTAGAGATTTGGGGACGGAAGTTTCAGAACAGGAGAATCCTATTGAGTACGGATAATAAGGGAGTATTATTTGCAATAAATTGTTTAAATTCTAGATCACAACCAGTTATTTCAATGATTCGATATTTAGTTTCCAGGTGCCTGTTGTATAACATTTGGTTAAAAGCTCGCTATATTCCAGGTAAACTAAATGTTATTGCTGACGCTCTCTCACGTTTACAGATGAGCAAATTCTTCGAACTGGTGCCGGAGGCCAACAAAGTGGGTATGAAATGTCCCGGGCATCGATGGGACTAAGTTTAGTCCAAGAGAATATTTTCGTAACTCCCTGGCGTACTCAACATGGAAAAGCTATTGCAGCTCCTGGTCACTGTGGTTATCATTCTTACATGAGACCAATAATGGACGGATGGCAATTTCAGAGAGATTGGTATTGTGTTTCCTCGAATCTTTACTTCAAAAGAAATGGTCTTGGTCACATGTTAACAAAACCTTATATGGAGTATCGTATTTTATGAAACTGAAGGGTTTTGAGTCTATATTATCCTTCTTTTCGGTACAGCAAGCTTTAAAAGGATACAAAAAGAAACAAACTAGGATAAATTATCAAGGCCCAATCTCTGTGAATAACCTAATAGATATTTGTAAATATGCTGATAGAGTATGTTTTTCAGAATATGAAGTTAAATTGTTGAGAGCAGCATTTTCTGTTTGTTTTTTTGCAGCCTTTCGAATATCAGAATTGGTTCCTAGATCGAAAAGAGATAAGGGTGGTTTGTTATTTGAGGATGTAGTTTTTGAAAAGAATAAATTAAAATTATTTTTGCGCAAGTCTAAGACAGACCAGTCAGGTAAGGGGACATGGATATTACTAGGAAAGTGTACAGTGGAATCCATATGCCCGATAAAAACATTGAAGACATACTTGGAGGTGAGGCCTGGAAAGGAGGCACGGCTCTTTATTCATAGAGATTCGTCTCCCCTGACTGGGTTTCAGTTTCGAAGGATCTTCGGAAAAATTTTAGCTGTCTTAGGGCTGTGCAATAAAGGCTTATCTTGCCACTCATTCAGAATTGGGGCAGCCACGGCTGCGGCAAACTTAGGAATGGGAGGTGATAACATAAAGAAAATTGGCAGGTGGAAATCAAATGTCTATCAGAGATATGTCAGATCTAACTATGTGCATTCTAATTCCAGGTAAGAAGTTAATAGTTTGGATCGTTGGGCACTCTTATGTCCGCTGGGCCCACAAAAGAGCTGCAGAAAGAATTTATGGAACCAATCTGGATCTGGACCCAAGTTTATTTGAATTATATTGGTGTGGTAAGGGAGGGATGATCTGGGACAATCTGATGACCGAGCTAGGTAGACTGAGTTATGGTTGGCCATTACCAGACATACTGTTAATCCACCTAGGAGGTAATGACATCGGGAGAATAAAAACAGTGAGGCTATTCTTTAAAATATGTTTTGTTATCAAAAAATGGAAGGCCTTTTCACCTGGTACGGTTGTAGTATTTTCTGAGATCATCCCTCGACTTATTTGGTTGCAAGATAACGTAGGAAAGGTGTTTGAGAAGATGAGGAGAAAAATCAATCATAGAGTAGAGAAATTCATGAGTATAGGTTATGGCATATCCTTTAGGCATATGGACTTGGAAGGGGGTATTCTGGGCCTGTATTGGAAAGATGGGATACATCTTTCGGATATAGGTTTGGATATAATGAATTTAGGCTTACAGACAGCTATAGAATTGGCCGCGGGCTGGTGGGGTAGTCAGGAGGTTAGTACCTCCTGACTTAGTGGAGGTGTCTTTATATGGTTAAGTGATAACCCGAGCGTCAAAGCTGGGTAGTTGTGTTATGTATTGCAAAGTTATGCTAATGGTAAAAGTGAAAAATTATTGATTGATGGATTAATGAGTTAATTAATTTATAAACCAATAAATAAAGGCCGTGGCCAAGTTATTATCCAAGAAAGCTGTCTGGTGTAAGTTATTTATTAAATCTTTAATATAGATGCTTGCCATCCCATGAATGGAAAAAGGGAAAGGGGTTTCAAGGACCCCATTTTCCTACTTTTTCCTCATGGGAGGGCTGCAGATAGGCAGTTTCTAGCTCCCCCCTGTATAGAGCGTTTAGGCGGGAGATACGGAGGTTGGAGGATTCTGATTGGCTAAAAATAGCTGCCTGCGGAAGGTCAGGTGACCGAAGTTTCTGGAACCGAGGCAGGCTATATATAGGAGTGGGAGCGAGGGCGTGGAGTCAGTCGCCTCAGAAGATCAGCCGGAGCGGAGCTTCCCGCCCGCCCAAATATTATTAAGTCACGGCCTTATAAATTTATGTGGTAGGGTCACCTTTTTCGAAAGGGGGACAAAAATATGGAGGTGTCTTTATATGGTTAAGTGATAACCCGAGCGTCAAAGTTGGGTAGTTGTGTTATGTATTGCAAAGTTATGCTAATGGTAAAAGTGAAAAATTATTGATTGATGGATTAATGAGTTAATTAATTTATAAACCAATAAATAAAGGCCGTGGCCAAGTTATTATCCAAGAAAGCTGTCTGGTGTAAGTTATTTATTAAATCTTTAATATAGATGCTTGCCATCCCATGCAGAATTATCAATCCATGTTTGGCTGACTGCAGCCTAGAGGCACTAAATTTAAAGTAGGTATCCTATTAGGGCAGAGTTCCTACAATAGCAATGGATGAATCCACCTGGGTTTGACTTGATAGGGGTTCGGTTATTCTTGTTTAACTTTTTTTCAAACAAATTTAGGCAGCAATTTCCATTTAAGTCTATGAGGAGCAAATCATATTGGTTTATTCTGTCCATTTGAAGGGCTAATAGGCAAGCTATTGTCAAAAAAAGCTGGTGATTGCCATGGTAGACCTTATAAAAACAAGCCATACAGTGGGGAAAGAGTAATTTCCATGTGGCTATGATGACAACATGGAAAAAGCACACATTCTTTAACCCCTTTACAACTGCATAACACATATATGCGGCATCCAGGAGCTGGATTTTAAACCTGAGCTCCACATATATGTGTTCATCTGTTTGTGACTCTCCAGACTCTGGAGGGATCCCGACTTTAACATTGAGGTAGACCCATATGCCTTAACAGCAGCTGGTTAGGCTTCTCAGCGAGCTGCTGAGAGCCTGAGACAGCTGTTCCCATCCCCTGCACAGCTCAGTGCTCCACCATTCCCCACAAATGCTTACTGTTCAAACTAAGGAAGGTAGGTATGGACCATAAGGTGAGTAACTGGATAGAGAACTGGCTCCATGGGAGAGTGCAAAGGGTGGTGATTAATGGGGAGTACTCGGATTGGGCAGGTGTGGAAAGTGGGGTCCCCCAGGGTTCAGTCCTGGGACCAATCCTGTTTAATTTATTCATAAATGATCTAGAGGAGGGGATATCTAGTACAATCTCGGTATTTGCGGATGATACTAAACTAATCATGCCAATATCTTCTATGCAGGATGTGGAAACCTTACAAGCGGACCTGAACAAAATAATGGGGTGGGCAACTACATGGCAGATGAGGTTTAATGTTGAAAAATGTAAAGTAATGCACTTGGGTGCCAGAAACCAGAAAGCAAGCTACTCACTAGGGGGGGGGGGCTCTGGGTGAGTCTAGGATGGAAAAGGACCTGGGGGTACTGGTAGACAACAGGCTTGGCAGTGGCATGCAATGCCAAGCCACTGCAAGCAAAGCCAACAGAATACTGGGATGTATAAAAAAGGGGATTTACACCAGAAATAGAGAGATTATTCTCCCACTCTACAAGACTCTGGTCCGGCCACATCTGGAGTATGCTGTCCAGTTCTGGGCACCGGTCCTCAGGAAGGATGTGCTGGAACTGGAAAGAGTCCAGAGAAGGGCAACAAAAATAATGAGGGGAATGGAGGACATCAGCTATGAGGAAAGACTACAAGCACTGAACTTATTCTCTCTGGAGAAGAGACGATTGAGGGGGGATATGATATCAATGTACAAATACTGTACTGGCGACCCTAGCATAAGAAACAAACTATTCAGAGAAAGGGAATAAAATAAGACATGTGGCCACTCAAACTAGAGGAAGGCGGTTTAACCTTATGTAGCACCACCCCCGCAGGAGCTGCTGATTAGATTATTGGGTCTACGTCCTGCCTAACAACCCACAGAATTGGCTCGAACCCTCCCTAGGCACAACTGACCCAGAATAGGACTGGAATACCAAATGGCTACACAGATTGGAATATAACACTTCAATAAATAATAATGACCTGTTACCTCTTTCCAGCTGCAGTCCTTCTGGGTAATACAAGGTGACCACACACAAGCTTGCTTTTAAACAGGAAAGTTATTTACTGTAAATCAAATAAACAGTTTCGATACAGTAAAATATGACTTTGTAAAAGGATATACTAATTAATTAATCAAAGATAAGATAAATACTGTGATATCACTCCTCAAGGGCACATTAATTGTTTCAGGAAATGTCTCAGAGCCTATAGGACCACCATCTTAATCACTATTATACTTTTGGAGATAAGGCTCAGCATTCAGTTAGACACAGTATCAGAATGTCAGACCTATCTGAGTCCGCTGTTTCTTCTCTATATCTTCGCTAGCAATGTTGGTGCACTCGCAATTTGTAATCCACATTGAGGATGGGTGATCAATAGAGAGAATGGCAGCAAACAGTTAGTAATCACCGCGGGGTGTCTGTGCAGGATTGCCGGTAAAACTTCTGTGAGAGATGTACTGGGCCACCTGGTATATTGCCTTCTACTACTCTAAGGCTAATCCTGACTAAAGTTACTTCTTTGATAGATAGAGTCAGTTTTTGGGCAGGTGCCCTCTCACCAACAGGACTGTCTCCCAGGAAGCCTCCGCTGCTGTCTCAGTCTCCGGCCTCTGTCACCAGCCGCGCTAGGTATTTGGGGTGGATGAGTCTGGTCTCTGTAGAACATCGATGGGACCTCCAGGAGGGATCCTCTACTGGAGATGAAACACTGCAACTTAGTCACTTAAGGCCCAGGAGTTTCGGCCTAGCATACAGCATCAGCCCACAGCACTGGCATCCTGCTTGTCTCACTGTGTCTTTCCCAAGAGACTGAGCCTGGCTCCTCCCTTCCTTTATAAAGCTTCCCCCAGAAGGCTGTGCGGTGAAGCAGTGCATCCTGGTAGTCCAAGAGCCCTATGGATGATGAAGTCTCTCAACTTCCTGAAAGGAAAATCACATCACAAGAAATTCCATAGTAGCTGCAGTGTGTCGTTTTGGCCACTAGATGGAGCCGAGTTCCTCTCAAATGTCAAACAATCATCTTTCAGGCATATTAAACACCGCTACACACTCCCCCCACTTAAGAAACTTTGGTCCCCAAAGAGGACAACAGCATGTACTCCAGTGCATATGTTGGCAGTACACAACAAAAACATTAACATATGCATAACAGGGAATTATCTTCCTTTTCATAAGCAGAATTCAAACTCAACAACTGCATATTACAACACAGGTTCGACATAGGAACCTCCCACCAATTGTCAGGGGAGGGAAGGTAATTCTGTTCACAGACCCCTGACACTTGAGTGGCTTGTACAGATGTGCCTGGGGGTGAGCTAGGGTTGTCCTCCACCAAATCTGCGGTGGAAGAACTAGGCTGATCAAGAGTTCGTTTGGAAGTAAAGATAGCCTCTTCCGAGCATTCACCCAATTGGTCATAGGTCAGTCTTTTGGGTGGGTGAATGACTCTTCTTTCCCTCTGTTCTTTGGGATGCACGATCTCAGAGGTACTAGGACCAGCCACTTCTGGGGATTCTTCAATGTCCTCCTCCTCATGTTCCAACACACAGGAATCTGATGCTTCAAGAGCGGTCAGTTCTTCTTCAGAGAAAGGTGCAACCTCCTCCTCAGGATCTTCATCATCAACTACTTCTTCTGGAAGCATGTGGAAAGGTATGAATTCGGGGGCTTCCGCCCGAAGGGTTCCTCTGTCAGCCAATTCGGATGAAGACAGGGAGGCAGGTGTGGGTTCTGGTAACTGAGACGACCACATCCAGTCAGGTACCTCCTCTTCATCTTCCAGATCTTCAGATGGAGAATTTCCCTCCCTCACATCTGGGAGTGTCGACTGAGATCTGGTGACTGGTCTGGACAGGCGAGAGGTCGAAGGGGTCTCTGGCGAATCTACGACAGGAGGCATGCGAACTGCTTCAGAGAGAGGCAGTAAATGGTTCCTATGCCAAGTCTTCAATGGACCCACACTTCCTTCAGGCCGAATTTGATACACAGGGAGGTTTGGTAGTTGCTTGCAGATAACATAAGGTTGGGACTTCCAGCGGTCTGCCAACTTGTGTTTTCCCGGGACACCCAAGTTCCTCAACAATACCCTGTCCCCTGGTTGCAAGTCTTGGATCCAAACTTTTAAGTCGAAATTCCTTTTATTCCTCAGTCCACGTTGATCAGATGTGGCCTGAGCTTTATCATAGGCCGATTTCAGACTCTTCCGCAGTCGGTCCACATATCCCTTGTGCGATGCTGAAGAGGTGTGATCGGGCGAGATGCCAAAGGCCAAATCCACTGGCAATCGAGCCTCTCGTCCAAACATTAGACGATAAGGGGAATATCCAGTAGCATCACTGACAGTACTGTTGTAGGCATGCACAATGGCAGCTACATGTTTGCCCCAATGCTGTTTTTTTCTCTGAGCTCAAAGTCCCCAACATGTCCAAAAGAGTCCTGTTAAATCTTTCTGGCTGGGGATCCCCTTGTGGATGGTAGGGAGTAGTTCTAGTCTTTTGGATGCCTAACAGATCTAACAGTCTCTTGATCAGTCTGCTTTCAAAGTCTCTTCCCTGATCTGAATGGAGGCGTTGTGGTAACCCATAGTGTACAAAGAACTTTTCTACAAGAACTTTGGCTACTGTAGAGGCCTTCTGATCCCTTGTTGGGAATGCTTGGGCGTATCTGGTAAAATGGTCTGTTACCACAAGGACATTCCCTTGGCCACTCAGATCAGGCTCTAGGCAAAGGAAATCAATGCACACCAGTTCCATGGGTCCCTGGCTTTGCAGATGGCCCATTGGGGCTGCTTGACGTGGCAGAGTCTTCCTTTGTATACATCGGACACAAGAATGACAGTATCCTTCAACTTCGGCCCTCATACAGGGCCAGTAGAACCTGTCTCTGACAAGCTGAAAAGTTCTTTCAGGTCCCAGATGGCCATGATTATCATGAAGAGCAGCCAGAACTCTCTCCCTGTATTTAGCTGGTAAGAACAGTTGCCACTTCTCCTCCAGATCTTCAGATGGGCCTCTTCGGTAGGCCACCCCTTCTCGGATCTGTAACCGGGTCCACTCTCTATGCAACAGACGGGCCCCCTGAGGAGAGTCGGTGAGAAGCAACTCAGGGCGCTGGATCTCCAAGGCTTCCAAAAGAAGTTTTCCCAGAGGGTCTTCCAGCTGCTCCTTCCTCAAGTCCCTTTTGGACAGCCGGGGTAAATCTTCCCCTTCAACCTGGGTCACCCTGCAATAGTATTTGGGTACTCCGACAGCCGAAACCCCAATCTCTTCGGCTCTTGATCCTCCTCTGGATCGAAGTTCAGTTCCCTGATATAGGGCACGCACCCCTTCTGGAGCCAAATGGGTCCATTCTTCATCAGGTTCGTGTGGTGCATGCAACCTTCTGGATAGGGCATCTGCATCCCTGTTCCCGATTCCTGGCCGATACTTCAGGCTGAAGTTGAAGCTAGAGAGGGCAGCCAACCATCTGTGTCCTGTGGCATCCAGCTTGGCTGTAGTCAACAGATAGGTAAGGGGATTATTATCCGTCTTGACAATGAATTCAGCTCCGTACAGGTAATCTTTCAATTTGTCAACCACTGCCCACTTCAAGGCCAAGAATTCAAGTTTGTGGGTAGGATAATTCCTTTCAGCAGGTAGTAGACTCCTGCTCACGTAGGCTACGGGTCGCAGGTGGCCCTCATGTTCCTGGTAGAGTACCCCACCCAGCCCATCTCGGCTGGCATCGACATGTAGTTCATATGGTTTCGTGGGGTCTGCGTAGGCCAACACAGGGGCAGTGGTTAGATTCTTTTTCAACTGAATGAAAGCCCCTTCACATTCTGGGGTCCACTGATCCTGGATGGACTCCTTGGCCTTCCGGGGTCCCATGGTGGACTTCATTGGCTTGACCAGTTCAGGAACGTCATCTTCTTCGTTCTTTAGTAACTCATTGAGGGGTCGGGCAATCTTGGCGAACCCCTCTACAAACCTCCTGTAATAGGAGCAAAAACCCAGGAACGACCGAAGTTCGGTCACATTTGTAGGTCTCGGCCAGGAGGCGACAGCATCCAGCTTGTCCGGGTCGGTGGCCACCCCTTCTTCAGACACAATGTGGCCCAGGTAATGGACCGAGGACTGATAGAATTGGCACTTCTCAGGAGAAAGTTTCAGGCCTTCTTCATGTAGCCTCTTCAGGACCTTTTCCAACCTCTCCTCGTGTTCTTCCAAAGTTCTGCCAAACACGATAACATCATCCAAGTATACCAGTACCTCTATCAAATTCATATCTCCAACGGTCCTTTCCATCAGCCTTTGGAAGGTAGCAGGGGCCCCTGACAACCCCTGAGGCATGCGATTGAACTCAAAGAACCCCACAGGGGTGATGAAGGCTGTCTTCTCCCGATCTTCAGGGTGCATGGGGATCTGATAATACCCACTCTTTAAGTCCATCACACTGAACCACTTCGCCCCTGACAGGCTCTGTAGGGCGTCTTCGATTCGAGGAGTGGTATACTGGTCTGGGATGGTTCTTCTGTTCAGGGTTCGGTAGTCGATACAAAGCCTCAGAGATCCGTTTTTCTTCCGGACTACCACTATCGGAGAAGCATATGGGCTCCTGGATTCTCGAATAACCCCAGTCTTCTTGAGTTCCGCCAGCTGCTGACGTAGATCTTCTAAGTCACCTAAGGGAACTCGCCGGACTCTTTCTCGGAAAGGTTTGTCCTCACTCAGGCGGATCTTATGAGTGGCACTCCTGGCGCATCCCACGTCAAACTCATCCCTAGAAAATATTCCTCGCCATCGAGCAAGTTGTGCCTTGGCCCTCTTCACCCATTCTGGTGGGAGGGCAGCGTTTCCAGAGCAGAGCTCTTCTATAACATCTTCACCCCTTTCCTCCTCTTTAAGATCAGATGGGACAACTGGGGTAGCCGGGTTAACTTGGCCCAACAGCACTCTGGCCGGTACCTTCACCGGTGTAGTAGAGGTGTTTCTGACACTCACTAAAACCCTTCCATGGTTTTTCTGTAACACCTTCAAAGGGATCACTTCAGGGATTACTTCTATCCCTCTCTCCTCTTCCTGTGGACCTGATTCAAAGATGATAAAAGGGCCCGGCTGTTTCCATGTGAGTTTAACGGAAGCTTTCAGACAAGCCACCTCTCCTGGCTGCAAGACCTTTTCTGTTCTGTCCAACTTCCAGAGTCTTCCAACTCCTTCTGCAGGAGTCTCTTGCTCCAATACTAATCGTTGATAGGCCTGCCGTAGCATGGGGTGAATCCTTGGCGCTGGAGCATCCTGTCCCTGGACCAGTTGTGTCAGGAGGCGCCTTACTAGGTCAGTGTTGGTCCCTACGATGAGAGAGCTTTTGTTGGCCCCTGGCGGACGAGGACAGACCACCGCTAGGGTGTCGAAGGTTTCAGCTTCACCAGCCACTGATGGGTCAAAGGTCAACTTGATTGGCAGATACCCGTCATAGGGAAAACTTTGAGTCCCGATACCCCATATCTCCAGATCTTCCAACTTCTGCAGAGGTAGATGGGTAAGGTGTTTATCATAGAAGTCTCTATACAGAAGAGTCACTTGGGCCCCAGTGTCAAGGAGGGCTCTTGTGTAAATTCCTTCTACCTGGACAGAGACTACAGGGGAAGGCCCGACCAAGTTAGTTGGGAATTCTCTTGAAGTGGCCTTGTTGTCTGATTCAGTTCTCTGCACCCAGGCTCTTTTCTTTTTTTTTCTTCTGGACTTCAGTCCCCTCTGGGCCCAGTGTGCATTGATTTTCCTTCTCTCAGTAGCCTGGAGTATAGAACTAGGGGCGTTGTACCTGGATCTGACTCCCTGACTCAGATTCCCTGAATCATTGAGTCTCTTGGATTCCCTTGAAACTGGCGGGCACCCGGTCGACTCCTTCACGGGTGCCCTCTGAAGTTTTTCCGCTGGCTTGCGAGGTTCTGAGGCGACATTTCCTGGGCTGGGACATACTCCTCTAACATGTCCTACTCCCCCACAGTTGAAACAAGTTAGCGATCTCCTAGGTCTCGGTTCCGGGTCTACTCTAAGGTTAGAAGGTTTATCCGGCTTCTCTGACACGTTCCCATCAGGTAGAGTAGATGCCTGACTAGTCAGGATGGACACCATTTCTATCAACTGGGACACCTGGGTCTTTAGGAGTTCAACTTGCGAGTCACTTTCTTTTGCACTTATCACTCTGACACGAGCAGTTGAGTCAAACTGCCGACTCTTCCTTTTGTTGTCCAACATGACCTCTTCTTCTCTGACCATTCGGATCAGGTCAGGGTATTCCAGAATGCCACCATCTTGGCGAGTTCGCAACAGTATGGCAATGGGATCTAAGGGTTGAGCCCCTCTCAGCACCTGCCGTGCACGAGTCTCATCTACCTTCCGGGGGTCTATCCCTTTCTTTAACAAGATCTGGTGGATGATCTTATCTAGGCGTCTAATAAATTCGGACAACTTCTCTTCCTCTTCTTGGTAACAGTGGTCTAACTGGTAAAGAAGTTCAGCCACGTTCTCCGTCCGACCAAATACATCTTGTAGAATGTCTAGATAATCCTGTGCAGTACAGTTCTTTTTGCTTAGCTTGAGATTACGTACGGCCTCTAGTGCAGGTCCCTTTAAACTTTCTGTGATTCTCTGTTTCTTGTGCTGTTCTGGTACCTCCCACTCTTCCAAAGCCTGAGTGGCGGTATCTAACCACTCTTCAAACCCATCTTCTGTCGAAGGCACAGGCTGTTTCCCAGAGAATGTCCTGAGCTTCCTATATTCAGTCGTCAGATAGTTTGGGGAGTCCTTACTACATTTTGCTACGATTTCCCCGAGAACAGCACACAATTCTGAGCTAAAGGTAGACAAAGGTGGTGACTCTGGACTCCCTTCTTGGACACCTTTTTCTTTGCTGGAGACCCCAGGAGTGGTGGATGAGGGACCTTCAGTAAGGACTTCTGGATGTATTAAGAAAAGTTCTGTTTGGTCAGTAGTCTTTACACTGGTTCCCTTAAAGTAATCAGGGACCCCCTTCCTCCACTCACACAATGCATACGTGTGTGGAACGGTGGTGTCTGTCTTTATGTCAGTCACCCAGAATTTCCTGTCTGTGGACAGTGCCCTTAAAACTGGGAGGAGTTTTTCCTCAGTCCAGACCTCTCCCTTGATTTCAACCACCAGGCCATTTTCCACTACGACATTCTCTTCCCTGCACCACTCGGCTGCAGCGGTAGGATCCATTTCTGCGTTGAGGGGGATTCTGTGGCTGAGAGGGTTGTGTTGCAGGACTGTAGATGATCCCGGACGAGCCCCCACGTGTAGCACCACCCCCGCAGGAGCTGCTGATTAGATTATTGGGTCTACGTCCTGCCTAACAACCCACAGAATTGGCTCGAACCCTCCCTAGGCACAACTGACCCAGAATAGGACTGGAATACCAAATGGCTACACAGATTGGAATATAACACTTCAATAAATAATAATGACCTGTTACCTCTTTCCAGCTGCAGTCCTTCTGGGTAATACAAGGTGACCACACACAAGCTTGCTTTTAAACAGGAAAGTTATTTACTGTAAATCAAATAAACAGTTTCGATACAGTAAAATATGACTTTGTAAAAGGATATACTAATTAATTAATCAAAGATAAGATAAATACTGTGATATCACTCCTCAAGGGCACATTAATTGTTTCAGGAAATGTCTCAGAGCCTATAGGACCACCATCTTAATCACTATTATACTTTTGGAGATAAGGCTCAGCATTCAGTTAGACACAGTATCAGAATGTCAGACCTATCTGAGTCCGCTGTTTCTTCTCTATATCTTCGCTAGCAACGTTGGTGCACTCGCAATTTGTAATCCACATTGAGGATGGGTGATCAATAGAGAGAATGGCAGCAAACAGTTAGTAATCACCGCGGGGTGTCTGTGCAGGATTGCCGGTAAAACTTCTGTGAGAGATGTACTGGGCCACCTGGTATATTGCCTTCTACTACTCTAAGGCTAATCCTGACTAAAGTTACTTCTTTGATAGATAGAGTCAGTTTTTGGGCAGGTGCCCTCTCACCAACAGGACTGTCTCCCAGGAAGCCTCCGCTGCTGTCTCAGTCTCCGGCCTCTGTCACCAGCCGCGCTAGGTATTTGGGGTGGATGAGTCTGGTCTCTGTAGAACATCGATGGGACCTCCAGGAGGGATCCTCTACTGGAGATGAAACACTGCAACTTAGTCACTTAAGGCCCAGGAGTTTCGGCCTAGCATACAGCATCAGCCCACAGCACTGGCATCCTGCTTGTCTCACTGTGTCTTTCCCAAGAGACTGAGCCTGGCTCCTCCCTTCCTTTATAAAGCTTCCCCCAGAAGGCTGTGCGGTGAAGCAGTGCATCCTGGTAGTCCAAGAGCCCTATGGATGATGAAGTCTCTCAACTTCCTGAAAGGAAAATCACATCACAAGAAATTCCATAGTAGCTGCAGTGTGTCGTTTTGGCCACTAGATGGAGCCGAGTTCCTCTCAAATGTCAAACAATCATCTTTCAGGCATATTAAACACCGCTACACTTAAAATACGTAAGGGGTTCTTCACTGTAAGAGCAGTAAGGATGTGGAATTATCTTCCGCAAACAGTCGTATCAGCAGGGAGCATCAATATTTTCAAAAAACTATTAGATGGGCACCTTAAAGACCACAACGTACAGAGGTATACAATGTATGGTTAACAGCAAACACACACACACATCTGAACTGGATGGAGTGATGTCTTTTTTCAACCTCACTAACTATGTAACTATGTAACTATGTATATAGATGATTAATAAGTATAAAATTGGCCATCAGCAGGACAGCTTTAAACTAAGGTGAACTAAGTCCAAATGTACAATATACATAGCGTACAAGCATGTGTTTTACTATAAGAATTAAAATATCATAAATAGATTGTGTAGTGTAAAATATGCAAGATGGAGGACACTTTTAATGATAAAGACTAAGCCCAAATGTACTAGAGACAAAGAGCTAGGACAGGAGTTTAACTACAAGAATTAGAATACCGTAGTGTAAAATTGGCCAATAGCTGGGAAATTTAAATAACAGTTAATAGGCCTAACCAGATTTTGTCAAACTTTTTTTTTTTTATTATGGGGATGGGGGGGGGGGGGGGGGGTGCAGTAAATGTGAGTTAGGGGTGGGGTGATCCCAGCATTTTTGCTGCCTGAAGCAATGTGTAAAGTGTCGCCCCCTCCAATATTATAGTCATGAAAAATGTGCAGCCTTGCATGACATAACTTGTAGTTCATATTTACAATACCAATAAGGTCACTGAATTTTAAAAATGAAATTTGGGGACAACCTATTGACCATGCCCACTTTGAATCAGACCCACATAATCACACCCCCATTTCAACATTTAAAGAGCATAAACAAGCATCTACAGTACGGCACTGCGTTGCTTTAACTGACAATTGTGCGACACTGTACACATATAAATTATGTCCTTTTTTTCCCACAAATAGAGCTTTCTTTTGGTGGTATTTGATTTTTTTTTTTTTTTTGCGCTATAAACAAAAAAAGACAAACAATTTAAAAAAAAAAAAAATATTTCTTACTTTCTGCTATAAAACTTCTTAAAATCGAATTTCTTCATCAATTTTGGCCAATATGTATTTTGCTACATATTTTTGGTAAAAAAAAAAATCCCAATAAGCGTATATTGATTGGTTTGCACAAAAGTTAGAGCATCTACAAACTATAGGATAGATTGATTGACTTTTTATTTATTTTTTTAATGTTTTTTCTAGTAATGGCAGCGGACAAATCTGACACTGGGTGACACTTTTTGGGGACCAGTCACACTAATACAGTGATCAGTGCTAAAAATATACAATGTTACTGTACTAATGACACTGGCAGGGAAGGGGTGATCAAAGAGTTAAATGTGTTCCTAGGAAGTGCTTTCTAACTGTGTGGGGGTGCTTGTACTGTGGGAAGACAGAGATCCATGTGAGCAGCACACTGAGCTTCCCAAAGAATGGCTATGCAGCGGGCACGTGTTAGGGCAAGTCTAATCATTGGAGGACAGTACACTGAGATCCCAGCACAGCTAGAGGACTGACCATGGTGTGCTATCCTGCTTAGTGTGGTCAGTTTTGTAACAGGAAAGCAAGGAGATTTGCAGGAACACCAGGGATTTCTCATAAAGGAAACAATACAAATAGAACATGATACTTTATCATACAAGTACATGGTACAGCAGGCACATGTCAGAAATATGAAGTGTTTAGGTAGCAAACGCTTTAAATTTACACTTTTTATTTACAGTAACAGATACTATAGATAAAAATAAATGTTTTTTATCTACAGTACCCCTTTGAAGGTCTCCCACAATACAGTACAGACCCTTAGTGGCTTGCTGTGTAAAACATAGTTTGTTTGACCTTTGGGGTCCGTGTGCTGATTTTTCTTTTTTTTTTTTTTTTAAACATATTTTATTGATTTTTTTTACTGATGAACAAAACATGTTATCAAAAAGGCAATGCACAATAGACAGTATATTGAAATCCTTAACAACAACTGTAACATTCAATAGGTTATGCCCAGAAGCTATATCCCACAGTTCCCAAAGAGGCAGGTGCGTATACTGGACATAGCTTCTTGAGGCGGGTCAAGAGATAAGATATCAATGGATTGCAAATATACAACATAAAGTTGGGGGGGGAGGATAGGAAAGAATGTGGGGTTAGATTGAGGATGGGTAGGTAGGTGAAGGAAGGGGGAAGGGGGGGGAGAGAGGGGGGGGGGGGGAAGCACCATCACATGAAAAGCTGATCAACTCTATCAGATGCAGGTATCTTAAACATAGTAGTCAAGTGTAGGAGGTTATTATAATGCTTCATAAAAATGAACCCTTGTCAAGGCCTGAGTTCCTGGAGATCCAACAGGTGTGTGATGAGACTCGATCTGCGGAAGCACGTATGAGTAGGATTCCCAGCAATGTTGGAATGGCAAGAAAACAGTCGTAGCCATTTGCGGCAGTACAGAGTTAATTGATAGAACAAGTGTTGTTAGTCCGTTAATTGCATTCTAGCAGGTGGTAAATCAGATTGTGCAGGTGGTGGCTCAAGTCGGAGCAGCTGGTGGTCCGCATATGTTTGCAGGCGGCAATGTGCGCAGAAAAGGGTCCCATTTGCGATTGAATTTATCCAAAGTGGGGGTAGAAGAAGATTTGAGCTCAAGGGCTTCCCTGCCATGAAGTTGTTGCAGGCCGGAGATAACTTCGGCCAAAGTTGGTGGCGAAGTACGTATCCACTTTGTCAGAATGGCTCTCTTAGCAATCATGTAGCAGGTTAATAGCCACTTCTTATAAGACTTGATTAGGAGACACTGACTTTTTGGAAGTTTGGCAAGGGAAAAGTCTAAGTTTCCAAACAGGAGGGGGTATGGGTCGTTCAGAGGGGTCAGTCCTGTAACAGCTGTAACGTAGTTTTCCACTGAGGTCCAGAAGGTAGAAATGTGTGAACAGGTCCAAAGTCTATGGGCGAGGGTAGGTTTGGGAGTCTTACATAGCGGGCAGCATAATGACTGTGTATTTTGAATATTCCTAGAGTATGGCATATACGTGCGGTGCATAATTTTGAACTGTTGTTCCCTCCAGAATTCATTGGTGATGGCTTTGTGCGTTGCCAGGTATCCTGCCAGGATGAGTTTGTGGGCATCGGGATTAGGGAAATCTTTATCCCATGTAGATGAGTGGAAAGAAGATTTGCTGATAGACGGAGAAGATAGGAGGGTTTTGTAGATATCCGATATTTTATGAAGGCCTTTTTCCAGAAACTTGTCCGCCAGGGTGAGGGGGAACTGATGCAGAGGGTTGGGGCACGTTTTGATTACAAAGCTGATAGCCTGCATGATGCCTAAGGTGTGTCCTGTGGGGAGGTTGTAACGGTCCATAATCACTGAGGTGGGTAAAGGTGTACCCAGGACAGGGTCAAACAGTTGTGCGAAATGGCGGAGGTTCCGTGTATACCAGTCCCGGAACGGCAGGTAACGTTGTGCCTGTGTGAAAAGAGGATGACCACAGATAGGCAGATGTCGAGACATGGCGTGAGAAGATTTAGTTTTGCGATGAATTTCCCTCCAAGCTATAATAGTGTCTCTGAAAAGGACATTGTTCTTCAATGCGGGTGGTAGTTCACTGTGCTTGCAATGTAGGATGGCTGCAAGGTCGTAAGGAGAGGCTTGGTGGGACTCAAGCAAAAGATTAGAGTATCTGGAAGTTTTGCCAATCCAGTCTAGCCCCACTCTAAACACACAGGCGAGGTTGTAAAGACGGGCGTTAGGAAGCGCCACCCCTCCCTCCCTCCTCGGCAGATACAATTTCTGAAGGGCAATACGAGGTCTTCTGCCTTGCCACAGAAAGGCGGTGACAGCCTTAGTCAGTTTTTGCCTCACCAAAAGCGGTATCGTCTGAAGAGGATACAGCAGCTTGGGAAAGCCCACCATTTTGTATAAATGACATCTGCCGAAGAGGGAAAGAGGGAGGCCCATCCATGTTTCTAAAGTGGAGATAATTTTGGATATAGTGGGAGGAATGTTTAAATTGTATATAGAGGACGGGGTGCGTCCAATCTTGATGCCCAGGTATTTGATAGAGGTTTTAGCTATAGTGAAGGGAGGGGTGAAGGGCCAAGGATTATGAGCCGCATGTCGGAGAGGAAGGAGTTCACTTTTCGAGAAGTTGATTTTGAGACCTGAACAGAGTTGGAAGTCATTAAAGATTTAGTGTACCAATTTGGAGTCTCGGACAGGGTCAGATGTAAATATGAGTATATCATCAGCAAATAAGGCTATGCGCAAATCGGAATTACCTATAGGAATACCATGAAGGTCGGGGTGTTTTAGAATATACCTAGCTAGGGGCTCCAGAGCTAAGTTGAAGAGTAGAGGGGACAGTGAGCATCCCTGTCTGGTTCCCCGACGTAAATAGGAAGGGTGCAGAAATATGACCATTGGCCACCACGCAAGCTGAAGGGTTTGTGTACATTGATTGATAAGGTGGACAAAGGGGCCCTGGAACCCAAAACGTTGAAGGACCAGTTGAAGCCATGCAATGTCCACCCTATCAAAGGCCTTTTCAGGCATCAAGGGAGATAATCGCCATGTCGGATGAGGGGCTAGCTTGGGATGCCTCCAGAGCCGCCAGAACTTTTCCGATATTGGCCGTGGCGGATCTACCGGAAGTGAAACCGGCTTGGGCAGGGTGAATCAACTTGGGCATGATAGGGGCAAGCCTATTAGCAACTATTTTTGATAAAATTTTACCATCTAAATTTAGGAGGGAAATGGGGCGGTAGGAGCCAGGTTCGGTTGGGTCCTTACCGGGTTTTGGTATCAGTTTGACGTGTGCCTGTAGACCCGTTGGAAAATAAGGATGGCCCTCTAGAACGTGCTGATAAAGAGACTGAAGAGTCGGTGCAATTACATCAATGGACGCTTTGTAGAAATCGGAAGTGAATCCGTCGGGACCGGGCGCTTTACCGGGGGGTAGTCGTGCTATGGTGGATCTAATTTCTTCCAACGAGATTGGAGCATTTAGGGAGGAAAGTTGATCGTCCGCAATAGTGGGAAGGGTAATGGAATCCAGCCAGGATGTAGCTGTTTGTACGTCATGACTCTCCAGACTATACAAGTCAGAGAAGAAATTGGATAGTGAGTCAGCTATCTCAGTTGGGGATGTGGTCAGGACCCCTGTGCTGGATTTTAACGCTGTGATGTGTGTGGGGGTGTAAGATCCCTTGCATAGCTTAGATAGCAATTTACCCGGTTTATTACCAAACTTATGGTATTGGAGATCTTGGATAGAGGAATACAATTTCTCCTGTGCTGCCGCCCAAGTGTCAAAATTCAGTTTAGCCTCTTGCCAGAGTTGTCTGTGAGAGTGCGTGTTTGATTGCGACAGTGCCAAGTGGGCATCGCGTAGCCGTGCACTGGCTTCAGCGTATGCTTTTTTTATGACCCGTTTACGGCCAGCGGCGTAAGAGAGGATGCGTCCCCTTAATACAGCTTTCCCCGTCTCCCAAAACAGGGTAGGGTTTGAGGCGTGGGAGGCATTAGTGTGTTGGAATTCTTTCCAAGTTTCCTCTATAATGGTCGCCAATCGAGCATCCTGTGCCAAAAATGAGGGAAAACGCCAGCTGTTCGAAGGAGGTTTGGGGAATGCTTCCAAAAGATCTACGGATACAGGGGCGTGATCAGAAATCACCAAATCATGAATCGTGGAGTCCGTAATTAAAGGCTGAGACAGGGAGTTAACAAAGAAATAGTCTATCCTGGAAAGGGAGCTGTGGGGATTAGAGAAGAATGTAAAGTCTCTGTCTGTGGGGTGGAAAAGACGCCAAATGTCAGTGAGTTGGGCATGTTCTGCAAAATCGGATAGGTGGCTAGAATGGGTAGGTCGATCAGGGGAACTGTAAGGTAGTGGACGGGACCTGTCCTCCCTTTCGTCCATGACCGCGTTCAAATCTCCCGCAAGTATTAGGGGGGCATGGAGGAAAGGTGCCAGTTGGGAAGCCAATTTTTGAAAGTATTGATTTGATGGTGAGTTGGGTGCATACGTGGTAGCCAGTGTCCATTTCGGCTGTCCTGAGGACAAGGTCATTGCGATGAATCTACCATCTGTATCAGTGGTGGAAGATAAAACTGTGCAGGGGAAGTTTTTATGTATAAGGATGAGAACGCCCGCTTTACCTTTAACTGCGGGGGAACCTAATACTTTGCCAACCCAGAGTTTCTTCATGCGTATAAAATCCTGTTCAGAGAGATGAGACTCCTGTAGGACCGCAATGTCCGTTCGGAGTCGTTTCAGATGACGAAGAATCGCCATTCGTTTATGGGGGGAGCGCAGGCCTTTCACGTTCCATGTTACTAATTTAACCATATTCTGATCTAAGTAGACTTATTTGGAAGGAATTTATAGTGTTAACCTCGATTGCAGTGACACGGTTCAGACGGCCGAGCGATGGTGTAGATGTGTAGCTAGGGCATGTTTGATGGTGCAGGGAAATAGAGGGGGGGGGGGTAGAAGGTGAATTGGCAAGACTTGTACAATGAAAATATAACAATACAGAGCAATGTTAGGGCACTCGCGAGCCCATGGAAGCCTGAACTTCACTTCTTCCCACATGTGACAACCACCTACAGTAGCGCTACCGGGGAAGGTCAAGGTGCAGGCCCGAGCGGCGTAACCGCAGTCACACTCACGATTAGATGGGGTATAGATGAAAACCCAGCCAGGCATCTCCAACAACAGAGTGGTCATATCTTGCTGTGTCGGAGCAGACAAACCTCGGTAGCACCCTGTGAGGAGGTGAGTAGTAAAATAAAATAAAACAGTTAGTTAAATAACTTCAGATAATCATCCTGTAACTGTCAGGTAAACATAGCAAACAGTGGAAGTCATTTGAAGGATGGTGATCAGGGGATACATAACCCGAGAATGAAGAAGTAGAGGGGTGCTGCTAGGCATAGGACAGCTTGATGAGAATCCTTCTGGATAGCGTTCGTGAGAGGTCTTCAAGGTCGGGAGTAACATCATGACAATACTGCTGCAGACGTGAGGACGAGCTGCGCATCTAGAGCTGGAGGTGTATCTAAGTTGGCGATCATGCAGAGTGGTACTTTCCAGAGAGGTCCGTGAGTCTCAGCTTTTTGGCTGGGTCCCCACGCGGGCTTCGCTGGTCCCTGGACTGTTGCTGCCTGACGGAGCGTTGTGCCGGCGGTGCTGAAGTGTCCATTGGCAGTCTCAGGCGGGAATTAAGATAATCCCAAGCATCGTCAGGGTGTGTGAAAGCTTTAGAGGAGCCTGAAGGATCCGTAAACCGAAGCGTCGCTGGGTACGCCAGTGTGAATTTAATTCCCTGCTGGTAGAGGGCGTTGCATATCGGCTGTAAGGCCTTGCGACGGCGGGAGACCTCTTGTGAATAATCAGCGAACAGCAATAGTTTGTGCCCATCAACTTGCAGAGCTTTCGAATTGCGATAGGATTTCATCAAATTATTCCTGTCAGCGAAATTGAGAAACTTCACAATCACAGGGCGTGGGGTGCGCCTTTCATTTGATGGGAGTCCCACTCGGTGCGCACGCTCAACCACGCATGGAGCAGAGAGGCCCAGGGCCTGGGGGACACGTTGAGAGCACAGGTCAATCAGGGATTCTGCTCCATAAGACTCCGGAAGGCCTATTATGCGCAGGTTATTTCTGCGAGACCTGTTTTCCAGGTCATCCACTTTTTCTAATAAGTATTGCTGCGTTTGCTGGAATTGCTTCTCAGTGTGGAAAGAGGCTTGAGTTTCCTCCTCAGTTTCTGACACCCTGCTCTCAAGGTCAGTGAGGCGCAGCGCGTGTTCTCCCAGGTCCTTCCTTATCTGTGCAATGCCTGCTGCCATGGCTTTGTCCACTGCCTCGGTAATTGTGGGGGATAGAAGCGAAGCTACAGCTTGGGCTGTGCCTGTATAGTGCTCAGGTGATACCGCACTGGTCATTTGTGGGGTGGCCGCTACCGCAGCGTAGCTGGTCCCAGGCGGATGCTGGCTGAGAGACTGAGCCGCGCCCTCCGCCATCTTGTCAGTCTGTGAGGCGGCGGGAGAAGAGCCTGCGTGTAGCGGGGAGTGAGCGGCGGAGGGTCCGTGGACCAGGAATTTGTCCATGTGAGGTTCCCCTAGCTGACCGGAGGTACAGGGGCTGCTGCGGTGGAGCCGATCGGGCAGTGGAGAGGATTTTTTACGCCGATTTACCCAGGGGCGGCTACTTCTTGCTCCCTCACATCTGGCGCCGGAACCGGAAGTCGATTTTTCTTTTTAAAGAATGCAGAAGGGAGGTGTCATTTGCTGGCAATTTAAAATGTGTTTTTCCTTTGCAAATGTCAGTGCTTTACAAACTTCACTGCTCCCAGTCACAAGGAAGATTTATTTTTTTTTTTTTTGCATTGCTACATGTTCCCCAGGGCAGTCCTCAACCCTTCACGCTATTTTTTGACAACTCGTTGTCTATTAGCCCACAAAATTGGCATTTTTTATTTGTCAGATGTGTGGCACTTATTGGTTTCAATAGGGTTTGGATTCTACATCTAAACTTGTTTGAAGTTCACTAAAACCTTGAACCAAACCCAGGGCAACTTGAGCTATCACAACTGTTCAATACAGGTCTCAATATTCCCAGCAGTGACCAGTAAATATTTCAGTGTCTCCAGTAGTGACCTGACCTGTATAGATTTTGGTGTCCCGAACAGTCATTAATATAGATCCCAGTGTCCCAAGCAGTGACTGACTAGTACAGGTATGTGTCCCCAGCAGTAGTGACCAGTATAGATCTCATTGTTCCTAATGGTGGTCGTTATAGGTGTTATCAGCAGTTAACAGTACAGATTTTAGTATCCCCAGAAATGGGTAGCACAGACCTTAGTGTCCCCAGCAGTAACCAGTATAGTTGTCAGTGATAATTGCTATAATTAGACATGGACACATACATATTACTCTTTCTCTCTGTTTGTGAATAGCACTGACCTGTACTGCAAGTGCATTGGAAAAACAGGACTGTCCCAGGTACTGGGGGATCATTCCCCACTCCCAACTCACTAGTGCATGACATCACAGACTCACTGCCTGCCAGAGGCTGCATTCCCTTCAAAATCCAAGGCTTTAACTTTGATTTTAGCTCCTCCTGACCTTGCTATTCAAACCTCCTTCCCTTTCACCTGGCTGGCCCATCATATCCCTTACTTAGGTAGAATACTCACTAGTGGGCTTGGTCATGGAGGGAGGAGCCTGCTAGTGGCGCCAACTCCGACGGCCTGCTCGGTTTCCGGATCACCGCCCAGAGGGATGAGTGAGGAAACGCTCGTTCCCCCGGCCTGAATGCCCGCCTAGCCGGATCCCGCTGCCTCCCCTCGCTCACCCGACGGCCCGCCCCGGTCCTAGCCGTGGATCCAGCTTGAAGCTTGAAGGAAGGAGGACGGACTCCCCGGGTCCCTCGTGCCCGACCGAGATCAGCTGTCTCCTGGAAAAGCGGCCGCCGAGTGCTGCAGTTGCAGCCGACTCGGGGAAAACCGGCGTCCAGGAGAGAAGGACCTGATCGGTCTGGACACCGCTAAGTGGCTAGTACTGGAGGGATCCAGTCTGGAGAGACCCAGTAGCATTGGAGACCATAATCACCCCCTCCATACCACAGCATAAGGAACTCCACAGAACAGCCGAAGGGGACTGGTGAGAGGGGAAACCCCCCAGAATTTTCTTATGTTTGATCTCAATACCAGCTTTTCCTGAAAGCACTATCATATTATCATCCATGAGTGTACAGCTTAAGAGCTAACGGGACTGTTTTGAAAAATGTGCGGGATTCTGCTTACTTAAGTGAGAGGGGAAACCCCCCAGAATTTTCTTACGTTTGATCTCAATACCAGCCTTCCCTGAAAGCACTGTCATATTATCATCCATGAGTGTACAGCTTAAGAGCTAGCGGGACTGTTTTGAAAAATGTGCGGGACTCTGCTTACTTAAGTGAGAGGGGAAACCCCCCAGAATTTTCTTACGTTTGATCTCAATACCAGTCTTTCTTGAAAGCACTGTCATATTATCATCCATGAGTGTACAGCTTAAGAGCTAGCGGGACTGTTTTGAAAAATGTACGGGACTCTGCTTACTTAAGTGAGATGGGAAACCTCCCAGAATTTTCTTACGTTTGATCTCAATACTAGCCTTTCCTGAAAGCACTGTCATATTATCATCCATGAGTGTATAGCTTAAGAGCTAGTGGGACTGTTTTGAAAAATGTGCGGGACTCTGCTTACTTGGGTGAGAGGGGAAACCCCCCAGAATTTTCTTACGTTTGATCTCAATACTAGCCTTTCCTGAAAGCATTGTCATATTATCATCCATGAGTGTACAGCTTAAGAGATAGCGGGACTGTTTTGAAAAATGTGCGGGACTCTGCTTACTTAAGTGAGCGGGGAAACCCCCCAGAATTTTCTTACGTTTGATCTCAATACCAGCCTTCCCTGAAAGCACTGTCATATTATCACCCATGAGTGTACAGCTTAAGAGCTAGCGGGACTGTTTTGAAAAATGTGCGGGACTCTGCTTACTTAATTTGCTGAATAATACACATTATACCTAGTTCATACTGACAGTTTGGAGGCAGGGAGAGGAGGACCATATGCCAAAAATGGGAAAAGAAATGAAAATCCACCTATTTTTGCTGAACACTTTTAATCCCTTCCCCGTGGTCAGTTAAACGGGAACAGAACTAAAAAAATGCTTTATTACAGAGGATGGTGATAAAAGGAGGGAATCCCAAAATATTACCTGATCCCCTGGTTTATATACAAGTGGTTACAGTCACATAGAGCTGGAACTATCTGTAATTGCTATACCGGTTTTGGTGGACTGCTAGGGCACTGGCTGGGTGCCTCGGAGGAGAGCAGGGGTCCACAGTTAAAAATTGTCGGGCCTTGTATTGAGGGTGGAAGACCCGGCTTGGATAGCCTCATATCCCACTCTGGAGAGGCGGTGGGGGAGACATAAGAGGAGGATATACTGTGGGTTTATTCCCTAGAGCTGAATCCGAAATGAAAAATAAACCAGCAAAAGAAGTAGCAGGGAAACCTGCAAAAATTACAGCAAGCCCTGGAACAATTAAAAGGTACATGACACCTGAGGGAAAAGGGCAAAATACACAGCCAGAGAAACAACCGGTCGTTAGACCCAAACAAAATACAGAGGGAACTAAGAAAATCAAGAATCAAAAGCATATAGGAGTAAGTGGAGAAGAAAGTCTAGAAGTGTCAAGAGAAAGTACTCTAACAATAGGAGATGGAGACATGAATAGAGAAGATGAATTAAGTGAAAAAGATTATCCCCCATCAAAATCAGAAATGCTGGAAATGTTTGCTAGCCTTGAAAGATCCATCAAAGCTGAGATGGCTACCTTACACGTTGACTTTGGGCATATTTTGGGTAGAGTAGAAGAAACAGAAGAGAAGGTGGAGTCCTATGGAAAAGAGTTAAAAAACCTAAACTAAAAGATCAAATGAGGAAAATGAAAATGGAGCAGAGAAATATGTTATACAAAATCGAAGATCAGGAGAACAGAAATCGAAGAAAAAATCTGAGAATAAGAGGATTACCAGAGAAAGGGTCGACAGAAAATTTAGGAGAAACTCTGGAAAAGTTATTTAACCCTTTACTGGGAAAGACGATCACAGACAAAATTGGATTTGAAAGAATACATAGGTTGCGTAAACCAACTAATTTACCAAAAGAGAAAACAAGAGACGTGATTGCAAGATTCCATAAGTATGAGACAAGGGCCCAGATCTGGGAGAAAATGAGAGACAGACCTGAATTAAAATATGATGGAAAGGATATTCAGATTTCCCAGACCTGGCAAAAGAAACGATTAACAGAAAACGCATTCTTAGACCAATGGTAGACGCACTAAAGAAAAATGATATACAGTACTTCTGGAATTATCCAGTAGGTTTAGGAGTGAGAAGAGATGGGAGGACAGTACTACTTAGATACCCAGAAGAAACCCAAGATTTCTGTGAAGCAGTAAACATACCACTCATAGACATTCCAGGCTGGACAAATCAGGAGTCTCTAGAAGGGGAAATAGATGAAGGAGAGTCGGCCCAGTGGAAACAGAAGAAAAAGTCGAAAGCAAAAGAATCAAGAGGATGAGGAGGGACTGAGGGGACCTGGAGGGGAGAGGGGGCATGGCTGGCGGGAGTGGGGAAGAAGGGGAGGAGCAAGTAAGAATATAAAATGGGCGGCCCTACGGAAATCAACAGGCCGTCACCATCAGACCCAATATCAGGGAAGATGGGAGGGAATGGCGACCACTGGCAGAGCTCGACCTCGGCCACAAGTCGATTGGAAAGGGAGGAAGGAGAATCGAGGACCCTGATGGAGGGACCGGGATTAGCTATGCCCCCACAAGGGAAAGAGCGGGAGGGGAGGAAAAGAGGGGTGGGGGAAATGAAGGGGGGGAAGGGGGGAGGGTAGGGGTGGGAGGAGGAAAGGGAAGGAAAGAGGGAAAATGATGTCAAAAGATCCAATTGTCTCCTATAAGAAAGTACAAGAATTAAGAGAATATAGAAGGAAAGAGAAATTAAAAGGCTCAATGCTCTCCTATAGGGATCCTCTGGATTTGTCTAATAGTTTACCTGGTAACCTTAGAATCAGATGGGTGACAGGGGAAAAAATAATGAAGATTAAGAAATAATGGTTGTAGTTAATATACTATCATATAATGTCCGAAGTTTAAACTCTCAAGAAAAAAGGAAAACATTTTTAAAAGAAATCAGTTATTTGAAGGCAGATTTGACATTCTTACAAGAGACTCATTTATCCCACGCATCCAATATTAGGCTATACTCTCAGAGCCACCCTATCTGGTATTACGTGGACTCACCCGGGAGGAAGTCCAAGGGGGTTGCCATCGGCATTTCCAGGGGCCTTGGATTTGCTCTAGAGTCGAGACTGGTAGACACAGAGGGAAGATACCTCTTTTTAAGAGGAAAAATAGGAGACGAAGATCTGACCCTAGTATATATATATAGCCCTAATGAGAGACAAGTAGACTTCCTAGGTAAAGTACTGGGAAAATTAATGGAGTTTAAAAAAGGGGGAGTGATACTGGCAGGGGACCTCAATCTCTGCCTCGACCCTAAAATAGATACTACATCAAAAACCTTACGGAATAATAGAGTACAGGCAAAGAAAATAAAGGAAAAATTATTTAAAAATCAATTGGCAGATATCTGGAGAATCCTTCATCCTAAAGATAGAGATTTTACATGTTATTCAAGTGTACATGGAACATACTCGAGATTAGATTACATTCTAATCGAACACAGATGGATTGAAAGGGTAAGCGAGGCAGAGATTGGGGTCAAGACTTGGTCAGACCATACCCCCATTACGGTAAAAATAAAAATAGCGAAAGAGTGGCCTAAGATGGACGCGTGGAAAATAAATGAAGAGATTCTTAGAGATAAAAAGTGGGAAAAAGAAATAGCGAAAGAGTTGGAATTCTACTTTCAAATAAACAATACAAAAGATGCACCAAAAGACATAGTATGGGAAGCTCATAAAGCTTATATAAGGGGTATATTTATCTCAAAGGGGGCCCAAAGCAAAAAAGAAAGAATAAAAGATAAGATTAGGTTAATGACAGAAGTACATCAATTAGAGCAAAAACATAAAAATGCTCAAGATATATCAATAAATAACTTACTTGAGGTAAAAAGGGAAGAATTGAAAGATCTGTTAGAACAGGAAATTAAGCAGGAAATGAAAAGATGTATAAAAGAAAAATACATTGAAAGTAATAAGGTGGGGAAAAATCTGGCAAAAATCCTGAAAAAGAAGAAAGGAAAATATTTTGTAGATAAAATGAAAAATAAAAATGGGGAAATAATTCAAACAACGACAGGAATAGCCAAAGAATTCCAAAACTATTATGCAAATCTCTATGCAGTAAAAAAAGGTGACATACAGGGGAATGAAACAGAAAGGAGGGAGAAAATCAAAAAATACCTTGTAGACGCTGGATTGACAAAGATAGATGAGGAAAAATTAGCATTCCTGGAAAGACCAATCTCAGAGCAAGAAATATAGAGAGCCATTAAAGAAACGAGTTCAGGTAAAAGCCCAGGACCAGATGGGTTTACCATAAGTTATTATAAAAAATTTAAGGAAATCCTAATCCCAAGATTTAAAGAATATATAAATGGAATAGGTACCCAGTACGAGATGAGTAAAGAGGCCCTGTCAGCATCAATCACAGTTATACGGAAAGAGGGAAAAGACCTGTTATTATGTTCTAGTTTTAGACCCATCTCCCTACTTAACGTGGATACAAAATTATTCACAAAAATATTGGCCACTAGGATGAAGAACCTAATGAGGGAGTGGATACACAATGATCAAGTAGGATTCATCCTGGGAAGACAGGGACGGGATAATGGGATAAAAACCATATTGTTGATTAACCAAATGGCAAAAAGTAGAGCTCCCAGTCTACTCCTGTCAATAGATGCGGAAAAAGCATTTGACAGGGTAGACCGGGAGTTTATGATAAATACCCTAGTGGAGCTGGGAATAAGATCTAGAATGTTGGCCTGGATCAAAACTTTGTATAATCAACCAACCGCAAAAGTAAAGGTTAACGGAGCTTTGTCAGATTCTTTCAAAATGTTCAATGGAACAAGACAAGGATGTCCCTTGTCTCCGATGTTATTTTTTCTATCCTTAGAACCCCTACTGGCAACCATTAGGAACAGCGGGGACATTGGGGGTATAAGGGTGGGACAAGAGGAGCATAAGGTATCTGCCTTTGCAGATGATATCCTGCTTTATATAAGTAATCCGAGGATCACCCTGCCTAACATAATTAAAATAATGAAACAATATGGAGAGTTATCCAATTTAAAAATTAATAAAAAAAAATCAGAAATATTAAATATCAATATCCCCAAACAAGAAGAGGAGATGTTAAAACAAGAATTTCAGTTTAACTGGAGAAAAGATGAGATTAAGTATCTAGGGATTAAATTAACCCCAACCCCAGAAAACCTCTATAAAGCGAATTTTCTACAACTTCTGAATGAAATAAGAACAGAATTAAATAGATTATCTCCAAGAATTTTTTCCTGGATAGGGAGAATAAATACGATAAAAATGATAATCCTGCCTAAAATCCTATACAAATTCCAGATGATCCCAATCCCAATACCTCAAGTATTTTTTAAAACACTTAAAATTCTAATATCTCGTTTCATTTGGAAACATAAAAAGCCAAGGGTAAAGTTTGCTACACTTAGTAAAGGAAAGGGACAAGGGGGACTAGCCCTACCCGATTTTAAAAATTATTATTTTGCGTCAATACTCACAAGGGTGATAGAATGGACAAAAAAAAAAAGTGATAGAAACTGGGTAACAATAGAAAGCACGATGAGTGGTACACACCTAGCAAAAGTTGTATGGATACCTTCGAGGTTTAGAAGTTTTGACACTAATGCTCACATAATCACACGACATGCTATTAAAGTTTGGGATAATATACATAAAAAAGAAAACTGGAAGCACAACTCACCATTGATCCCTTTACAGGGCACAACATTTTTTGCACCAGGGGAAGAGAAGGAATTAGGTAAATGGATAGAAGAAGGAGAAGCACGATTGGGGGACATAATAGAGAAGGGGAAAATCATAACCTTGGCAGAGTTAAAACAAAGAAAAGGAAATTGGAAGATGAATGAGTGGAGATATCTTCAGTTGAGGCACATCACATTGACATTACCTCAGCCACTGAGAGATATGAACGACCTCCGCCCTTTTGAGCAACTATGTCTTCTGGATAAGATAGCAAATAATATTTCAAATGTGTATAAAATACTGTTAACAATAACAAAAGAGAGAGGACTATCATTAAAAGAAAAATGGGAAAGGGACCTTGGCCCTTGTAGTAACAACAAACAGTGGGATAAGAGCCTTCAATTAGTACATAGATCAGCAATAGACACCAACACTGAGGAGATGAACTATAAATTGCTCACAAGATGGTACAATACTCCCGATAAGGTAGGCAGAATCCAGACAGAGAGCTCAAGACTTTGCTGGAGGGGCTGCCAGATGATAGGGCCTATAGCCCATATATGGTGGGAGTGCCCTAAAATTAAAATATTTTGGAGAGAAATTATAGACTTGATAATTAAAATTACTAAAATAGATATTCCTATGGATCCTTGGAAATGCCTATTCCATGGAACTCATATGTCAGTGAAACAATATAAAAAAACACTACTCCCCCATTTATTAAATTCAGCCAAGAGTCTAATTCCCCTAAAATGGCAAAAAGAAGAATCTCCCTCCAGTAAAGATTGGTTGATTAAAGTAGAGAAAATTAGAAGGTTAGAACAACTGAGAACCTGGGAATAGGAGGAACAGGAGAATGGAGAGGAAATTTGGGATGAATGGCAAGATTTTAAGGGTTCAAGGGAATATAGAGATTTAATAGGAGTTGGATTGACAGAAGAGATAGGGGGGGGGGAGGGATAAGGGAAGGAGGAGGGATAAAGGGGGTAAAGGGTAACATGTGAATAATGTGCATGGATAAATTCTCCAGTGATTGGAGTGTTGTAAATATGTTTTTTTTACCTGAAAAATTTAATAAAGAAATATAAATAAAAAAAAAGAATACTCACTAGTGAATATGAGACGCACTACCAGGCAAACGGCTAACCACCCCCTTTTCTCAGAAACGTATCACCCTTATAGTCCAGTGGTCCACCATGAATTTTTAATGGCTAGGTAGGATCTTGGCAATCAAAATGACCCTCTTACCCAAAATTGTATAGCAGTTCCAGCATACTATTTTCAGATATTGCAGAAACACATTTTACACTACGTCTAGGACCTATTTGTCCGAGACTCCCCAAGGAGAAGTTTTTGTCCAGTTTGAAAGGAGGCCTAGGCTTCCCTAATTAAGGAACATATTACCAGGCCTTCCAATTAGTTCAACTAACAAAATATCAAGCTACTTGGGAAGTCTCTCTTTGGGTAGGCCTGTAGGCGATAGCTTGTGTCATCCTCCCTATTGATAATTTACTTTAGCTTCAGTTCACAGAGCGTAATAAGATCTCAAACCATATTTTACTTTATGGCTTAAAACTGTGGGAACATGGCAAGCAAAAGACCCAACTCCTTTCCCCATACTACCAGTTGCAGTTCTTTATTCGCAACCCCGCTTTCTACCCCATGAGTGCATTCCCACACTCCCTCATGACCTGGTCGAAGCTGAACCTAAGCCGCTTACACCAACTTGCTGGCCCCACTGCGTTTCTGGTCTTTTTTACATGACATGAGAAACACAAGCTCTTGAGGTCGGAGATCTTCCCGTACTTACAGATCAAATATTTATATTGATCTATCATTCATAGCTGTTCCTCTTTGGACCACTTGCCCTTGTTCGAGCACATGTGCGTCAGTAATTTTTACCCTGGAAGCCTTATTTCTAAGGCCAAACTGGATCAATGTAACTATGAAAAAAAAAAAAAGATTGCAAAAGCCTGGCAACAGAAGGGTGCTCCTCTTCTCCCTTCAGTGGTAAAGTCCCTTAACCTGGACTTCTAACTTTCAAAGAATGTTTGCATATATACAGGGGGAGAAGCATAAACTTACTTTTAACTTAGACTGTTGGTTGAAAGACCTCAGGTCTTTTTCATGATGTCTAATTTCAATTTCACTTGCCTTATTTTAAAGTGTTTGTTACCCCAGCATTTCATATTCCTGATATGTGCCTGATGTACCATGTACTTGTATTAAAATGTCTCCTGTTCTCTTTATATTGTTTCCTTTATGTGAAATACCTGGTGTTCCCACCAGTTTCTTTGCTTTCCTGTTAATAACTGTCCACACTTAACAGGAGAACAAACCATGATCATTTCCCTAGCTATGCTGGGAACTCCGTGTGCTCTCCTCCAATGATCAGACTTGTCCTGACACAGTCATCCTGCACAGCCTTTTGCTGGGAAGATCAGTGTGTTGCTGTTTCTCCTCCCACCAGCTCTTAAGCAGCTGAAAACTGAGTGTATGTAATGTGATCACTTATTAAAAAAGGGAAAAAAAAGCTATTAATAATGTTTTTTTTTTTTATATATATCTATACACAAATGTTCTGCGTTTAATTTCTATTTTAAACTCAATGGGCTGTGTTACAAGGTGATCATTTACAATTACTTTAAATCTAACCAGTTCACCATATTCAACAGCCCTTCAGTATATAGTCCATTTCTTTCTCAGGGATAATATTGTAACTAACCATTACTACATTTTTTTTTTTTTGTATTTCTGGTTTGGGTACCAGATCTGATTACAGATGTACCATTTATAATAGTGTCTTCTATTCTCTTTCAAAAATGTATAGTATATATTGGTTTGATGATGAGACCTACAGTATCTCACAAAAGTGAATACACCCCTCACATTTTTGTAAATTTTTTTATATCTTTTCATGTGACAACACTGAAGAAATTACACTTTGTTATAATGTAAAGTAGTGACTGTACAGCTTGTATAACAGTGTAAATTTGCTGTCCCCTCAAAATAACTCAACACACAGCCATTAATGTCTAAACCGTTGGCAACAAAAGTGAGTACACATCTAAGTGGAAATGTCCAAATTGGGCACAAAGTGTTAATATTTTGTGTAGCCACCATTATTTTCCAGCACTGCCTTAACCCTCTTGGGCATGGAGTTCACCAGAGCTTCACAGGTTGCATATTGAGTCCTCTTCCACTCCTCCATGACGACATCACGGAGCTGGTGGATTTTAGAGACCTTGCACTCCTCCACCTTCCCTTTGAGGATGCCTCAGAGATGCTCAATAGGGTTTAGGTCTGGAGACTTGCTTGGCCAGTCCTTTACCTTTACCCTCAGCTTCTTTAGCAAGGCAGTGGTCATCTTGGAGGTGTGCTTGGGGTCATTATCATGTTGGAATACTGCCCTGCGGCCCAATGTCCAAAGGGAGGGGATCATGCTCTGCTTCAGTATGTCACAGTACATGTTGGCATTCATGGTTCCCTCAATGAACTGTAGCTCCCCAGTGTCGGCAACACTCATGCAGCCCCAGATCATGACACTCCCATCACCATGCTGGACTGTAGGCAAGACACACTTGTCTTTGTACTCTTCAACTGGTTGCTGCCACACACACTTGACACCATTTGAACCAAATAAGTTTATCTTGGTCACATCAAACCACAGGACTTGGTTCCAGTAATGTCCTTAGTCTGCTTGTCTTCAGCAAGCTGTTTGCAGGCTTCCTTGTGCATCATCTTTAGAACAGGGTTTCCTTCTGGGATGATAGCCATGCAGACTAATTTGATGCAGTGTGCGGTGTATAATCTGAGCACTGACAGGTTAACCCCCCCACCCCTTCAACCTCTGCAGCAATGCTGACAGCACTCATACGTCTATTTCCCAAAGACAACCTCTGGATATGAAAATGAGCACGTGCACTCAACTTCTTTAGTTGACCATGGCAAAGTCTGTTCTAAATAGAACCTGTCACGTTAAACCGCTGTATGGTCTTGGCCACCATGCTGCAGCTCAGTTTCAGGGTCTTGGCAATCTTCTTATAGCCTAGGCCATCTTTATGTAGAGCAACAATACTTTTTTTTCACATCCTCAGAAAGTTCTTTGCCATGAGGTGCCATGTTGCGCTTCCAGTGACCAGTATGAGAAAGTGAGAGCGATAACACCAAATTTACCACACCTGCTCCCCATCCACACCTGATACCTTGTAACACTAACGAGTCACGTGACACCAGGGAGGGAAAATGGCTAATTGGGCCCAATTTTACATTTTCACTTAGGGGTGTTCTCACTTTTGTTGCCAGCGGTTTATACAATAATGGCTGTGTGTTGAGTTATTTTGAGGGGACAGCACATTTACACTTTTATACAAGCTGTACACTCACTACTTTACATTGTAGCAATGTGTAATTTCTTCAGTGTTGTCACATGAAAAGATATATTAAAATATTTATAAAAATGTAAGCGGTGTACTCACTTTTGTGAAATACTGTACACCTTACCATATACTGCTTCTTAGTCACGATGACCGTAGTTTGGTATTTTCTTTTTTGTTTTATTTTTTAGTAGCTCAACAACTCCTGGCAGGTGTAGAACTTAACTCCAGATAGCTCAATATACACTATATTACCTTTAATGGCATCTCAGTCTTTGTTCACAGGGTTCAATATTGAGTTGGCCCATCCTTTGCAGCTATACCAGCTTCAAGTCTTCTGGGAAGGCTGTCCACAAGGTTTAGGAGTATGTTTATGGGAATGTTTGACCATTCTTCCAGAAGCGCATTTGTCAGGCACTGATGTTGGAGGAATGGCTCACAGTCTCCACTCGAATACATCCCAAAGGTGTCCTATCGGGTTGAGGTCAGGAATTGCTAACCCATGTGTTTATGAACCTTGCTTTGTGCACTGGTGCGCAGTCATGTTGGGTCAGGACAGGGTCATCCCCAAACTGTTCCCACAAAGTTGGGAGCATGAAATTGTCCATAATGCCTTGGTATGCTGATGCCTTAAGAGTTCCCTCCACTGGAACTAAGGGGCCAAGCCCAACCCCTGAAAAACAACCACACACCATAACCCCCCTCCACCAAATGATTTGGACCAGTGCACAAAGCAAGGTCCATAAAGACATGGATGAGTGAGTTTGGGGTGGAAGAACTTGACTGGCCTGCAAAGTTCTGATCTCAACCCGACAGAACACCTTTGGAATGAATTGAGTGGAGACTGCGAGTCAGGCCTTCTTGTCCAAAATCAGTGCCTTACCTCACAAATGTGGTTCTGGAAGAATGATCAAATATTCCCATAGACACACTCCTAAACCTTGTGGACAGCCTTCCCAGAGGAGCTGAAGCTGTTATAGCTGCAAAGAGTGGTGCCAACTCCATATTGAACCCTAGGGTCTAAGACTAGGATGCCATTACCAAACATACTCCCCCTGCTTTGTAATGTTTAGGAGGGGACTGTGGAGTAAAATTTAACATAATATACTGTCTATAACTGTGTTCTCCATTTCTCATTATCATTTGTAAACTACATTTAAACATCCTAATAAAAGGTTAAAAAAAAAGAGTTAAAGAAATACCTGGAATTCCATTTACATCTTTGACATAATAGAGAAAGAACGTATAAATATTTGACTGTGAAAGTGCTAAACAAAAAAATAATGGTAGCGAATCACCCAAGTAATGACTCACCCAAGTAATGACATCTTGTAACTTATACAAGGTAATTAACAGACATGGCAAAGACTGATGGATTGTTTCCTGCATATGAAAGTTTACACAATAAATTAGGATTATGTTAGCCTTCACAGGAAAATTAGGTCACTGACATTGCCCAAGATTGAACTAAGAAAGAACATTATCAGTATAATTTTATACACCTTCTGAATAAATGTTAGAACAAAAGCTACAAAAAAAGTGGTAATTTTAGGTCCCGTGTACACAGGCATGTGAATTTATACCAGAAGCTCACTTTTTAAAATAAAATAATAAATGCACATGTTTTTACAGAAAAACTAAATTATTTTATTTCAATTAAGCCTGCAGAGCATTGCACCCCTGATCAGTAGATCGCGGACGAAAATATAACACTGTGCATTGCTACTGTGAATGCAGATTTTTATTTAACCACAAGATAGCAGTGTTTAGCATTACTGTTCATCACAGCCTTAATACAAGTGTACAGAGGCTGCTGGGAGCTGTATGCTGGAAGCAGGATTTTCTTCACAGTGGAACTGAAACTCAACTACAGAGTCCAGAGGCAATCACCAGGGGACAAAAACGGATAAAAGCCAAAGCCTGGGAACACAGAGAGGAGTTGGAAAGAGACATGGCTGGTGTAAGGAGCATGTGTGAGAGCTGTGTTGAGCCGCGTGGGCTGAGAAGCCACAGAGATCACTGTTAAGCCGAGCTGAGTATAAGAAGCAGACCTGTGGAGACCTGTTCTTCTGCAGAAGTATGAGAGCCCCAACTATCACAGCCACATCTTCAAGAGAAAAGGGGGCTCCCCAATGCCGGACACTCATCGCTTCACTGATCCATACATAAGGACAGGGTGAGGGGGTCCCCGACCCACTTGCATCTCATTTAGTTACAAACAATTGCTGCCATTCAGGTTCTTCAAGTTAAAAGAATAGTCGAATTAAAAGTTACTAATGTGCCAGTGCCTTTTATTGCTGCATACTGCCATCCTCCAACTGCTATCATGGTCACTGCCTGCAGGTTATTGAACTGAGTTAGACCCCTCTGTTCCCTGCTAGGCAGAACCCTGTAGCTGCACCTTGTCTTGCTCCAGCCAACTAATGAAGGAATGTTGCCGCTGAGTTTCAACTTAATTCTTTAAAGGGAAACATGCCTGTCAATTCTCCCCCCCCCTTCTCCTAATGTTACTCTTGGCTACAATCCAATGTCTTAAAGTGACCCTCCCCACCATCTTCACATATTATGGAGAACTATGCCAACCCCTTTGCCTCTTAAAGAGAATCATCTTATTCTCCTCCATATCTAAAAGGGACTGCACTTTCACTGCATGCCAACATAAGGGCCCCATCTAAGCCGGTAAAAGAATCAACTCCTCGGATTGATTGTATTTCAAGACTATCTTTCTTAGAAGTACTGGTGTGCCCCTTACAAGTTTGACCATTTTTGAGGGCATCTGCAGTACTGATCTAAATGCCCCAGGTATAATATCTAAACTATATTCTCATCTTACTTCTGCAGCACCTACCCTACCCTCTTATGCTAGTAATTGGGATTCAGAACAGGGAGTACATTTATACATTTGGGCAATGACTAAATCCTCCTCAAAGAATATGTTAGCAGTAGAAACTGTCCACAAAGTGCTAATGTTCTTGTACCTGGTCCCAGCAAGCCTACTATTGATGCACATTCCCAATTATGCAGCAAATCTGGGCTGAGGTTTTCAAGATAGCTTTCATCCTGGTTAATATGTCTACAGAGCCTGATCCTGCATTTGCTTTTTTGAACCACTGTTCTTGATTTAACCAGGGTCCAGCTAAAACTTTTATTGCAAGTTATGATGGTTTCGAAACAAACCATAGCAAGGCTTTGGAAGAACCTACACTCTGTACTTTGGAGACCAAAAATTACACAAACTATGATACATAGTAAAATTAAGGCTACTTTACAGGATACTCTTCCTAAGCACCTTAAAGTTTGGCAACCATGGGTGGATCATTTCCTCCCACCTGGCTTTGACTCCTTTCTTCTGTCTCCTTGATCCCCAATTTCGGCCAAGAACAATGGTTGTGCCCCTGGCCTGGTTTGATCAGCTGACTTCCCTTCTCTCTCCTCCTTCTATTCTTTTCTCTTCTTTTTCCGGTTCTCCGCTTTCCTAGCATGACATTTGTTTTTTCTTTCATTCCCTGGAATGATTGTCTACATTCTATTCCTTGGATTAATACTATGTGCATTTTTGGAGGCTTGGAGCCTCTTCTCTTTTTATATATTGCTAATTGTTGGATTACATTTCTACATTGTGTCTTTCTTCTAGATGATTTGTTGTTATGATCCTTGTATTTCCAAGTATTTTATGAATAACCCAATTTGTTCATGCGTGACTTGCGCTACTATTGTTATGTATAATTTATATATCTATATCAATAAAATGTTGAACAAGCAGAAGTACTGGTGTGAATGAGTTTTGATAGATTTTCTAGCACTTAAATCTAGACTCTCCTAAAGGCCTACAAGTGAGCCAGCCCTTATTCCTCGTTAATCTTACACGTTTCACTTGGGGAGTAATCTCCCAGTTGGAGGGCTATTGTATTTGACTGTATTGTATTGTTCCTGTGCTGACTCACCTCGCTTACTGTTAACCCTTTCTCAACTGTCAAGTGGGCAAGTGGCCTAGTATGGTTCAGTGGGGGGGGGTGCTCTCTCGACTCCCCTTTCCTGGCCTGCCAAGCTGCATGCTCAGATAAGGGTCTGGTATAGATTTTGGGGGGGGACCCCCACACTGTTTTTTTTGTTAAATTCTGTCATAGTGTTCCCCTAACCACTTAAATACAGGGTACTTTCACCACCTTCCTGTCCAGAGCAATTTTCAGCTTTCAGTACTCATTGGCGTCTATGGTAAATCTTGGTCTGCTTGACATGGCACTGCTCCCTGTCTTTAACATTAGCGTCTATGGGAAGTATTGGACAGCCTAACATGGCACTGCTCCTTGTTTTTAACATTGGCGTCTATGGGAAATCTTGGTCAGCTTAACATGGCACTGCTCCCTGTCTTGGTTTTTTTAAACCTTTATTTATAAATTTCTTTGCAATACAGACAGTGCAAACATAGAAAAACAGTCAGAACAATCCATCCCCCCATCCCATTCCCCCCCGGGCATCCGCTAGGAAGCAGGAGTGACGTAAAGGCAGGCAGGACATCAATCAGAAAGACAGAACCTAGAATGAGATCCCTCGCCTTAAGTTCAATAATCACTCATCAACACGTTAATTAAGAGTCTCTGACGTAGCAAGCCAGCATTGCCAAATTTTGGGGACATCCCCTACTCAAGTAGGTAGCCTTATACAATGGAGGCACTTTGCTGACCAGTTCTTTCCAAAAGGACAGGGAAGTAGCAGCGTTCTTTTTCCAATGTAGAAGAATAGCTTTGCTTGCATAAAATAGGGCAACCGAGAGCAAAGCCCTCTGATGCCTTTGTGGTGCAATGCCCTCCACCAGTCCCAGTAGGCACACCGAGATGGACAGGGGGACCGCAAGTGTTGTGAGGTCACTAAGAAATCCTACAACACCCTTCAAGAATTCTTGTATCAATGGGCAGAGCCAAAACAAAGTTAGCTGGGGACGCTGTGCATTGCCAGCATTCTGCAGAGCCCGATCCATAGATTGTGAACATCCTAGCCAGGGTGTAATAGACCCTGTGTACGATTTCTAACTGGATATAACTTTCTTTAGCCGAGATCAGCATACTAAAGGGGAGTTCCCAGATGTCATCCCAGTCTTCCCCCTGCAAGTCAGGGACCACTGAGGTCCACCGTTCCCTGCATCATACCAATGCGGGTGGCCTCTGTCCAAAAAGTTCCCTTTAGGCTTCTGACAAGGGTTTCTTTAGCGTGTCGTCAAGGAGTAGGTCCTCCATAGGAGATTGGGCAATGGACACCGTACGCGACGGAAACTGTGCCGAAAAAGCTTGTCTTAACTGCAAAAACCGGAAAAAATAACTTTTGGGCAAGTCATGTTTAGATTTGAGTTGGTCAAAGGTAAGTAACTGCCCCCCTCCCACAACATGCTTCAGCTGCTTGACACCTACCTTCGCCCAGATCACAGGGTCAGTAATCATACAGAGGTGGGATTGTTCCAGAGTGGCGTAGCAAGGGAGTAGTCCTGCGCATCGAGATTAGTCAAAGACCCCACCCTATCCCATGCCCGAATCATAGCTCACATCGATCTCGTCAATGGGGAAGCGATTTTAGGTTCTCTTTACACCAGATACTGCAGGCTCTCGTATGATCCCAAGAGTGCCGCCTCGAGGACCGTGGCAGCATCACTATCATCTTGAAGTAGCCATTGCCGAACCACCACTATCTGGCCAGTCAGATAGTATTTAGAGAGGTCCAGGAGTGCCAGACCCCCCTGACCCACCAGTTCCTGAAGAGCCCTAAGCCCAATTCAAGGATGAGCAGAAGACCATAAGAAAGAGCCAAACATGCTATGTACACGTTTAAAGTAGGAGTCAGGGACCCAGACGGGAGAGTTGCGCAGTAGATAAAGAAAAGATCTTCATCTTAATAAGATTTATGCGGCCAATCAGAGAGAGAGGTAACTGTTTCCATGCATCTAACTGCGTCCTGACCCTCGTAAGCATCGGAAGAAGGTTAAGGGGCATATAGTCAGTAACCCTAGGAGAGACTCGGACATCCAGATATTTGAATTCAGTGACCCAAGGGATCGGCACCCGGGGGGGTAAGTTGGGCCCTGGCCCGACGTCTATAGGTATTAGACAGTATTAGACAGGACTTCTCCCAGTTGACCCAAAGGCCAGAAAACCCCTGGAAGACCGAGAGCAACTCATAAACCGCAAGAAGGGACTGTCCAGGGTCCTGTAAGAATAACAAGATGTCATCTGCATAAAGAGCTATACACTCCCTAATCCCCTCCAGAGCACGCACTGCCCTCAACGCCCTCAGGGCCATGGCCACCGTTCCATAGCCAGCGCAAATAAGGATGGTGAGAGGGGGCACCCCTGATGAGTCCCCCTCCCAATCCGGAACTGACCAAGACCGCCATCCCAATACGAATGGCAGCCGTGGGTGCACTGTACAGCAGGGCCATCCACTTAAGGAAATTGTCCCCGAAACCCATAAGACGCAGGACAGTCAGAAGATAAGTCCAGTCAACAGACTTAAAGGCTGCCGCCATATCCAAGGAAACGACCACCCGAGCCCCGGCAGCATCATGGTCCACCAGTAAGTGGGTAAACAGTCTCCGTACGTTAGTGTCTGTTGATTTCTGGGGGATGAAACCAGTCTGGTCGATATTCACTAAAGAGGGGATTACACCAGTCAGGTGGGTAGCCAGGACTTTAGTCAAAATTTTGAGATTCTGGTTGAGGAGAGAGATAGGCTGGTAAGACGAACAGTCCAGGGGGTCCTTACCCGGTTTGGGTATCAGAACAATCTGAGCCTTCATAAGTGAAGCCGGGAGGACCCCCTGCTCCCAGCAGAAATGTAACAGACTTTGAAGCCGGGGGACCACCATGTCCATATGAGCCCTATACCACTCAACACAGAGGCCGTCCGGGCCAGGAGACTTATGTGGTGGAAAGGCTTTTATCGTTAATTCAATCTCCTCAACCAAAATGTCCGCTTCAGGCCGTCTCTCTCCCTCTCCGAAAGTGTAGGAATATTCAAAGTCAGTAGAAGGGATTCAAGATCCCGCAGCCGGTAAGGGGAAATGGGCGAGTACGTTTGTTTGTAGTAGGATACAAAAGCATCCATGACCTCCTCCGGGGCAGAGACAACCCTGCCCCCAGCATCTCTGACACACAGTATATTTGTTTGTACCTTTTGGTCAGCTACCTGTGCCGCCAACAGTCTACCATTCTTGTCCCCCCTTTCGAACAGATTCTCCACTTGTTTAGTCCAAGACGTGTGCGTCAGACTGGTGAAGTGCAAAGCTAGGAGGCGACGAGTCTCCAGCAGTGCCACGTATGTAGCATCCGAAGGGTTAGTGGCCTGGGCTTGCTCGCATGCTCGTTCCCTGTCCTGTAATTTCTGCAGTACAGAATTAAATTGCCTCCGGGCATGTTTGATAGCCGAAACATACTGGCCCCTGAGAAAAGCCTTAAAGGCGTCCGAGACCACTGCAGGATCAGCCGAGGACTCGTTATCAGTCCAGTATCCCTCCATAGCCAGGAAGACCTGAGAGGCCACCATCTCCATGTCCAACCAACCAGGGCCCAACCTCCATGCACCTCCCCGAGGTCCAGATGACACACCCAGATGCACCGCTAAGGGTGTATGGTCTGAGAGACCCCCGCCAGATAATTGCCACCCCTGATGAGCTGTAACATGGGGCATTGGCAAAGGCCATATCAATTCTGGAAGAAGACAGGTGGGTCTTAGACAAGTGAGAGAAGAATTTTGTACCTGAATTCTTCCACCTCCGCAACTCAGTCACGGACGCCGTATCCGCCCACATCACCAGGTCCCCCGAGGCGGGTCTAGCAGGGTTGGAAGAATCCAGGGACACATGCATAATTGAAGTCTCTGGCCACAATCAGGGGGAGGTGCATAAAAGGAGCCAGCTTATATAACAATTCATATAAAACAGAGCCCTGGAAGGGAGGAGGTATATAGACATTAACCAAAACCGTTTTACAAGAGTGAATATCAGCAATTACAATCAGATAACAACCTTTAGGGTCAGAGATGACCTGATGTGTGGTGCAGGGCAATGCCTTGCTAATTAGGATAGCTATGCCTCTAGAATATGTGGAGTAAGTAGTGTGCAGCGCCCGCTGTATCCAGGGGCGGCACAAAGACAGTATCCTGCTACCATCCATGTGCGTCTCCTGCAAAAAATGAGATAGGGTTTAACCGATTTGAGATATTGGAACATCAGGGCCAGACGGAACTTGTCGTTGAGGCCTCTGACATTCCAAGACACCAGCTCAACCACGGGCCCACCATCACATAAGTAAAAAAAAACAATCAACCTGCCCCAAGCAAGGGGGAAGGCACCCCAGTACTAAAAGCGCACCCAGACAGAGGAAAGATAATAACCACTGCACTACCCTAAAGGAAACCATTTTCATAGGGCAGCACCGCATGTTTCCTAGCTTTGGCCAGTATCATGTCTTGGTCCCGGTAGTTGAGAAGCCAGATGAGAAATGGCCTGGGGGGGGGGGGGGAGAACCAGAAGGGCGCTTGCCTGTGAGTACCCGGTCAGCCCGTTCAACTACATAGGTGGCAGGAAGATTATTCAGCTGCAGCAGTGATTTGAAAAATTCCTCTGCAAACGTCTCCAGGTGTGCGCCCTCCACCCCCTCGGGCAGGCTCATCACGCGGACATTGTTACGGTGTTGCCGGTTTTCAGCGTCATCCACCTTATAGGTGAGCGTGGCGACAAGGGACTGCAGTTCCGCAAGCTGGGTTGTGTGGGAGCCTTAGCGGCCCTCTACCTCACTTATCCGCCCCTCCATCTCAGTCAGCCTGCCCCTGATCTTATCCAGGTCATGGCAAATTAACGTGCATTCAGAGGCCACACCATCAATGCAGAGCATCAGGGATGCTTTACAGCTTTCTATGGCCGCCAGGAAAGGTGCCATGATAGCCTCCGCTTCCACATTAACATCCACTGGAGCAGGGGAACCCTTTTCTGGTGTCTGGGAGCCAGGGGGAGAAGACATCCCTGCCTAGGCCGCCAAGCTGCGTCCTGCACTCACAGCATGTGAGATAGGCAAGATGGCGCCGGGGGAGCATGTGACCCGCCCGTTTCCCGGGCGGGTAGTTTTAGAGTCTTTAGGCAGCTTACCCCTACTCTTGGCCGACATGATCTCAGTACAAGGAGGATCCAGAAGGTAAGACAAAGCCAGCCAGCCGACTTGTGAGTACGGAATCGCCCTAAAACAGGAGGATGGAAACGGATGATCCCAGAGCTCTGCAGCAGTACGTCCATCCAAGCTCATATCTCGGCCACGCACCCTGCTCCCTGTCTTTAACATTGGCATCTATAGGAAATATTGGACAGCTTGGCATGGCACTCCTCCCTATCTTTTACATTGGGCTCTATGGGAAATATTGGACAGCTTGACATAGCACTGCTCCCTGTCTTTAGCATTGGCATCTATGGGAAATTTTGGTCAGCTGGACATGGCATTGCTCCCCGCCTTTAACATTGGTGTCTATGGGAAATCTTGGTCATTTTGGCATGGCATTGCTCTCAAACCATAAGTGACAGGAACACCAAACTTGGGAAGCACCAAGAGGGGTCCCAGGACTAAAACATATCCATACATTTTTTAAAGTGGAGTATGCTCGTACACTACACTGACTGCACTAAACTGACTGAACCCACTATCCACTAACTACCTGTCTAATCTTCATTATCACACACTATACACGGCTGCCTTGTAAGCAGCCTTATATAGTGTGGGGTGTGAACTTAGCCACCGAGCCATGATTGGCTAAAGGCACCCTGCCTTTGGCCAATCATGGCTCTGAAAGGACATTGTGCTGTGATGGGCCAAAGCATACAGGTCAGGTGCATGCTTTGGCCAATCACAAGCACTTAATGCACTGAGATCGCGGAGTGAATTATGGGTCGCTCCTCGGCAGGCAAACTTCCTGTCAAGTGTTCTAGGTGTTTGTGTTTAGTGATTGTTCGACTCGAACATAAAGCCCATCCTTATTAGTGACTAACTGCATCTTATTTAAAGTGATTGTAAAGTCTCTTTTTAAAAACAAAAAAAAAAACAACAAACATGTTATGCTTACCTGCTCTGTGCTGAGGTTTTGCACAGAGTGGGCCAGATCCTCCTTTTCTCTGGTCCCTCTTTGGTGCTCATAGACCCTCCCACTTGTTGAGTGCCCCCCACAGCAAGCAGCTTGTTATGGGGGAACCCGAGCTGAGTCACAGCTCCTTGTGTCCATTCAGACACGGAGCCGCTACTCAGCCACCCCTCTCTCCTGATTGGCTGACTGTCTTTGATTGACAGCTTTCTCAGCCAATGAGGAGGGGAGTCTCGGGCAGCTAAGAAACTCCTGCAACATTGCTGGATAAAGATGGGGTCAGGTAAGTAAGGGAGGCTACTGCACAAAGAAGGTTTTTTTTTTTAATCTTAACTACTTGCCTTCTGTGCACTTAAACACCCTTCCCATCCAGGCCAATTTTCAGCTTTCAGCGCTGTCACACTTTGAATGACAATTGCGCGGTCATGCTACACTGTACCCATTTGAAATTTTTATCATTTTTTTCACACAAATAGAGCTTTCTTTTGGTGGTATTTAATCATCTCTGGGTTTTTTATTTTTTTAAAAAAAAAAGAATAAAGACAAAAAATTTTGAAAAAAAAAAAAGTTTTTCTTATTTTCTGCGAGTAAATTTTGATAATAAATTTTTCTCCTTCACTGATGTGCACTGATGAGGCGGCACTGATGGGCACTGATAGGCTGCACTGATGGGCACTGATGAGGTGGCACTTATGGGCACTGATGAGGTGGCACTTATGGGCACTGATGAGGAGGTACTAATATGCCGCACTGATGAGCACTGATAGGCGGCACTGAGAGTCGGCACTGATGAGCACTGATAGGCGGCACTGCTGGGCACTGATAGGCGGCACTGCTGGGCACTGATAGGCGGCACTGCTGGGCACTGAGAGGTGGCACTGCTGGGCACTGACAGGTGGCACTGCTGGGCACTGAGAGGCGGCACTGAGAGGCGGCACTGACGGGCGGCACTGATGGGCACTGGCGGATGGCACTGGACACTGACGGGTGGCACTGATGAGCGGCACTGATGGGCAGCACCATCAGTGCCCACACTCAGTGCCCATAGTGCTGCCAGTCAGTGCTCATCAGTGCCTAGATGAGCAGGCACTGATGGGCACTGACTAGAAGCACTATGGGCACTGATTGTGGGCATTGATGGGGGGCACTGATGGCGGGCACTGTAGGCACTGATGGGGGGGCACTGTGTGTATGTTTTTACCTTGTGTAATCAGGGCACTGGTGATCAGTGCCCTGATTACATTCTCCTGTGTCCCCGGCGCTGTGAGGCTCCCCCTCCTTCCTCACACTGCAGGCTCCGTGTGAGGAAGGAGCGCCGGCGATGAGAGATGATCTCATATGTTTACATATGAGATCATCGCTCATTGGACGGCCAGATCACGTGGTGAATGGCCGCTGTGATTGGCCATTCACCACGATCTGTGATCGGCCGTGTCCCTTGGACACAGATTTTCTCCGCAGCGCGCTCGCGGGAGCGCGCTGGGGGCGTGTCACTGGGAGGCCGTTTAAAAACGGCCTCCCGAAAATTCGAGTCCGCGCTGCAGCCGTATATAGGCTGTAGCGCGGATGGGTAGTGGTTAATCCATGGAATGCATTAGGATAAAAAACACCTTCTGTCTTTACAATTCCTTTAATTTTTGATTTTGCCCATAGTTCCACTTTAGGATCATTTAAGGATATCTTGCATGTATTTTATGGAACCAATGTAATTACTGCAGGAAGAGTAAAGAAAGCTGTATTGTTGTAGACTGGAGGTGCCCTAATGCCTGGCTCTGTTCACTTTATAAGAACACGTGTACCTTGTTTGTTGGGGATAAATATAACCACTGTGAAATAACTCTGCCTCCAGCAGTTCCTGTGCCATTCACATTGATGACTATGAATTATTTATCCTCAGGACTCAGAACCATATTTCTTGTTTGGTATAGCATCCTTCTGAGAAATTCAGCATTGTAAATTATTTTTCTCTTACGTCCTCCGACAGTCGCCGCCATCTTCATATTCGTCACAATGGGGTATTAGACTTTGCTCCGTAGGAGTAGCTAGGCAACAGAATATGTCAATATTAAAGCTTTTAACATATCCCCACCCCAGGGGGTGGTCCCCTCAGTCTATACCCTCCTGCTTCCTGATTCCTGCTTCAGTTTCAATGTCTAGCTTGTCAGGAGTAGCTGGATGTCTCTATGCTGGGGCATTTTGTCTCAGCCTTCTCTCTTTTTTGATTTTATTTGAGTTTTTTCTCTCTTTCTTTATTTAGCTGTTATTTTCACCAGCAATAGTTAGATCTTCGGATGAAGAGGATAATGCGGGCTGCGTCTCGGGCTGACTCCCCTGGTCGCAGGTTGTGGGTCAGTGGCTTCTCAGCCCGCCATCGAGCGTTCAGTCAGGTACCGCTCCTGAGTTTTCTGAATGACCCATCCCTGTTCCGTGCAGGGATGCTAGGGTGAGGTGGCTACCTCACTGGACGCTGTGCGGTTTCTCAACCCACCTTCTGCTGCGTCCTGGATGCGACTCTCCCTGTCTCATATACAGCGGCTTGTTCGCCTGTGCGGGTCCCCCACGCCATGTAAGAGGTTAGTGTATTCATGTGGGGACCTGTCTGTCTGGGGGGTGTCAGTCTGGGACTGTGTTACCTTGCCCTGTGTTCACACTATTGATGTTTCCCTATCTCTCACACTGCATGCTGTGGGCTGCAAGGAGGGGGGGCTGTGCTGCACTTCTGTGTCAGTCTGAGTGTGTGAACGGCTGTGTGCTGTGGAACTTGATGCTATCATGTTTGGGGCACATTACAGCGCCGCTGCGGCGGTCCACCATGTTCTTTATAACTATGTGGTGTATTTTTATTCCACCTTCATGAGGTGGGGGAGCGGCGGTTTCGGCGCCAAACGGCGCCATTTTGGCTGTACTCGCTCCGGCCGCATGGTACACATGCATGGCTGCCATTTTCTTGTAGCCTCCCATAGGCTTTAATGGAGCGCCCTGAATATCAGCAATTCCTTTTCTACAGGAGCACCGATCTGGCCAGCAGCAGCAGCGGTCTCTCCAGGTTTTTTCCCTCTATTCTCTGTATCCTTGCCTGAGTATAACTTCTCCCTGTGGGGGTCCCTGGTGTGGGTGTGCTTGTGTGGCGGTGGGCTACGTTCGCAGCGCCTTATTTAAAGGGGCGGTCACCCATTTTATTTTACTCATTTTGGGGCATGGATTCTCAGGAAAGCAAATTTCCTGTCACATTGGTGGGAAGCCAGGGGACTGCGGTTTTCCCCCTCGGGGGGGGGATTTGGCTGCGATTGTGGCTAGCCTTGCGACTCAGGTGCAATTGCTGATGGCTGCTCAATCCTCAAAAAGGCCCAGAGTTTTCAATTTCCTCTGATTCAGAGGGTGTTGGTGATGGGGCTGCTGTTGCTGGGGTCTCCTTGTCGGGGTCCCGTTCCTCCCTGGACCTTGTAGGGTCAGAAATGGAGGCTGAGATTGAGGGGGTTGATATTTCTCCCCCTGGCTCGTCTGAAGAGCTTGCACTCATGGATGAATTGGTTGCTTCTATCAAGCAAACACTGCGTTTACAGGGTGAACCTTGTCCTCCTGCTGCCTTGGCGGCTTATGGGACGCAGAAAAGACGCAAAACATCGCAGGTATTTCCCTGCATTGATGATTTTCAATGCGCTGTAAAGGAACATTGGCGTAATATACGCAAGCCTTTTGCTATACCAAGTAGGTTAAGCTGCGCTATCCTTTTACGCCCGCTACTGATGGGCGTTGGTGTGTCCCACCTCCGGTGGATCACGCGATAGCGGTTCTGAATAAGCACACTGCGATTCCTGCTGAGGATATCCCGGTGTTCCGGGATGCCACGGACAAACGGACAGAGTCCCTTGCCCGTCATGCCTATTCTATTATGGGTTCTAGGCTGAAAGCTTTATTTGCTTCACTTATGGCGGCCCAGGCTGTCGCGAGCTGGACGCAGGTGCTTAATCGCGTCCTGGTTGCTGATTCTGCCCTCCAGGCGACTTTGGATATGGTGGATCGAATCCACCAGGGTGTCATGTGTTTGTGTGATGCGGACCTGGATATGGTTCCGTTGGCTGCACGTGTACATGGTGTGGCGGTATTGTCTCGCCGTTTTGGTTTGGTTGAAGTGTTGGTCGGTGGACCAATCTTCGCGTAAGACCTTGGCTAATCTGCCCTATGATGGTTCTCGCCTTTTTTGGTGAGTCCCTAGATACGTTAATTAGGGGGATCACGGGTGGTAAGAGCACGCTCTTGCCCTAATCCCACAAGGCTAAGACGGCTCCTGGTAGGAAGCCGTGGACTGGTAAGCAAAAGTCCGGCCAGTCCGGTTCAGCGGCATACAACAGTGCGGCCTGAAGGGGCGCCCTTACCCGACTCTGGGGTGGGGGGACGCTTGCTCGGTTTCCTTCAGCCATGGCTGTCCCGTGTTCGGGACAGGTGGGTTCAGGAAATCGTTCGATCTGGCTACGAGATCGAGTTTCTTTATAGGCCGGAGCGCAGATTTTTTCCCTCAAATCTTCTACTGTCCCCGGAGCGTTTGCGGGATCTGCATCTAGCGGTGCAGGACCTGAGGGCTCAGGGAGTGGTGGCCCCGGTGCCTCATCGGGACAGGTTTCGGGGGTTCTATTCCAATCTGTTCACCGTGCCCGGGAAGGAGGGCAAGGTACGTCCGATTCTGGACTTAAAGGCGCTGAACCGCTTTGTGCGGGTGCGCAAGTTCCGCATGGAATCTCTGCGGTCGGTGGTGGCTGCCCTGGTTCCGGGGGAGTTCATGGCTTCCATCGACTTGAAGGATGCATATCTTCACATCCCGAATTTCGAGGGTCACCAGAGGTACCTTCGATTCGCCATAGCGGAGGATCACTACCAATTTGTGGCGTTGCCCTTTGGTCTCGCCTCGGCTCCACGGGTGTTCACCAAGGTGCGGGCACCGGTTTTGGCTTTGTTGAGAGCCCAGGGCGTCTCTGTCCTAGGGTATCTGGACGATATTCTGGTTCGGTCTGCGACCAGCCAGGGTCTGGAGAAGGCTCTGTCCGTTACAATGCAGTCTCTGCAGGAGTTTGGTTGGACGATAACTTTTCCAAAGTTAGCACTGTGCCCATCGGTTCGTCTCCCTTACCTGGGAATGGTTCTGGACTCTGTCCAGGCGAAGGTCTTCCTACCGGACGACAAACTCAGGACTCTTCAGGAAGGAAGTCAGGTCCCTCAGGGACGCTCCGTCCTCGTCCACTCAGACGTGCATGAGATGTCTGGGATTGATGGTCTCGGCTTTCGAGGCGATTCCCTTCGCCCAGTTTCACACGCGGGGTCTCCAAGCGGAGATCCTGTCCAGGTGGGACGGGCGACCGCGATCTCTGGATCCGGATTTCGTTGGGCCATTGCACCAGAAGGGTTCTTCTGTGGTGGCTCCTGTCCCCGCCGGTGTCAGGGGGCAAGTCTTTTCGTCCTCTCTCATGGACGGTGGTCACCACGGATGCCAGCCTGTCGGGTTGGGGTGGTGTTCTGGGCGTTCTGTCCGCCCAGGGAACTTGGTCGGAGGGGGAATCCTCCCTTCCGGTCAGCATTCTGGAATTGCGTGCGATGATTCTCTGCCTTCAACGTTGGCCGGACAGGCTGCAGGGCTGTCCGGTTCGGGTGCAGACGGACATTGCCACGGCGGTGGCTTACGTCATTCACCAAGGGGACACCAAGAGGGCCCGGGTGGCTCGGGAAGTGGCCGACATTCTGTCTTGGGCCGAGACGCATGTCCCGGCGATATCGGCGGTTCACATTCCAGGGGTTGGAGAACTGGCGGGCGGATTATCTGATGCCGCCAGTCCCTGGACCAGGGGGAATGGCTCCTCCGTCCGGGTGTTCTCCAGATGTTGTGCGCGACGTGGGGTCTTCCGGAGGTGGACCTGTTCACGTCTCGTCTGTACAGCAAGGTGTGCAGGTTCGTGGCAAGGCCACGCGATCCTCGGGCAGACGCGTCAGACGCGTTGGTAGCACCGTGGCATCAGTACCGACTGATGTATGCGTTTTCACCGTTTCAATTGCTGCCCAGGTTCCTTCGCAGGTTGGTCTCGGAACCAAAGCACGGTGATTCTTGTGACACCGGACTGGCCTCGCCGGTCCTGGTACGCAGACCTCGTGCATTTGGCGGTCGACGCCCCGTGGCGTCTGCCTCTTCGGGAAGATCTCTGGTCTCAAGGGCTGATATTTCATCCTGTCTTGCAGTCGCTGGCTTTGCCGGACTGGCTGTTGAAACCGAGGCCCTGAGGGATAGGGGTCTCTCCCCTGAGGTCATTCACACTTTGATCGACGCAAGGAATTTTTTCCTCGGGATAGGTCTTTTACCGTATTTCGGAGGCCTATTTTGCCTGGTGTGAGTTCAGGGGGTCTTCACCTCGCCCGTGGTCGGTGTCTGGGGTGTTGTCCTTCCTTTGAAAGGGTGTTGACAGCGTTTGGCGCTGGCTATGATCAAGGGTCAGGTGTCTGCGATGGCCGTTCTTTTTTCAACGTCCTATGGCATCTATCTCCTTGATTGGCACTTTTGTTCGGGGGCATCTGGTCCCTCCTAGGAGGGTGCCTCTGCCTCCTTGGGACTGGAATCTTGTTCTGTCCGTGTTACAACATGGTTCTTTTTTGAACGGATCGGGTAGATCTCGTTGTCTATGTTGTCCTAGAAGGTCACCTTTTTTGGTGGCGATCAATTCGGCTCGCAGAGTGTCGGAGCTTGCAGCCTGTCCTGCCATTGTCCGTATCTGGTCAATCACTTGGTTAAGGTGGTCTTGCGACCTAACCCTTCTTTTTTTCCGAAGAGGGTTTCAGAATTTCACCTCAATGAGGACATTGTCTTGCCTTCGCCTTGCGCGAAGTCTAAACATTCGGAGGAGGTGGTGTTGCACTCCTTGGATGCTGTTCATGGCGATTAGGGTTTACCTAAAATCGTCTGAGTCTTTTCACAAGTCGGATTCTTTGTTTGTCCTTCCGGGGGTCCTCGGAAAGGCGTGGCGGAGTCGGTTTCTGCCGTCGCCAATTGGTTCAGACAGGCCGTTGAACAGGCCTATGCTTTGAGGGGAAAAGTTTCCCTTATGCCTGTGAGGGCGCACTTCACCAGATCTCTGAGTACGTCTTGGGCCTGTCGTCATGGGGCTTCTGTGGCCCAGGTGTGTAGGGCGGCGACTTGGTCGACCGTGCACACCTTCACTCTGTTCCACAGAGTAGATGTTCAAGCATCGGCAGATGCTTCCTTTGGCCGCAAGGTTCTTAGTGCGGCGGTCCCTTAGGGTCCCTGGTTTTGGTCCTTTGGGCTGTTTGGGATTTCTTTGTATCCCTGGGTTATTTGTTTTTTTCCTGGGTTATTGCTCCCGTTGAGCAAATTTTTTCTCGTGTTGCCCAGCTGGTTTCCTTCCTTTGGTAAGGTTACTTTCTTGATGTGGAGACTGCGTTGCCTTTAGGCGCGGCTGCGTTTCCCATCCCTCATGTTTGCACTGCTTTGGGACGTCCCCATTGTGACGAATATGAAGATGGCGGCGACTGTCGGAGGACGTAAGAGAAAACGGAATTTTTGTAAAATCTTACCTGTAAAATTCATTTCACAGTCGCCACCCCGCCCCTCTTTTGGGGTTTAGGTACTCTACTGCTATTCCACTGAAACTGAAGCAGGAATCAGGAAGCAGGAGGGTATAGACTGAGGGGACCACCCCCTGGGGTGGGGATATGTTAAAAGCTTTAATATTGACATATTCTGTTGCCTAGCTACTCCTACGGAGCAAAGTCTAATACCCCATTGTGACGAATATGAAGATGGCAGCGACTGTCGGAGGACTCAGAGAAAGGAATTTTACAGGTAAGATTTTACAAAAATTCAGTTTTTTTCACATACAGGGTTCAATTCACTAACAGTTATTGCATTCAATATTTGTTCCACATTACCATTTTATATGAAATATGGCATGTGATAGTTAAGTAGACAATTCATTAAATGAAAACATTATAAATATCACAAAATTGGTAAAAATTGGTACTCTATTTTCATATATGTAACTGTAATTTTCAAACCTCATTGGCTGAAAATAACAGTCACTTTTTAAAAAAAAGATACTGTTACTTATTCTAGTGTATTCATTTCGTAAATTGAGCTGAATGTCTATCAAAACTTGAAAAGGATCGAGAGGGCGGTCTAAGATGGCCGCGTGAACAGAGAGCTCTCTTCACTCCATCGGCTCTTCCATAGCTACGGCCCGACATAGCGAGACAGAGCCCAGCCCAGCCCAGCCTTACCCTGCCTCTCCGCAGATTGCCTCACCGCTGTCTGCCGCCGACTGCTGCCGACTGCCTTGCCGACCGCCTTGTAGCCGCATGCCGTACGCTGCTCCCGCTACTCCCGATGCTCCCGGACACTGAAGGGTGGATCGGGCATCTCAGGTACCGCCTCGTACCGTCTTGTACGAGCCCAACACAGGAGCCTCGTTCCAGCCTCGTTCCAGCCTCGTTCCAGTCTCGCTCCAGCCCTGTCCCTGCTACACTCCAGTCTGCCGAGCCTACCGTGCAGAGTACGGAGCGCAGAGAGCGAAGCGGCTGGCCATTGGGAGACATCACGGTGGCATCTCGGAAGACGGAGACGGACACGCAGCGGCAGTTCCTTTACTTCACTCCTCTGCAGTCAGTGGCAGCCCCGTATAAAGGGTACATATATATAAAGCTAAAGGGTAAAGGGTACATATAAAAGGCATACAAAAAGGACAGATATCGAGCCTGCTCCATAGCTATGGCTACACTATGGCTACATTACTGACAGCCACAAAATATTTACGGATATTGGCGGTCATTAGAAGATACATAGGGAACCTTGTCCTCGCCACACACTGTCTCGCCGCGGGAGATCCGCTTTTGCCATACATCCGTTTTTTGCTACATATTGGTCTGCACAGAGTGGCTGGACATTGAGGGAATGGACCTACTTATCTACCTACCTACCTATCTACCTACTCCTTTGAAGCTAGTAGCTTATCATATACAGAGGTCACATACCGGAGGTGGTCTCCTGGGGTTGTTTGTCATGCCTAGACGGAAAATAACCGCCGTGAAACTGCGCAAACTTTCGGAGTTTTATCCGCAGGCACCGCAAACAGCAGCGGGACTCCGCCAAAATGGCGGCAGGGGTGTCCCCGGCTCACAACCACCTCGCCCTCTAGAGATGACACCAGAGGCAGGACACACAACAGCCCAGCAACCGACAGACAACTCACCTATGAGAGTAGCACGCTCAACAGATTCTTCTCCTGCATCACCCTCAATGCAGAGCCCTGCAAAATCTAAGCCAAGGAGGGAAGAGGAAGCACAACAAGAAGACACCCAGCTTTTTACTAAAGGTACCCAGCAGTATAGCAACTCATCTATGGAGATGAGCAGTAATGTCATAAAACCACAGAGCGATTGGGCTTTTACACCACAACCAGATCCCTTTATACATCTCCCAACTACGGGCCAACCAGTATCAGATACGACACTGAAGGAAATGTTATCAATATTTCATACATCTATGCAAAAAAACATTTTAACATCAATTCAGTACTGTCAGAAAGAATTGCACCAGATGGGAGATAGAGTGGAGGTAGTCGAGACCAAGATTGGAGAATTTGTCGAGTCCCACAATGCTTTAATTGATTCTCACCTCTCACAACAAGAAGACATACTGCGCCTGCAAGCCAAAGTAGCTGATTTGGAGGATAGATCGAGGCGAAACAATCTCAAGATAAGGGGAATCCCTGAATCTATACAAACGTCTCAACTATCAGGGTTTGTACACGATCTCTTCTCCAAAGTCATGCCTGATCTCACGGACACTGATCTCACTATAGATAGGGTACATCGCATCCCGAAACCCTCTTTTTTATCTCAAGAGACCCCCAGGGATGTATTGGTGAGAATTCATTTTTTTCAAGTGAAAGAAAAAATCATGGATACCTTTAGGAAAAAGGATCATCTTCCTGATCAGGCTGCGTCACTACAGATCCTTCCGGATTACTCCCAGCACACCCTCCAACTGAGGCGTAATCTCAATACAATCACTAAAGCTCTTCGTGACAATAAAATATTGTACAAGTGGAAATACCCGGCTAAGCTATGTGTGACCCATCTAGGTTCAACTTTTCAGATTATTACTAAGGAACAAGGGCTAAGAAGCCTTCGCCAATGGAATATCCTCCCAGATAAAATCGACTTGCCGGAAGATAGCGACAATCAGAAATCACAGCATCTTCAACCTGATTGGCAAGTCGCCAATCGCTCTTCCAGATCTACTCAACGTCATAAATGAGGACTACCATCTCTTTTTGAGCTAGACGGAGGGAGACCCCCTGTTTTTGAATAGCACCCTACATCGTGCTTTTTTCTTTTTTTTTTTGAATAGCACCCTACATCGTGCTTTTTTTTCTCTCATTGAAGATGCAGCTACAGCTGCGCACTTGGTCTGTTTGGGCCTCGTTTTTTTATATATATGTATTGTCTGTCTGTATGATAGTCTGTATGTTTATATGTTGGTTTTTTATTTCTTTCTTCTTTTTTTTTTCCTTTTATTCCTTTTTGCTTTTGCTTTCTCTTGCAGAACAGGTTTACGATGATTATACGAAGCTTTATGCCACGATCGATATGAAACACCATCATGCTCTGGTCTACCCTTCGGACCGGCACTTAAGACCGGACGAACGTTTTTTTTTTCCTTACCTCTCGCTCCATGTGGACTGAACCACCTCAATTGCAACTTGGCACTGGCCAGAGGCTATCAAATCTAATACATACCTAAGGTATTATCCTTCTAATATATATCAACAATCCATGTTCCAAAACAGAATGTACTATCATGTCTTTACAACTATTATCTTTGAATGTCAGAGGGTTGAACCACCCTGTTAAGAGGTACTCCATGTGGAAGGAAGCATGCTCCCATAGGGCAGATATTCTCGCTATTCAAGAGACACATTTTCAACTTGACCACAGCCCGAGATGCTCCCACAAGGATTACCCGCACATTTTTCAATCCTCAGCAGGGGAAAAAAAAAGAGGAGTCTTGGTGGCAATTAGAGATTCAGTGTCCTTCACCTCCAATAGGGTGGTATTGGACACAGAAGGTCGCTATATTATACTTAACTGCACCATTGATAATTGTTTATACACCATAGTAAATGTGTATGCTCCCAACACGCACCAATTGAGGTTTTTCCGTAAACCGTGGGTAAAAATTAATTAATAAACTTAAATCCGGAAGACTAATTGTTTGCGGAGATTTTAATATGGTGGCAAACCACGGTATGGACGCTTCCTCGGTTCCTTCTTTAGCTACATTCATCCACGCTGAGGGGCTCCATGATGTGTGGCGTTAACAGCACGCAGAGGAGAGGGATTATTCCTACTTCTCCGTGAGCCATAACTCCTACAGTAGAATTGACATGTTTCTAGTTGACATACAAACACTATCGTATGTCACTCATACATCTATTTCTCTCATAACATGGTCAGACCATGCCGCAATTCACATGTCGTTGTCCCACCGCCCTGTCTCCCCTACTACATTTCTATGGCGATGTAACAATTCCATTTTATCAGACCCTGAGTCTCTTAAATTTTTGAAAGCCCAGATGGAAGAATTTTTCTCTATCAACAATACTCCGGATATAGACCCGGCTATGCTGTGGATTACACATAAGGCCTTTGCGAGAGGACTCCTCATTCAGCTAGGGGCTAAGCTGAAGAGGAGGTTCAATCGCAAAATGGAAGATCTCATTCGCGATATCCAAGTTTTGGATACTGCGAATAAAATGACCCCTTCCTTATCCAATGCTTCTAGACTGGGTTCCCTTCGTGTTGACCTTAGAAGACTCTTGTTGGAACGTCATGAAAACATGCTAGCACATCTTCATATGCAGTATTACTCTGCACATAATAAAGCAGGTAAATTTTTGTCATCTAGGATTAAGACAAAGAGAGTTAAAACTAGGATTGAAGGCATTGTGCATCCACATACGGGTAACAAACACTTACACCCACAAGAAATAGCGGATGCGTTCGCTGATTACTACAGCACTTTATATAGTCTTAAGTTAGACAAAGATACCCCTCAACCGACGGACGCATCCATCCGCGATTTCTTACACAACCTTCATTTTCCGACCTTGATGACTGACACATTAACACAACTGAAAAGACCATTCACTATTAAAGAAGTGACTGATACACTTGCAACTATGCCCTTAAATAAGTCTCCAGGCCCTGACGGATTCACAAATGAATATCTCAGGTCCATGCAAGATCAACTAGCACCCCACCTGTTGAATCTTTTCTCAAGTACGGTTAAGTTGGGTACATTACCCACTGAAATGTTACAAGCTAATATCATTACAATCCCTAAAGTTGGTAAATCTCCTACTGATCCCGCTGGCTATAGGCCGATATCTCTCCTGAACAGTGATATTAAGTTATACGCTAAACTTATAGCTAATAGGATCGCATCAATTTTGCCCACTTTGATAAAGAAGGACCAGATGGGGTTCGTCAAGGGGAGGCTCCTGACGATACAAGGCGAGTTATTAACCTGCTCCATCAGGCTGAGCGCACCAAAACGCCTTCTCTGCTCTTATCTATAGATGCAGAGAAGGCGTTTGATCGCGTCCATTGGGGGTATATGAGGGTAGTATTGGAAAAGTTTGGTTTCATTGGACCGATCTTTTCGGCTATTATGAGCTTATATACATCTCCAACCGCTAGAGTGCTCTCTGCGGGCACCCTATCTAAAACTTTTCCAATATTAAATGGCGCGCCAGGGCTGCCCACTTTCCCCTCTGATATTTAATTTATTGATCGAACCTTTGGCGGAAACGTTAAGACAAAATTCTAAGGTCTCTGGCTTTAAAATTCAGCACTTACAACATACCATCACGCTTTTCGCTGATGACATAATTTTGAGCTTGACGAACCCCATCGTGTCCTTACCTGCTGTCCACGATATTTTGCAAACATTTAGTAATATTTCCTACTATAAGGTTAATTTTGATAAATCAGTCATCCTAAATATGGGTATACAGGGCCACTCACTTAGCCATCTTAAGCAAAAATTACCTTACACATGGACCCCCCAAGCTTTGCAATATCTGGGTATAACTTTGACATTTCCGACCTCAGGGCTACAGACATTTAACTTGCGATCACTGATAACTTCTATTTCCAATGATACTAATAAATTAAAGAAGACGGAATTATCATGGGCTGGAAGAATAGCTGCATTTAAAATGACGTGCCTCCCTAAGATATTGTACATCTTTCGCGCCCTTCCGACTCATATTCCTAAACACTATATTAATTCGCTCAACAAACTCTTGCGCACCTTCATTTGGCAGGGGAAACGAGCAAGATGCGCATATTTACATATGATACGACACAAATCAGTTGGTGGATTGGGACTACCAAGCCTTGAGGACTATTACCATGCATCCCGTCTGGCTCCTCTACAGTATTGGTTTACCCATAGAACCCATAAAATATCGCACTATCCAACTCACAGGATTTATATACATTACTTTTGGCACACATGTGGAAACCTATAACAATTCAACCCTCCCGCTAACAATAAGAGCTTCTTTACAGTCCTGGCGTCACCTAACTGCTCAACTACAGTCACAATCACAGCCAAATAACATATCAGTCCCCATACCCCTATCGACAATGTGCATTTTGCTCCCTAGTGTCCATATTAATAAATTGGTGGCAGCAGGTATTGACACAGTAACGCAATTATATCAAGATAATACTATTAAGTCTTTTGCAGCCCTTCAACGAGAATTTTCACTTACCCCCCAGGCTGTTTTTGCTTACATTAGTATAGTGAGCTTCATATCTAAACACCCACTCCCTAAACTTGAAATTCCTCAATCACTTTGGAAATATCTTACAGATCCAAATTCCAAGCTTAAAGGGATATCGGTGTTTTATAATCAATTACAGCAGAAACTTACCTTTTTTAAATCATCTTACATGATGAAATGGGAAAGAGACCTCGGTTTGTCCTTCTGCAACGAGCAATGGAGATGGGCGATACGCATGTCTTATAAAGCAACACAATGTGTCACACACTGGGAACAATTCCAGAAAATAGTTACTAGATGGTACCTGACCCCCTACCGCCTGTCCTCAATATACCCTAAATATGATTCATTGTGTTGGCGAAAGTGTGACCAAACTGGCACAATTTTTCATATATTCTGGTCCTGTAAAGGCCTTATTAGTTTTTGGAGGAAAATCTTTGAAATACTTTCTGAAGTTTCGGGCATACTGATCAAACCTGAACCCGCAATAGCGCTATTATTTTTGGGTATTGAAAATAACGGAATTTTTGTAAAATCTTACCTGTAAAATTCCTTTCTCTGAGTCCTCCGACAGTCGCCGCCTCTTCATATTCGTCACATATGGGGGTATTAGACTTTGCTCCGAAGGAGTAGCTAGGCAACAGAATATGTTAACAATAAAGCTTTAACATATCCCACCCTCAAGGGGTGGTCCCCTCAGTCAATACCCTCCTACTTCCTGCAACCATATCTCAGTTTTAGTGGAATAGCAGTAGAGTATACAGTCAAACCCCAAAAGAGGGGCGGGGGCGGCGACTGTCGGAGGACTCAGAGAAAGGAATTTTACAGGTAAGATTTTACAAAAATTCCGTTTTCTCTTACGTCCTCCGACAGTCGCCGCCTCTTCATATTCGTCACATATGGGGACGTCCCAAAGCAGTGCAAACATGAGGGGTGGGAAACGCATCCGCGCCGAAAGGCAACGCAGTCTCCACATCAAAGAAAGGAACCTTACCAAAGGAAGGAAACCAGCTGGGCAACAGCAAAAATAAGTGCTCAACAGGAGCAACAACCCAGGAAAAGACAAAAAAACCCAGGGGATACAAAAAACTATCCCAACAGCCAGGAGTCCCCAACAAGGGACCCTAGGGAACAGCCGCACTAAGAACCTTGCGGCCAAAGGAAGCATCCGCCGATGCCTGAACATCTACTTTGTAGAATTTTGTGAAAGTGTGCACGGTCGACCAAGTCGCCGCCTTACACACCTGGGCTACAGAAGCCCCATGACGGCAGGCCCAAGACGTACTCAGAGATCTAGTAGAGTGCGCCTTCACAGGCACAGGGGGAACCTTCCCCTGCAAGGCATAGGCCTGTTCAATGGTCTGCCTGATCCATTTGGCGATGGTAGAGGCCGAAGCCGCCATGCCCTTCCGAGGACCCTCTGGAAGAACAAACAAGGAGTCCGTCTTACGAAAAGACTCAGTCGATTTAAGGTAAACCCTTATCGCCCGAACAACATCCAGAGAGTGCAATCTCATCTCCTTTGGATGTTTAGGCTTCGTGCACAACGAAGGCAAAACAATATCCTCGTTAAGATGGAATTCCGAAACTCGTTTCGGCAGAAAAGAAGGATTAGGTCGCAAGACCACCTTATCCAAATGAACAACCAGGTACGGAGACTTGCAGGACAAAGCCGCCAGTTCCGACACTCTGCGAGCCGAAGTGATCGCCACCAAAAAGGCGACCTTTTTGGACAACATAGACAACGAGATCTCCCTGATCTGTTCAAAAGGAGCACGTTGTAACACAGATAGAACGAGATTCAAGTCCCAAGGGGGCAAAGGATCCCTCCTAGGAGGAACCAGATGCCGCACACCCTGAATAAAGGTGCCAACCAAGGAGTTGGAAGCCACGGGACGTTGAAACAGAACGGCCAGCGCAGACACCTGACCCTTTATCGTAGCCAGCGCCAAACGCTGATCGACACCCGTCTGAAGGAAAGACAGCACACGGGAAACCGAGTACGTGCGTGGTGAAAACCCCCTGGACTCACACCAGGCAAAATAGGCCTTCCAAGTACGGTAATAAACCTTCCCCGAGGAAGACTTCCTCGCGTTGATCAAAGTATGAACGACCTCTGGAGAGAGACCCTTCTCCTTCAGGACCTCGGTCTCAACAGCCAGGCCGTCAAAGCCAGCGACTGTAAAGCAGGATGGTAAATCGGTCCTTGAGACAGTAGATCGTCTCGAAGAGGCAGACGCCAAGGGGCGTCGACCGCCAGATTCACGAGGTCTGCGTACCAGGACCGGCGAGGCCAGTCCGGTGCCACAAGAATCACCGTGCTGCGTTCCGAGTGTAACCTGCGAAGGAACCTGGACAGCAACTGAATCGGTGGAAACGCGTACATCAGCCTGTACTGATGCCACGGGGCCACTAACGCGTCCGACGCGTCTGCCCGAGGGTCGCGCGTCCGTGCCACGAACCTCTTCACCTTGTAGTTGAGGCGAGACGCGAACAGGTCCACATCTGGAAGACCCCACTTCGCGCACAACATCTGGAAGACAGCCGGGTGGAGAGACCATTCCCCCTGATCCAGGGTCTGGCGACTCAGATAGTCCGCCTGCCAGTTCTCCACTCCCGGAATGTGAACCGCCGTTATCGCCGGGACATGAGTCTCGGCCCAAGATAGAATGTCGGCCACTTCTCGAGCCGCTCGGGCACTCCTGGTGCCCCCTTGGTGGTTGATGTAGGCCACCGCCGTGGCATTGTCCGTCTGCACCCGAACCGGGCAGCCCTGCAGCCGGTCCGTCCAGCGATGAAGACAGAGCCTTATCGCACGCAATTCCAGAATGTTGATCGGGAGGGAAGACTCCCCCTCCGACCAGGTCCCCTGGGCGGACAGAACGCCCAGAACACCACCCCAGCCCGACAGGCTGGCATCCGTGGTGATTACCGTCCACGAGATCGGACGAAACGACTTGCCCCCGGACACCAACGGGGACTGGAGCCACCACAGAAGGTTTTCCCTGGTGCGATGACTCAACGAGATCTGAAGATCCAGAGATTGAGGTCGCCCGTCCCACCTGGACAGGATCTCCGCTTGGAGACCCCGCGTGTGAAACTGCGCAAAAGGAATCGCCTCGAAGGCCGAGACCATCAATCCCAGACATCTCATACACGTCCGCAGAGACGAGTGTGGAACGTCCCTGAGGGACCTGACTTCCTCCTGAAGAGTCCTGAGTTTGTCTTCCGGCAGGAAGACCTTCGCCTGCACCGAGTCCAGTATCATTCCCAGATAGGGGAGACGAACCGACGGACTCAGTGTCGACTTTGGAACATTTATCGTCCAACCAAACTCCTGCAGAGTTTGCATTGTGACAGACAGGTCCACCTCCAGACCCTGTCTGGTCGCAGACCGAACCAGAATGTCGTCCAGATACCCCAGGACAGAAATGCCCTGGGCCCTCAATAATGCCAGAACCGGTGCAAGCACCTTGGTGAAGACCCGCGGAGCCGAGGCGAGACCAAAGGGCAACGCCACGAACTGGTAGTGATCCTCCGCAATGGCAAATCGAAGGTATCTCTGATGACCCTCGAATATGGGGATGTGAAGGTACGCATCCTTCAAATCGATGGAGGCCATGAATTCCCCCGGAACGAGGGCAGCCACCACCGAGCGCAGGGATTCCATGCGGAACTTGCGAACCCGCACAGAGCGGTTCAGAGCCTTCAAGTCCAGAATCGGACGAACCTTGCCCTCCTTCCTGGGCACGGTGAACAGATTGGAATAAAACCCCCGAAATCTGTCCCGATGAGGCACCGGAACCACCACTCCCTGAGCCCTCAGGTCCCGCACCGCCAGGTGCAGATCCCGCAGGCGCTCTGGAGACAGTTGAAGATTTGAGGGAAAAAATCTGCTCTCCGGCCGAGAGAGAAACTCGATCTTGTAACCAGATCGAACGATTTCCAGAACCCACGGGCCAACCAGGGCTGAAGAAAACCGAGCAAGCGTCCCCCCACCCCAAAACTGGGTGAGGGCGCCCCTTCAGGCCGAACTGTTATGGGCTGCAGGTCCGGATTGGCCGGACTTCTGTTTCCCAGACCAGGGCTTCTTCTGAGAGCCTTGGCCTTTGAACGGTTTGCCCTTGTAGTGCGGCCGAAAGGCACGAAAGGACCCCTGAGGGGGCCGAAAATTAGCATGCTTCTTCCCAGAAGCCCCCTTAGCCTTGGGGAAATGGGGCAAGAGAGTACTCTTACCCCCGGTGATCCCCTTAATCAACACATCCAGGGACTCCCCAAAAAGGCGAGACCCATCATAAGGCAGATTGGCTAAGGTCTTACGTGAAGATTGGTCCACCGACCAACATTTCAACCAAACCAGGCGGCGAGACAACACCGCCACGCTGTGCACACGTGCAGCCAACGGAATCAGGTCCAGGTCCGCATCACACAGATACATGACACCCTGGTGGATCTGATCTACCATATCCAGGGTCGCCATATCCGAATCGGCCACTAGGACGCGCCTAAGCATCTGCGTCCAACTTGCGATCGCCTGGGCCGCCATGAGAGAAGCAAACAGAGCCTTAAGCATAGAACCCGTAACAGAATAAGTATGACGGGCAAGAGACTCCAGTCTCCTATCCGTGGCATCACGGAAAACAGGGGAACCCTCTGCAGGAATCGCAGTGGCTTTGTTCAAAACCGCAATTGCATGATCCACTGGCGGAGGCACACACCACCGTTCATCAGTGGCAGGCGAGAAAGGATAACGCAGCTTGAATTTACTTGGTACCGCAAAAGGCTTGCGCAGATCGCGCCATTGATCCTTAACAGCGCGCTGAAAATCAGCATTGCAGGGAAAAACCTGCGGCGTCCTGCGTTTCCTCTGCGTCCCATAAGCCGCCAAGGCAGCGGGGGGACACACTTCGTCCTGCAAACGTAGCGTCTGCTTAATGGAAGCAATCAACTCATCCATGATTGCAAGCTCTTCAGGCGAGCCAGGGGGAGAATTATCAACCCCCTCAACTTCAGCCTCTACCTCAGACCCCACTAGATCAAGAGAGGAGCGGGACCCCGATAAGGAGGCCCCTGCCAGAACAGCCCCATCACCTTCACCCTCAGAATCAGAGGACAGAGCAACTCTGGGCCGTTTAGTAGATTGAGCAGCCACCAGCATTTGCACCTGGGCAGCAAGGCCAGCCACAATAGTGGCTAAATCTCCCCCTGGGGGGGAAACAGCGGTCCCCTGGCTTTCCACCAATACTGTAGGAAACTTGCCCTCCTGAGAATCCATTGCCCCTGTAATGCCAGACAACCAAGGGTTAACTGCCCCCTTTTAGCAAGCGCGGCAAGCGCAGCCCACCGCACCACACTCAGGCACAATGAGACCCCCACAGGGAATATACAAACTGAATACAGGCAATGGATAGCAAGAACAGAAGGATAAAACCTGAGGAGACCCCGCTGCTGCTGCTGCCTCGATCGGTGTTCCTGGAAAGAGGAAGTGATGCTGCCAGGGCGCTCTATGTAAGCCTATGGAGGCTACAAGAAAATGGCCGCCGTGCATGTAAACCATGCGGCCGGAGCGGGCGCCGGTAAAATGGCGTCGTTTGGCGCCGAAAACGCCGCTCCACAGTGCATAAAAACACACACATTACATCCCAATATAAGGATACATGTTAGATCGCCGCAGCGATCGCTGTATATGCCCAAACATGCCAAGAAAAAACATGCCCCACAGCACACAGCTTCTCACACAGCCCAGCCTGACACACACAGTGTCATACAGCTCCCCCCCCCCCTTGCAGCCCACAGCATGCAGCCGAGAGATAGGGAGACAAGCAGTGTGATTAAAGGCAGGTTACACAGTCCCAGACTGAGACCCCCCCAGACAGACAGGTCCCCACATAAATACACTTACCTCACATGGCGTGGGGAACCCGCACAGGCGAACAAGCCGCTGCACATGAGGCAGGGAGAGTCGCAATTCAAGACGCACACAATGGAGGTTAAGAAACCGCACAGCGTCCGGTGAGGTAGCCACCTCACCAATCATCCCTGCACCGAACAGGGATGGGTCGTTCACTGTGCCAGGAGCGTTACCTGGCAGAACGCTCGATGGCAGACTGGGAAGCCACTGACCCACGACCTGCGACCAGGGGGATCAGCCCGAGACCCAGTCCGCATGATCCTCTTCGTCCGAAGAACTAACTAATGCTGACAAAAATAACAGCTAAGTAAAGATAGAGAGAAAACTCAAACAAAATATTAAAAAGAAGAAAGAGTCTGGGACAGAAAGTCCCAGCACAGAGAGAGCCAGCCACTCATGACAAGCTAGACATTAAAACTGAGATATGGTTGCAGGAAGTAGGAGGGTATTGACTGAGGGGACCACCCCTTGAGGGTGGGATATGTTAAAGCTTTATTGTTAACATATTCTGTTGCCTAGCTACTCCTTCGGAGCAAAGTCTAGTACCCCCATATGTGACGAATATGAAGAGGCGGCGACTGTCGGAGGACGTAAGAGAAATACCATTTGATATCAGAACGGTATTTATACACATATTGATAGCAGCCAAAACAGTAATCGCTAGATGTTGGAAACAACCTATAGCCCCTTCCCATATAGAGGTAATAAGTTTAGTTAACCAACACTTTTCTTTGGAAAAGGCATATGCCTATTCAGTGTTTCGTAGTAATAAATTTCATACAGCTTGGCTTCTCTGGCAACAAAGCCCCTATTTTCACAGTGTTTAACGGAAAATTGAGGCCGGTGGATGGCGTGACTCAGAGCATGATGGTGTTTCCCCTGGTATCTTTCTTGGCATCTTCCTAGGTATCTCCTATGTATTTCCTATATATTCCCTAGGTAGTCTCCTAGGTTTTGAACGTATACAGTATTGGACTTCTTCGCCTCCTGTTCTTGCTATATATAATCTCACAATGCATTGTAATCAACATATTTATATCAATATTTTCTCTTTTCTTTTTTTTTTTTTTTTTCCTTTCATTATTTTATTTTAATTTATTATGCTTCCCATATGTTTGTCTCCCTTTTGTGAAAATCAAATAAAAATTAATTGAAGTAAAACTTGAAAAGTAGCTGTCCAATTCCAACCCTAAAAAAATATTTATTCCTTAACACTCCACATCCTCCACCCTCTACCCTCCACCCCATACCACACAACACCTCTGGGGGGCTATTGGGTCCTCTATCAATTCTATCTTCTTTAAACCCACACAAAATGAAAGAAAGAGCTGCACTGCTGACACTGGGTATGATGTGCAGTTCCACAGCGCAACCATGACAGGAAAGTCTGAGGTGCTTTATGTCTGGGATGTGATTAACTGATTAATTGTATTTTACCAATTGTAACACTTGTTTGAGGAATTATCTACATGTAAAGTTTTAGCAATATTTTTTAGATTCATTCTCCAGAAAGAATTGCAACACTAAGTAGGGAATTTGGTAAGAAGGAATAATGTACTAGGTGTACTTTATGAATTCACCCTGAACCTATACACAGTTCAGTTACTTCTTTGCTGCGGTCATTCACAATACTCCACTATTGTTGATAGAGCAAATTTCCCCACAGGAGGCGATCATTATCTCTTTAATGTAATATTGTGAAACAAGGTATTTCACATTTATAATATAACTTGTAAGACTTCCCCAAGCAAATGTTTACATAAAAAAATGCTGTATGGTGGCTGAGTGGTTAGCTCCCTGTCTTTGGTGTACTTAGGTTCAGTCCCAGCTAGAACACTATTTGAAATGTGAATATTCTTCAGCTTTTGAGTGCGTTTCCTCCTAACAGTGTGAATTGCTATTACTGTATTTTAACCTCATTTAATATCCTAAATAAAGAATTAAAACCCGCCCAAAAAAAAACACAGTAGAATGTTAAGGAAACCTACCAGGAGATAAATGTTGAAGCATAGGCTTCTTTATAAACTTCTCCTGTTGGGGGACAAACTTTTGCATAAATTATAAAATTGGGGGGACATTAATAGAAACCAATAATATGAATAGAAATGAGCATTGATAACAAGAATGAAAAATAAATATAACAGTACATTTGGTTGACATTTTGTTGGATTTGAAGATTTGCAAGACTTTTGCCTTCATTTTGTAACAGACATTTATCTGCCATGATTGTATCAAATATACATATATACAGTGGAAAAAAATATATATACGTGTATATTAGGGGTCGGTTTTTCATTGCCGATACCGACACCGATATTTTAGCCATTGCATATCGGTATTGGCTGAACATGTTAATGTTTGTTTATTAACATTTTTTAACATTAAGGGCTCGTTCTTCACACCTTAACTGCATGAAAACTGATAGGAAAACCACACTTGCAGGGACATCAGTTTCACATCATCTGATTGTGAATGATGCATAAACTGCTGCAGTAGTGCACTCATTCACTGCAATAATTTTAAATCACTACTGCAGTGCAGTCAGTGCAAAACTGCTAGAAAAAAGCTAAGCAACAGCTAGACAGTGGATTGGAGTCAGTGGACTACCGCCGCAGTAGTCCACTGACTGCAATGATTTTAAATCACTACTGCAGTCAGTGCAAATTAAACTGCTATAAAAAAGCTAGACAACAAACAGCTAGATAGTGGATTGGAGGAGTCAGTGGACTAATGCTGCAGTAGTGCACTCACTGCAATGATTTTAAATCACTAACTGCAGTCAGTGCAAAACTGCTAGAAAAAAAGCTAGACAGAGGGGAGTCAGTGGACTACTGCTGCAGAAGTACACTCACAATAATTTTAAATCACTACTGCACTACTGCAGTGACTGCACTGCAGTAGTGATTTAAAATTATTGCAGCAGTGAGTGGCGCACTACTGCAGCAGTAGTCCACCAACTCCAATCCACTGTCTAGCTTTTTTTCTGCAGCGCAGCGCAGTGCAGTCAGTGCAAAACTGCTAGAAAAAAAGCTAGACAGTGGAATGGATTGGAATGGAGTGGGCACTAGTACTATACTACTACACTTTCAATACTCCCAGTTAAGTAGAACATTATTATGGTGCAGAAAGCATTACATTTCAGCATGTTCACCAGTTAAATGGCTTCTATTTTTTTCATAAATTGCTTCCACTTCACTGAAAACACGCTCAATTGGTACCGACGAAGGAGGAGCAGAAAGGTATCTTCTAGCATGAGAAGCAAATCTTTTGTAGCGTGCCTCATTTTCTTTCCACCACTGAAGAGGATCACCACTTATTCTGTCAATTACTAGTTCCTTCAAATAGTAATGAAGTTCATCATCCAGACTCATTATTGCAGATTCAGAAGAATCCTCTGCATGAGGCCCCAATAAAACACTGAACATGGCATCTATTTGACCACAATGAAGTTTCTCTTCATGTTCGTTGTCTTTTGGGACATTTTTCTCTTTTTGAAGCATCCTGATCTTCCACATTAGAAACCTGCTCTTCTTTACTTTTCTTTTCAGCAGGAACCTCCTGTTGAATATCTTCTGTCAGCCATTGTTTTGCCTTGGCTAATACATCATCAGAAGAGAAAGGATGGTTCTTGTATCGAGGATCCAAAAGACATGCAAGCACAACATTTTTATTCTCTTCTCTTCTTGGGTAGGCCAAGGTCTTCCTGAATGCACCTCAGTCGCTGCTTGGCAAGGATTGAATGGTGGAAATGGCCTGCACACCTCTTGAGCATGCTAATTATGTCAAGCAAAGCGCTCTGGATTGACAGATCATCATTTACCAAAAGTTGGAGGGTGTGTGCCATGCAACTGAGGTCTCACACTTCAGAAAGTCTCATTCCTTTCACCATGTTCACTCCGCTGTCTTGAAACACAAGCATCACTCAGTCTTTGGTGATTCCCCATTCTTCTAGCATGCCTGGAAACCTTTCTCTAATGTACTCCCCAGTGTGGGATCCTTGTATCAGTTTTGTATTCTACGCCAAATGCCTTCTTGTTCATCCGCTGTCAATGAAGTGGCATGTAAGACTCATTAGTGATTCTGTTTGTCCTGACCAGCAGTCAGTCGTGAATGAGAGTGAGTTGCCAGCATTCTCTGGTTTAAGCATAGCCTTTACTTTCTCAATGACCTTTTGGTGAATCTTTCCCAGCATTTCGGTTCGATAATACTTGTCACTCTTTAGTGTGTACCTTGGCTAAACTATGGACATCAACCGCTTAAATCCAGAGTCAGACACCATTGTAAAAGGCTGGTTATCAGTGACCATCATCTCTGTGATTACTCTGTCCAGCAGTTGGGATCTTCCATTAGATTGTAGCCACCTGTTTTTTTTTTCTGAAACATATCTGTTATTGTTGCCTGGGATAGTGATGTTTCCCCTTGTGATTCATTCTGTTTTTTTCTGTGCAGCATGATATAATTCAACATGACGAACTCTTAGATGAGCCCAAAGATTTTACGTATTTTTGTTTTTTGCAGTTATTGATCCCATGCTTACATTGTTTGTGCATGTGTTGCACATTGCTGCTGCTTTTCCTGGAGATGTAGTGTAGTCCTAGACCACACTTTTAATTTTTCTATCTGCATCCATCTCCATTGAAATTTGAAAGACACTACTGAAATTGAATATAGGCTTAAACAATCTGGCTGTCTGGCACCCTGTAATGATGAGTGGCTGGCACCCTTTGGTGGGTGTCTGGCTGGCACCCTGTGGTGGGTGGCTGGCTAGCTGGCACCCTTTGGCAGGTGGCTGGCTGGCTGGCCCCCTTTGGTGGGTAGCTGGCTGGAACCCTGTAGTGGGTGGCTGGCTGGCTGGCACACTGTGGTGGGTGGCTAGCTGGCACCCTTTGGTGGTTGGCATGGACCCTTTGGTGGGTGGCTGGCTGGCACCATGTGGTGAATGGCTGGCTGGCACCCTGTGGTGAGTGGCTGGCTGGCTGGCACCCTTTGGTGGGTGGCTGACTGGCACCCTTTGGTGGTTGGCATGGACCCTTTGGTGGCTGGCTGGCACCCTGTGGTGAGTGGCTGGCACCCTGTGGTGAGTGGCTGGCTGGCTGGCACTCTTTGGTGGGTGGCTGGCTGGCACCCTTTGGTGGGTGGGTGGCTGGCTAGCACCCTGTGTGGTGGTTTTCTGGCTGATACAGGCCCAGGGCCTGTGGCTGGCTAGCTGGTACAGGCAGGGCCTGTGGCTGGCTGGCTGGTACAGGCCTGTGGGTGTGTGGGTAGCTGGTTGGCTGGCACTGGGCAGCTGTGGGTGGGTGTATGTATGTGGCTGCTGTGTTAAACACACTGTGTGCACTGTACACTGCACTGTAAACTCACTGTCCCGAAACTCCCCGACTCCAGATGAGGCTGAGGGAGGTGGCCTAAGAAGGCAGAAGCTGTCCCAGTGCACGGAGGTGCATGGCACAACATTCGCAATGACGTCATGACAATATTGTCAATATCTGTAACCTCCGGGGCCGATTCCGATATATCGGGTAAAGTGCGTATTGGCCCTCGATATATTGGCCTTGCCGGTAATCGGTCGATCCCTAGTGTATATACAGTATACCCGCACTAATGGATGTGGTAAGAAATAATAAATAAACTATGTGAAATAGTGAATGTTATAGGTGAGGTTGCTGCTCCTTTAAAAGGTGCAGTGCCTTAAATCATATATATGTGTAAAAAGGGTGCTCCCACTATGAAAACCTAATATGTGTAAATGGTATCATAAACTCATATATATATATATATATATATATATATATATATATATATACACAATATCAAAGCCAATAGAAGTCAAGATCAAAATCAATAAAAGTCCATCATATACTGTATATACTCGAGTATAAGCCAAGTTTTTCAGCATGTTTTTTCAAGATGAAAATGCCCCCCTCGACTTATACTCGAGTCACTGGCTTCACTGTGTTTTTAAAAATGGCGCCGATCTGCGCCGACGTGTCACTGCGCATGTGCGGCATGCCCGGGAATAGCTGAACGTGTTCGGGTTTTCCTGAGCCTCGGCGGAGCATTTGTGGTGACATAGTATTGGCACCGGGCAGCACGATTTTTATATCGAAAGCGGCTCACCGACAGGTAAGTGAGACTCCTCCGCAGCCCCTTCATTTCCTCATGCAGTGCTGCGTGCATGGTACAGGACATTCTCCTGTACCATGCCCGCAGCACTGCATCTCCTGTGCCATGCCTGTACATACTGTGCCATGCCTGTACTTACTGCGCCATGCCTATACCTACTGTGCCATGCCTGTACCTACTGTGCCATGCCTGTACATACTGTGCCATGCCTGTACATACTGTGCAACGCCTGTACATACTGTGCCATGTCTGTACTTATTGTGCCATGCCTATAGCGTCACCTGTGCTATGCCTATACCGTCACCTGTGCCATGCCTATACCATGACCTGTGCCATGCCTGTACCATGACCTGTGCCATGCCTGTACCATGACCTGTGCCATGCCTGTACCATGACCTGTGACATGCCTGTGCCATCACCTGTGCCCTGACCTGTGCCATGCCCTTACCATGACCTGTGCAATGCCTATACTATGACTGCGCCATCTCCTGTTCCATGCCCGCAGCCCCTGTTTTGTGTCTTGTAGTGGTCCAGTTGGGTCCAGTAGCTGCTGCATTTCCCACCCTAGGCTTATACTCGAGTCAATAAGTTTCCCCACTTTTTTGTGGTAAAATTAGGGGTCTGGGCTTATATTCGGGTCGGCTTATACTCAAGTATATACGGTAGGTGAGAATTATTGCAGTTCCATAATAATTAAAGTGCTGAGGTGCCAAATGCTGTAAATAAAATTGGTGCAGTCCGTGCTCCCCTCCTGTGCCCACTCACTCACCAGTTGCTATATACTCTAATAACAGAAGTAATGTGCGCTTTGCAAAACATCTCAGATGCTGGAATTAGTTGTTCTCCAATGGACAGACATGGGAGTAAGTCACACATGTGCAAGTCATAAGCAAGTCTCAAGTCTTAACCTTCAAGTCTCAAGCAAGTCCCAAGTTACTGTGGCAAAAAGCAAGCAAGTCAAGTCGAGTCCCTGCTAGAAGTCAAGCAAGTCAAGTCAAGTCATTTATTTTGGTCAAGTCACAAATCAAGTCAAAATACTGATCTACCCCAATTTTCACCTTTAAATCAGTTAAAAGTCATTGGTCAGGAAAGGTTTTGTTTTATTTTCAACATTAACAAAAATGCAAGTGCTTTTTTCTTGGCATATTAAAGAAACACTTTGAATGTCCAAACAGCTCAAAATCCTTCGTCCGGTTATGTTTCAACACCACAGTCACTAAAAACATGTTAAGTATTTCCATTGTTAAACGGCCAGTGTCCTAAAAATCAGAACACACTGAGGTGTTTTAAGTGACTGTGGTGTCAGAAACATAACAGGCACATTGCTTTAACACATCTTGAGAAAATGCAAATATTTAATAACTTAAAAAAGTAAAGTCATTTTGAGTCATATGTCTCAAGTCAAAGTCAAGTCTCAAGTCATGAATACCAAGTCAAAGTCAAGTCAAGTCTTTTATTAATTTTAGTCAAGCAAGTCTCAAGTCCTCAAACTGGTGACTTAAGTCTGACTTAAGTCAAGTCATGTGACTCAAGTCCCCCACCTCTACCAACGGAATTCCTTTTTTGTGGGTGCGGATTCCCTTCATGTATAGTATAATGCCCGAAGAGAGGAGGAATATATAGCTTAATTCCATTAATTAAAATAATACTAAAAACACAATATTGCACTCAATTTGTACAAGGTAAAACAAGCATAAAAAACAGGAACTGGAAGTACGCCGCCATTTGCGTGTCACCAGTCGGATCTGACGTCACCACCCACGGTCACTTGGCGCGCTTCGTCCCTCCCACAGGACATTATCAAAGGCTATCAAACTTTTGCTTAAGTTACAAAATTGTGGAGCATAATAGAAACCAATAATATGAATAGAAATGAGCATTGGTAACAAGAATACAAATAAATATAACATTACATTTGGTTGACATTGTGTTTAATTTGAATATTTGCAAGACTTTTGCCTTCATTTTGTAACAGACATTTTTCTGCCATTTTATATGAAATATACATATATACAGTATAAATGTATAGTATATCTATATCAATATATATATCAATATATATATATCAATATATATATATATATATATATATATATATATATATATATATATATATATATATATATATATATATATAAATATATATATATATATATATATATATATATATATATATATATATATATATATATATATGTATATATATATATATATATATATATATATATATATATACTGTTTACCCTTATAGATGTATACAGTACATACAGTGCCTTGCGAAAGTTTTCGGCCTCCTTGAACTTTGCAACCTTTTGCCACATTTCAGGCTTCAAACATAAAGATATAAAACTGTAATATTTTGTGAAGAATCAACAACAAGTGGGACACAATTTATTGTATATTTCAAACTTTGTTAACAAATAAAAAACTGAAAAATTGGGCGTGCAAAATTATTCAGCCCCTTTACTTTCAGTGCAGCAAACTCTCTCCAGAAATTCAGTGAGGATCTCTGAATGATCCAATGTTGACCTAAATGACTAATGATGATAAATAGAATCCACCTGTGTGTAATCAAGTCTCTGTATAAATGCACCTGCACTGTGATAGTCTCAGAGGTCCGTTTAAAGCGCAGAGAGCATCATGAAGAACAAGGAACACACCAGGCAGGTCTGAGATACTGTTGTGGAGAAGTTTAAAGCTGGATTTGGATACAAAAAGATTTCCCAAGATTTAAACATCCCAAGGAGCACTGTGCAAGCGATAATCAGACCACTGCAAATCTACGAAGACCTGGCCGTCCCTCTAAACTTTCAGCTCATACAAGGAGAAGACTGATCAGAGATGCAGCCAAGAGGCCCATGATCACTCTGGATGAACTGCAGAGATCTACAGCTGAAGTGGGAGACTCTGTCCATAGGACAACAATCAGTAGTATACTGCACAAAGCTGGCCTTTATGGAAGAGTGACCAGAAGAAAGACATTTCTTAAAGATATCCATAAAAAGTGTTGTTTAAAGTTTGCCACAAGCCACCTGGGAGACACACCAAACATGTGGAAGAAGGTGCTCTGGTCAGATGAACCCAAAATCGAACTTGTTGGCAACAATGCAAAACGTTATGTTTGGCGTAAAAACAACACAATTCATCACCCTGAAAACACCATCTCCACTGTCAAAAACGGTGGTGGCAGCATCATGGTTTGGGCCTGCTTTTCTTCAGCAGGGACATGGAAGATAGTTAAAATTGATGGGAAGATGGATGGAGACAAATACAGGACCATTCTGGAAGAAAACCTGATGGAGTCTGCAAAAGACCTGAGACTGGGACGGAGATTTGTCTTCCAACAAGACAATGATCCAAAACATAAAGCAAAATCTACAATGGAATGGTTCACAAATAAACATATCCAGGTGTTAGAATGGCCAAGTCAAAGTCCAGACCTGAATCCAATCGAGAATCTGTGGAAAGAACTGAAAACTGCTGTTCACAAACGCTCTCCATCCAACCTCACTTTTGCAAGGAGGAATGGGCAAAAATTTCAGTCTCTCGATGTGCAAAACTGATAGAGACATACCCCAAGCGACTTACAGCTGTAATCGCAGCAAAAGGTGGCGCTACAAAGTATTAACTTAAGGGGGCTGAATAATTTTGCACGCCCAATTTTTCAGTTTTTTATTTGTTAAAAAAGTTTGAAATATCCAACAAATTTCGTTCCACTTCATGATTGTGTCCCACTTGTTGATTCTTCACAAAAAATTACAGTTTTATATCTTTATGTTTGAAGCCTGAAATGTGGCAAAAGGTCGCAAAGTTCAAGGGGGCCAAATACTTTGTAAGCCTTCAAATTCTAAAATCCTTATTAAATTAAATTATTTTTCCCATTAGGCTACCTTGGCACAGGCACTTTGCCCCAATGTAAATGGCGGTGGCATTAATTTATTTATTCCTGTTTTTGTGTTAAGCGGCTAGCTATGGCTTCTGAGCATGTACACTTCAATGATGGGTTGTTGGCAGCCGCAGTTATTTGTGGCTGTTTGCACAGCTAGCAATTACCGGAAGTGATTGCTGCTGGACATACACAAAGTTAAATTAAGCTTCCTAAGCCCCTTTGGTTCTTTAAGGGTGTCCAGGAGCAGAAAGGGGACTCTTTTCTTATGCTTGAGAGCAGGTGGAGAAATCAGAAGTAACATGGCTCCTGGCAGTGTTTTGGTCAATCCGGCCTAAGCAGTGAACAAGTTGTCCCTCAGTGGAGTGATATAGGGAGAAGTTAGCAGTTAACATTTACTGCTGGTGCCTGGTTGGACACTTGACACTGATGGCTGTAATTATTACTATTATTATTATATAGGATTTATATAGCGCCGACAGTTTACGCATCGCTTTACAACTAGAGGGTAGACAGTACAAATACAATACACTTTAATACAGTAGGAATCGGAGGGCCCTGCTTGTTAGAGCTTACAATCTAAGAGGTAGGGTCAAGTGATACAAGAGATAATAACTGTGGGGGATGGGCTGATAGAGAAAATAAAAGTACAGTTTTTAGGTGGATGCCAGATAGGTTTCTCTGAAGAGATGTGTTTTCAGGGATCGTCTGAAAGTAGACAAAGTAGGAGATAGTCGGACAGGTTAGGGTAGAGCATTCCAGAGGATTGGAGAAGCTTGGGAGAAGTCCTAGAGGCGAGCATGGGAAGTGGTTACAAGGGAGCTGGAGAGCAGGAGGTCCTGGGAGGAAAGAAGAGAACAAGTTGGTTGGTATTTTGAGACCAGATTAATGATGTAGCTGGGCGCCAAAGTTATGGATGACTTTGTAAGTTATGGTTAGTAACTTGAATTGAATTAGTTGGTTGAATGGCAGCCAATGGAGGGATTGGCAAAGAGGGGTAGCAGACACAGAGCGGTTTGTAAGGTGGAGGAGCCTGGCCGCAGCATTCATGATGGACTGAAGGGGGGATAGCCTTTTTAAAGGTAAGCCAATGAGAAGGGAGTTGCAGTAGTCGAGACGAGAGATAACCAGGGAGTGGATTAGAAGCTTTGTCGTATCATTGGTTAGGAAGGGACGTAACTTGGAGATGTTGCGGAGGTTGAGACGGCAAGCTTTGGACAGTGACTGGATGTGTGGCCGAAAGGATAGTTCAGAGTCCAGGATTATACTTAGGACCTTGGCATGGGTGGGTTGATAGTTGTGCCGTTGATGTTGACAGAGAAATCAGGGGAAGAGGAACATTGGGGAGGAAATATCATGAGCTCGGTTTTAGATAGGTTGAGTTTGAGGAAGTAATGTGACATCCAGACTGATGTGTCTGTTAGTAAGCTGGTGATGCATGAGGAGACTGATGGAGTGAGCTGAGGGATGGAGAGATAGATTTAGGTGTCATCAGCGTAGAGATGATATTGAAAGCCATGGGAGGCAATCAGCTGACCCAGGGAAGAGGTGTAGATTGAGAAAAGGAGCTGTTTAAGAATAGAACCTTGGGGGACCCAGACAGAAAAAGGAAGAGGAGAGGAGGTAGTAGAGTTGTAGGTAGCACTGAATGTCTGTTGGGATAGGTAGGATGAGAACCAGTGAAGAGTACGGTCAGGGAGGCCAAAGGAGAGGATTTTTTTGAGGAGAAGGGTGTGGTCTACTGTGTCAAATGTAGCAAAGAGGTCCAGGAGCATTAGTACAGAATAGTGTCCATTGGTGTTTGCTGTTAGTAGGTCATTTGTGAGTTTAAGGAGAGCAGTTTCAGTGGAATGTTGAGGGCGAAATCTGGACTGAAGGGGATCAAGAAGATTGTTCTTAGTTAGATGGTCGCTCAGTTGGTTGTAGACCAATCGTACAAGGAGTTTGGAGGAGTAGAGGAGTAAGGAGATGGGGCGTAGAAGATTTGTGGGGTCCAGTGAGGGCTTTTTAAGGATGGGAGTGACTAGCACGTGTTTTAGAGAATTAGGGAAGATGCCAGAAGAGAGGGAAAGATTCAAGATGTGAGTTAGAGAGCGTAGAATAGAGTCAGAGGGTGAGCATAGCATGTGCAAAGGAGCAGGATCCAGGGGTCAGGTGATTAGATGGATGTTAGATAAAAGTCCAGCAACCTCATTAATACTAGCAGAGTGGAATGAGGGAAGTAATGATTGTACCTGTGGATATGGGTTTTTCAGTGGGGGAGGCTTCTGCACATTGGAGATCTCCTCGCGAATTGTATCGATCTTATTTTTGAAGTGATTGGCGATCCCCTGGGCAGTGAGTGAGTTAGAGGGTGGAGTTGGTGCATGACAGAGTAGAGAGTTAAAGGTAAAGAAGAGATGACAGGGACTAGAAGAGAATGTTTGGATGAGTGTGATAAAATAGGTTTGCTTGGCAGCCAGTGAGGAGGCTGGAATAGTATTTTAGAAGGGCAGATTTATATTGGTTGAAGTCTTCCAATGACTTAGTCTTACGCCACAGGCGCTGAAGAGCGTGGCAGCATGACAGCCCCTTTACATTACAGTGCCCCTTTACAGTGCAGTCCCCTTTACAGCACAGTGCCCCTTTACAGTACAGTCCACTTTACATTAATGTAACGGGGACTGCTCTGTAAAGAGGGCACTGTAGTCTAAAGGGGGGGCTGCCATGTAAAGGTGACTGCACTGTAAAGGGGGCACTGTGATGTAAAGGGGGTCTGTGATGTAAAGGGAACTGCACTATAAAGGGGGCACTGTGATGTAAAGGTGGTCTGAGATATAAAGGGGACTGCACTGTAAAGGGGCACTGTAATCATTACAGTGCCCCTTTACAGTGCAGTGCCCTTTATATTACAGTTCCCCTAGCAATCACAGCCTCCTCCACCACAGTGCCCCTGCAACTGCCCATCACAGTGCCCCTGCAGTCTGCCCATCACAGTGCCCCTGCAGTCTACCCATCACAGTGTCCCTGCAGTCTGCCCCCTTTTTCCTCTCTAACATCACTCTTCCCTGTTCTAATCTCTGCCTCCCCTGCACAGGACTCCTGCCTTTGGCAGGGCAGAGGACACTGTGATAAGGATAACTGGCATTACATAGCTTCTGTGTTCAGCTTTGAAAATGAAAAATAGAAGCTGTGTGGTTGTCATGCACAGCTGCTCCAGTTTCTGACTGCTCCAATCTTGACATGTATTTCCCCTGGAGTCTTATAGTTGTTTTAATAAATCTCACTGTAGTTTATATGTTTTAAAGGCAATGATCCCTTCTTTGAATAGGACTCAGACACATTTTAATTGCAGTAATAGCCTCCCAGAGAATGAGAGTACCTGCGTTGGCGCTAATTGTCCTTGATAGGTACAGGATAGGATCTAGAAGATACTTGTTCAAATTGCATGCTTATTAAAATGTAGTAATGCCGTAATCATGAAAAGAGAAGTGTGGGATTCAAAAATAACAAACATACATACTCACCTATGTAGATGCAGCATCAATGCGATGTTGCAGCTGTGCCAAGCCGATTCTAAACCAAGAACTGAGCAATCAAAGTCTGCTGATTGCTCAGTTCTCAGGTCTGCTCTGAGCACAGAGCAGCGATGGTCAGTGTGGAGCTCTGAACTGTGCAGAGGTTGGGAGCAGCTGGCTCAGGCTCTCAGGGCACGCTGAGAGGCTGAGTCATCTGTTGGTCAGGCATCTCTATGGATTCTGTCATTATTGTCAGGATCTCTGCAGAGCCTAGACTGCTCTGTCATGTCAGCCAATAGCAGCCTTAGAATGCATATATATGGGAGGAGTGAGAGCAAATGGACTTTATTGGCACTGACAACCAGACAGTTACGTCGTAAAATAAAAATATTTTATTAGAAATTGTTAAAAAACATATATGCATATGTGTATCACCACAAGTGCAAAACATGAAAACACATCAAAAAACAATTACACTAATATCAAAAAACACAACTTTAAAAGGCATATATAACCTAAATAACCATAGCCTCTATAACCACCTAATGGACAAAATATACCGTAATGTAACTATAAAGACTGGAAGTACTGGGGCAGCCTTAAGGCTATTCCTGGTATAGCAAAATAGAGCTTTTGAGCAAATCCATCGGCGGTAAAATTGGGGAGGCTCGGTATTATGGTACTATATTCCGGTCATAGGCAAACTCTACATGTTTCACGTGGTTAGCGCTTCTTCAGGAGTTTATATGAAGGCTGAAACAATTCAATGTAGCAATATTGGTAGCACAGTGCGCAGAGGCACTGTTTTCTGTTCAATAGATGCCGATGCCTGTGATCGTGGGGAAGACACAAGGGCGAAAGTCCGATTGCGTGCCACATAACACCCCAAAGGCAAGGGGTGTATGTAAAGGAGGTGGGGGAATATTTAGGATAACGATCCTTAATCCATTCGGCCTAAAAGGTGTAGATGAGGTCACGGGAGGTGTAGCTGAATATTGTGATGCATAGATGCAAGCACAGATAGGTCCCAGAAAAGTTATTCTGTATTCCCTCGGTATGTGTAATAGATCACGACAACCCCAGGATATCCAAGTCGCCTGTAGAAAAGTAATTTGCTGTTGGGCAGGTAACCCCTACTGGTCAGTAGGGCATCAATTCCTGTAGGGCTGCCCAACTTGCGCGAGTGTATCAGGGGTAAGGTGCCGGCTGGAAAGGCCGTGACCTCCGAAGGCTCCAACCTTAGAATGCAGTCCTGTGACTCACAGGAGAAGTATGGCAAAAGAGTTTTGGCCATACTTCACCTTTAATGTTTTATCTTCACCTGATTATTTACACAATTTTTAGCCTATTTTACCCTTTAGAAATACGAACTATCAACTGATGTCCTGCCTTTTCTTTTGTATTCATGCATAAAAAGATTGCCTGGGAGGTTTCTGACCCATATTGGCTCACCATCTGATGAACAATCACAGTTGCAGCATCACCTCTGGAGAAATAAATGCAAAAGTTTGACCTTACTGATCTGGGTTCCATTTTAAAAATATTATTCTACTCTTCCAGAGTTTTTGAGTAAAGAGCCAGGATCCTACCAGTAATGATGTCATTCCACTCTTCCAAAGCTGAGGGATGATTCCAAGGCTGAACGGTAAAATAGCATTGCTGCACAGTGCTCAAGGCTTGAGGTCTTCAAGGGTCAGCAGTCTACACTTTGTATTGCTGTTTGTGTCACACTAACTTGAATCTAACCAGGTGTGTCTCAAAAGTCCAACCGGATGAAGAGTCCCCTAGATTTAAAGTAGTGGTAAATGCTTTGTTTTTTTTTTTTTTTCTAAATAACAACCCGGTTTGTACTTAACTGCTCTGTGCAATAGAATTGTTAAGATCAGACTGATCCTGCTCTTCTTGTGTCTCCCGTTTGTGCTTTTGGCTCCTCCTCTTTGCCAAGTGCCCCCATATAAAGCGTATAAAGTTTATGCAGTTTGCGTGTGAAGTTTACTAATCGCTTACAGAAGAATTCCATGTATAGACATTTCTACATTCAGCGTTGACCAATGTAACTGTGCATATACCATACCTGTAAGATTATAAGACTTTAAAGATAGAGCAAATATTTAGGGACATAGATCCCCAAGCCTTGCTTTGTAGCCTCAGCTGCACTGCAGATGAACGCACATGAAGCACAGCAATGGGAAGCATGGCAGCAGCGGAAATCAGATCGAGGGCAGAGAGGTTGATCGGCACAGCGAGGGGGGGGGGGGTAATTACTAGAACCAATCACCATGAGTGCTGGCTTCTCCTCTCCCTCCCATTGGGAGCCACAGGGTAATTTGTTTCAGCAATTGCCCCCCCTGCAGCACCTATCACCCTTTCTGTCCTTGATCTGATTCCTGCTGCTGCCCGGGTCTGTGTCCCCTTGCCTCAGCAGGACTTCCTACTTCCCTCTTCTACCTCCTGCCAGATGCTGTAAGCACATAGGTAGTTTGTTTTAGGATGGAGAGCGAGGGGGGGGGGGGCGGCAATAAATATGTTGTATTTACTGTCCAGTTCCTTTTATGAATGAACACATTGAGTGATCAGTAGCAATTACTCACTGTGTTCATTCAGGACTGAAGCATGAAAAAATTATTTACAATGCTTTATTTTGTAAATGAGCAGGAAGCCTTTGTGCAGGGGACTCCCTGTTCATACATCTGCAGTGCATCTGAGAAGAAAGAGAAAAGATTGGGAAATGATGTCCTCAATCTCTCAAACAGGGTTGTGAAAAAAACATTTAAAACATTATTTTAAAATTAAAATTAATTAAAATTAATTGAAAAAAATCAAAAAATATTTTTTAAAAATGTAAAAGATTAGGGGGGGGCATTAACATAAGTTCTCTAGCCCAAACAGTGTGAATGAGTGGCCACAAATTAGTACCTGTGTTTGTTGTTTTTGTACATTTTTCACGTCCGCTTTGCGTAGCACAGGCTGCCTGCACACAGCTCCAGCCACATAAAAAATGCTTATCCACATTAAACAGCTCACAGTACCCATGTGAATAAGCCGCAAGACCTCATTCACACACAGAGCTTTGTTTATTAACCACTTCCCAACTGGGCCAATTCTGACACTTCGCTCCTACAAATAAAAATCTACCTTTTTTTTTGCTAGAAATTACTTAAAACACCCAGACAGTATACTATATAAATATTTTTAGCAGAGGCCCTATAGAATAAAATGGTGGGCATTGCAATAATGTCACATGGTATTTGCGCAGCGATTTTTTTAAATGCAATTATTTTGGAGAAAGAAATTTAATGAATTAAAAAAAAAAAACACTAAAGTTAGCCCAATTTTTTGGTATAATGTAAAAGATGATGTTACTCCAAGTAAATATTGCATCTGCCCGTGGAATGGCGGCAAACTACAGCGCTTAAAATGCTCCATAGGCAATGCTTTAATCACCTTTATAGATTACCAGTTTAGAGTTGTACAGAAAGTCTGGTGCTAGAATTCTTTCTCTGGCTCTGAGGTTTGCCACAATACCTCACATACAGTCAGGTCCATACATTTTGGGACATCGACACAATTCTAATCTTTTTGACTCTATACACCACCACAATGAATTTGAAATGAAACAAACAAGACATGCTTTAACTGCAGACTTTCAGCTTTAATTTGAGGGTATGTACATCCAAATCAGGTGAAAGGTGTAGGAATTACAACAGTTTGTATATGTGCCTCCCACTTTTTAGGGGACCAAAAGTAATGGGACAATTGGCTGCTCAGCTGTTCCATCGCCAGGTGTGTGTTATTCCCTCATTATCCCATTTACAAGGAGCAGATAAAAGGTCCAGAGTTAATTTCATGTGTGCTATTTGCATTTGGAATCTGTTGCTGTCAACTTTCAATATAAGATCCAAAGAGCTGTCACTATCAGTGATGCAAGCCATCATTAGGCTGAAAAAAAACAAAACAAACCCATCAGAGAGATAGCAAAAACATTAGCTGTGGCCAAATCAATCGGTGAGCTCAGCAACACCAAAAGACCCGGAAGACCACGGAAAACAACTGTGGTGGATCACCGAAGAATTCTTTCCCTGGTGAAGAAAACACCCTTCACAACAGTTGGCCAGATCAAGAACACTCTCCAGGAGGTAGGTGTATGTGTGTCAAAGTCAACAATCAAGAGAAGACTTCCCCAGAGTGAATACAGAGGGTTCACCACAGGATGTAAACCATTGGTGAGCCTCAAAAACAGGAAGGCCAGATTAGAGTTTGCCAAACAACATCTAAAATAGCCTTCACAGTTCTGGAACAACATTCTATGGACAGATGAGACCAAGATCAACTTGTACCAGAGTGATGAGAAGAGAAGATGGAGAAGGAAAGGAACTGTGCAAAAAATAAAAAAGGCACAGATAAGCCCACCAAAGTCAGCAGAGCTGTGCCCTTCAAAGGGGGATTTAAGTGTGCCTCTAGAAAATATCTATATATGCATATACCTGTAGGTATCACACACAGAAATTGTAAAAAATGATATAAATTTTATTTAAACATATAATGTAAAAAAGATACACATCAATACATCTACAAAAATCAACAGGGTAGATAGATTTGTACAAAATTATCAAATACGAAAGGTTGCTGGAGCTACGCGTTTCGCAATGGGCGCTTCCTCAGGGTCCAGCATTTGATGTATATAATTTAGAAAATGTATCAATTTTGATTATCTAAGGATACATAATGCATTTATTAAATATATGAACATTGTACTTTTCAACAATAAAAATATCTTTAATATAATCAATCAAACATAGTATTTTTACTCTATTTATTCATTTTTTAGTCGTTGATAAAAGGTTATTACATCATATATTGTTATGAATTGCATCTCTTATTAAAGAGAAATTCTTTAAATAGGACATAAACGACAAAAATTGTAATTCATTTTACTAGTCAAATTTCCTATATATTATCTTAACAGTACGTTACAAGGTCAAAAAGGAGACTAAAAAAGTCTCTTAGAAATTGTATGCAGATCTACAAAAAAGATAGAAAAGAAAAAAAAAAAAAAAAAAAGAAAAAAAGGGGAATTGATAAAAATTATCCATTAGGTTGTCCAAAAATGGTGTAGAAAATGAATCATCAGGTAGTTCAAAGGGGGGGCAGGAGAAAGGTGGACCAGTCCACTGGGCTAAAAATTAGACCAGGGAGTAGTCAACCGACATCAGGGATAGGGCAGGAAGCCAGACAGATGAAAGGTCCTTATCAAAAGTATTCAAAATCAAGGAGAAAATGAAGGAATATTCTTACCCTAGTTTGATGATATAAGTAGATGGTGTAGATGCTACTTGTTAGGTTTAAAATCAGATAAGAACGGGGAGTAAATCATAGAACCTTTGGATTAAAAGATAAAGGAAAGGATCTTTAAATATTTATTCAAATGTGTTGGGATGTATCAGATAAGGGCAAAAAGGAAAGCCATAAGATATGTACTTACCAAAGAGTCCTTTCTAGTGAGCTTATTTAAAGTGATGTGTGCAGTATAAAGTAACCAAATTAGTGAGAATAATGTCAATGTTAATATAGAATCCACATATCATTCATAGAATGTAGATAATAGATCGTGATATGTGCAATGACATATATCAATGGGGCCAAGTATGATATATGAATTCAAGGGTTAAATATAGCAGAGTGCCCAGTGTCCAGTGGATATTTATTCCGGATATAAGATCTATAGGGATAAATATTAAGAGGTGCATAGTTACTGGTGAGGTATTTCAAAAGAAAATGGTGTGTAAAGGGTCAATTAGGGATAAGTTGCTTACCAGTTACTCCAACCGTATATATCTGCAAAAGTTCGGCATTCTAGGTGTAGCCCTGCTTAATCTTGTTCCAAAAAACTTACCTTATATACTGTTTTCATATGGGTAACATCCTCCCCCTCCCCTATGTCTCCCGCCCCCCACATCCGTCCGCCAAAAGCGTCCACGTGTGGACGCCGCGGGAGGATGTTCCCGCAAACCGGAAGTAGTCGTCACTTCCGGGTCTTAAACCAGAAGTGACGACACATCAACGGAGACCGCACATGGCCAATACCACCAGACTTGCAGGGAGACCCCTAGCGACATCTAGTGGAAAGCAAAGATTAACACATGCAATTATTGCACAGATAAGAGGCATAGATAAAGAAGATCTGTCTCTAATGATGCTCATTATGACAGAGATGGGAAAAATAGCGAATAATATGTAATGGCAACCTCTTAAATATAATCACTGATTTTCACACTATTATCCTTTATATTGAGACAAGATGCTAATTATTTCCCATCAGACAAAGGCTAAATTGATAAAATAACTCAGCCATGTTATAAAATTTGATTTATGGCCATGTGGATCTCGGTATGCGGGACAATGAACCACATGATGGCTATATCTACATCAATTGGAAAATTAAAATAATGATAAATATAAAAATATATATAAAAAAAAAAAAAACAAAACAAACAACAAAGTAGTATATATTTTGAAGGGAAAAGGGAAGGGAGGGAAGGGGAAGGGGGGGGGGGAATTGAAAAATTCTATTCTGGGTTTAAATAATATTAATCCTCCAGAAAGGGAGCAAAGCTCAAATGCTCATTTAATCCAGGGGTCACACAAGCATTTAGGGAAAAGATCCAGCGTGCCTCTCTCTGTAGGATTATGTTATCAAAAGGTCCACCTCTGGGTCCAGGGTGGATTCTTTCTAGAGCAAAGAATTTAAATTTCGGACATTTGTATCTATGTGTTTGGGCTATATGCCTTGCTATTGGGCTTTCCAAATCTCCGCCCCGTGTATATGACACATGGCCCTTGATCCTTTCCCAGAAATGCCGCTTTGTCTTTCCTACATAAAAAGCAGGACATTCACACTTCCAAAGGTAAACAATACCGATGGTTTGACATGTTACAAAATGTTTCAATACAAAGGGGCGACCATTTGGAAGGGTTTGTTGACTTTTATTGGCGATGAATTTACAATATTCACATAGTCCACAGGGAAAAGTCCCATGAGGTAACTTAATACAAGGGTCCGTCTTTCTGTCTCTCCGATAGTGACTAGCTGTCACCATGTCTTTAATGGATTTGTTTCTCCTGAATATCATGTTCGGTTTGGTATCTACAAACTTGCTGAGGATTTTATCCTCCGCCAACAAATGCCAATGTTTGGCTATGATATTTCTCAATTGTTTCGATTGTGAACAGTATGTAGTGATCATTCTGGTTTTATTTGGGGAACTGGTAGGTTCTCCCTGAAAGAGGAGGAGATCTCTCGGACTATCCCTTGCCTTTTTATATGCTCTCTTTGTGCTTTTTCTACTATATCCTCTCTGTAGGAATCTTTCTTGCAATTGTAAAGCTTCATTTTCAAATTTAGTATCTTCCGAACAGTTCCTACGAATCCTGTAATTTTGACCTACTGGTATTCCTTGAATTACATGTCTGGGGTGACTACTATTGGCATGTAGTAATGCGTTTGTAGCGGTTGGTTTCCTATAAAGTGTGGTGGCTAGTATATTTTCCGGATTTCTATAGATCTCAAGATCTAAAAATGAGATCTTGGACTTATCGTAAACGTATGTAAAGTGCAAGTTAAAGTCATTTATGTTTAGCCTTTCCACAAATTCTTTTAGGGTGTCAAGAGGACCCGACCACAGAACGAAGATATCGTCAATGTATCTTTTCCAGATTTCTATGTGTTCAAGAAAACAAGACATAGATTCCCGAGAGAAAAGCCAACGTTCCCACCCCCCCAGGTACAGGTGGGAACGTTGGGGGAGGATGTTACCCATATGAAAACAGTATATAAGGTAAGTTTTTTGGAACAAGATTAAGCAGGGCTACACCTAGACTGCCGAACTTTTGCAGATATATACGGTTGGAGTAACTGGTAAGCAACTTATCCCTAATTGACCCTTTACACACCATTTTCTTTTGAAATACCTCACCAGTAACTATGCACCTCTTAATATTTATCCCTATAGATCTTATATCCGGAATAAATATCCACTGGACACTGGGTACTCTGCTATATTTAACCCTTGAATTCATATATCATACTTGGCCCCATTGATATATGTCATTGCACATATCACAATCTATTATCTACATTCTATGAATGATATGTGGATTCTATATTAACATTGACATTATTCTCACTAATTTGGTTACTTTATACTGCACACATCACTTTAAATAAGCTCACTAGAAAGGACTCTTTGGTAAGTACATATCTTATGGCTTTCCTTTTTGCCCTTATCTGATACATCCCAACACATTTGAATAAATATTTAAAGATCCTTTCTTTTATCTTTTAATCCAAAGGTTCTATGATTTACTCCCCGTTCTTATCTGATTTTAAACCTAACAAGTAGCTTCTACACCATCTACTTATATCATCAAACTAGGGTAAGAATATTCCTTCATTTTCTCCTTGATTTTGAATACTTTTGATAAGGACCTTTCATCTGTCTGGCTTCCTGCCCTATCCCTGATGTCGGTTGACTACTCCCTGGTCTAATTTTTAGCCCAGTGGACTGGTCCACCTTTCTCCTGCCCCCCCTTTGAACTACCTGATGATTCATTTTCTACACCATTTTTGGACAACCTAATGGATAATTTTTATCAATTCCCCTTTTTTTCTTTTTTTTTTTTTTGTTTTCTATCTTTTTTGTAGATCTGCATACAATTTCTAAGAGACTTTTTTAGTCTCCTTTTTGACCTTGTAACGTACTGTTAAGATAACATATAGGAAATTTGACTAGTAAAATGAATTACAATTTTTGTCGTTTATGTCCTATTTAAAGAATTTCTCTTTAATAAGAGATGCAATTCATAACAATATATGATGTAATAACCTTTTATCAACGACTAAAAAATGAATAAATAGAGTAAAAATACTATGTTTGATTGATTATATTAAAGATATTTTTATTGTTGAAAAGTACAATGTTCATATATTTAATAAATGCATTATGTATCCTTAGATAATCAAAATTGATACATTTTCTAAATTATATACATCAAATGCTGGACCCTGAGGAAGCGCCCATTGCGAAACGCGTAGCTCCAGCAACCTTTCGTATTTGATAATTTTGTACAAATCTATTGTTAGGAATGCTTCCTGAGCACACTGATGTGCTGTCATGATTCTGCAATGCAAAGGGTTAACCTCTAGAGCAGACTAATTGCAGTAATTGGCAAACAGGCTGCCTTATTTAAACAGCTCAGAAGCACTGTGTCTTCGCTGTCTTGTCTGCAGCTCTTCCTGTGTTCCTGAAGCCTGCTTCCTGTTACCTGTTTGATATCCGTTTGACATTTGGCTTGTTCCTGACCTTGTTTACCTGCTGCCCGTCCTGACCCCCGGCTTGTTTGACCATTCTCTCGGATCTCCCTTGTCTGCTTATCTGCCTTCGGATCTTGACCGGTTTCTCCCTTGGTGGGGCGACCCTGAGGACTGCGACCTGGTATCCACATGCAGCAAAGTCCATCCTCACCACTAGAGGCCCTGGCGAAAACCGGTGGATACTTAGATTCCGCACCTCAGGTTAGCCTGTGTCACTTACCTTGGGGGGTCCCGTCTAAGCTCCGCCCTCCAGCACACGTGGGGCCTTCCTCTGCCATCAGGCTACCACTTGTATCCCTAACATCTATCTACCCTGTTGATTTTTGTAGATGTATTGATGTGTATCTTTTTTACATTATATGTTTAAATAAAATTTATATCATTTTTTACAATTTCTGTGTGTGATACCTACAGGTATATGCATATATAGATATTTTCTAGAGGCACACTTAAATCCCCCTTTGAAGGGCACAGCTCTGCTGACTTTGGTGGGCTTATCTGTGCCTTTTTTATTTTTTGCACACTTTCTACATATGGGGGAAGGTGCCACTATATCCTTTGTATCAATAGGCCCATAACTCCCCTTCCACAATTTTTCCTGAAGGAAAGGAACTGCTCATGATCCAAAGCATATCACCTCATCAGTGAAGCATGGTGGTGGTAGTGTCATGGTGTGGGCATGTATGCCTGCCAATGGAACTGATTCTCTTGTATTTATTGATGATTTGACTGCTGACAAAAGCAGCAGGATGAATTCTGAAGCGTTTCGGGCAATATTATCTGCTCATATTCAGCCAAATGCTTCAGAACTCATTGGACGGCGCTTCACAGTGCAGATGGACAATGACCCGAAGCATACTGCGAAAAGCAACCAAAGATCTTTTTAACCCTCCTCTTATGTTAGAATTCCGTTACTATCCATGATGTTTAGGGTCGGTTTTGACTCATGTTTTAAATCAGCCATAAAATACCCTCTGAATAATTATTTATCATCAAATTTGTTTCTTACCTCTTGGTTACCTTGTTAGGCTTCTTTATCCTTGAAAAGATTGGTTTTAATATTTTTGGTGTGACCCCTTAGACCTTTCTTTTGATAGCATACCTCTCATTTTCAAATTTAAAAAATGGTAAAATAAAGTCAGCAACTCTGAAATGTATTTGTCCTATGTTTCTTCACTTTATTTAGAGAACCAGACAAGCAGGAAAATAGATAGGCCCCTCCCTAACTACAGCTCACAGGGTTGAGAGGGGATTGGCTGTCAGTGTTACTAAGCAGAGAGAGTGTTTATGATTTCAGTTTTGGAACTTATTAGTGTCCTAAAATCCTATATTATAACTGGGTCAGAATTGACCCTAACACCATGAACGTCTTAATTTTCACCACAGTATTTTATAATTTAGTAAAAAGGATTCTTTTTCTATTACATTGTTTAAATAGAGGTTCCTGACAAAGTAAAAATATCTTGATGCAATAAACAAATTTATGTGATACTTATAGACATTCAAAACCTGAAAACGGGTCGGTTCTGACCCTAACATAAGAGGAGGGTTAAGGGAAAGAAGTGGAATGTTATGCAATGGCAAAGGCAATCACCTGACCTGAATCTGATTGAGCATGCAATTAATTTGCTGAAGACAAAACTGAAGGGAAAATGCCCCAAGAACAAGCAGGAACTGAAGACAGTTGCAGTAGAGGCCTGGCAGAGCATCACCAGGGATGAAACCCAGCGTCTGGTGATGTCTATGCATTCCAGACTTCAGGCTGTAATTGACTGCAAAGGATTTGCAACCAAGTATTAAAAAGTGAAACCTTGATTTATGATTGTTAATCTGTCCCATTACTTTTGGTCCCTTAAAAAGTCTGAGGCACATATACAAACTGTTGTAATTCCTACACCGCTCACCTGATTTGGATGTAAATACCCTCAAATTAAAGCTGAAAGTCTGCAGCTAAAGCACATCTTATTTGTTTAATTTCAAATCCATTGTGGTGGTGTATAGAGCCAAAAAGATTAGAATTGTGTTGATGTCCCAATATTTATGGACCTGACTGTATGTGGTGCGATCATCGTTTACATATACATGTAGGAGTAACGTATGCGTTCACATTTGTGTGCAAGTACGGTGGGACAGGGACACGTTACATTTTTTTTTTTTATTATTATTATTTATTTTACACTTGTTTTTTTTTTAACCACTTAAGCCCCGGAGGATTTGGCTGCTCAAAGACCAGGGCCTATTTTGCGATTCGGCACTGCGTGACTTTAACGGACATTTGCGCGGTTGTGCGATGCTGTACCCAAATGAAATTGACGTCCTTTTTTTTCCCCACAAACAGAGCTTTCTTTTGGTGGTATTTGATCACCTGTGCAATTTTTACTTTTTGCGCTATAAACAAAAAAAGAGCTACAGTTTTGAAAAAATAACAATATTTTTCACATTTTTTTATATGAAATTCCCCCCAAAAAATGTAAAAATCTGCCGTTTTTTAAAAAAATTAAAAAAATTTTTTTTTAAATTTTAGGCCAATTTGTTTTCTGCTACATATTTTTGGTGAAAAAAATCACATTAAGCATATTTTCATTGATTTGCGCAAAAGTTATTGCGTTTACTAACTACGGGAAAGATTTATGTCATTTTTATTGTTTTTTTTTTATCTAGTAATGGCGGAGGTCTGCGATTTTTTTTTGCGGGACTGCAACTTTGCAGCGGACAGATCAGACCCTTGACTGACATTTTTGACACTTTTGGGGGTACCAGTGACATTACTACAGTAATTAGTGCTATACATATGCACTGTTACTGTAAAAATGACACTGGCAGGGAAGGGGTTAACTTTATATGAGATCAAGGGGTTAAGTGTGTCCCTAGGGGCGTGTTTCTAACTGTAAAGGGGTGTGGTTTTTGATGTAACCACAGAGACATACGATCCTACATAGCTGGATCGTATAATCTCTGCAATTACACCAGGGGGAATGACAGACGGCTTTGTTTACATTAGCCGCCTGCCTTTCTCCCTCTCCAGCGGTAAATCGCGAGTGACCGGCGGACATCGGAACGGCCGGTCACTCGCGCAGGGATGGCAGTGAACGAGCAGGGGCGGGAGCGCGCTTCTGGCGGCGTGCTCTCGCCCCCTATTGGCTCGCGGGCGAGTGACGTACCCATGCGTCGCTTTGCCCAGGGGGGCTGACCGCCGCAGTATATGTACTTGCGGTGGTCGGCAAGTGGTTAAAAAACTGTATTGCTATCATCAAGGGAACAACATCCCTTGTGACAGCATGGGCTGTGATCGGTCCTCTTTACTGAGGCATCTGGGGTCTATTAGACCCAAAATTTCTCCACTAGCCTCCCATGCAGTCGATCAGACACAGATTGATCTGATTGGCTGCTTTCCTGGCCACTGGTTGCCAGGTAAACAAAGAGGCAGAACTGTAAGTGACAAACTACTTGTTGCTCTCGGTTTATGGGATTATAAAGAGAGAGGAACAATGTATATTCCTCTCTCTCTGTTCAAGGCAGCAATCGTGGCCGGCCACATCACTTACGAGCTCCGCAATAGGACGTAGAGTCCAGGAAAGGTGGCCGTGGGAGGGGTGGGACCCCCTTCCCCCACCTGCAGAAGTGATTGAGTGGCTGAGCCACTCAGAACACTGCTGCCTAAAAAGGGCATCACGGGCTGAAAAGATGCATACCATGATGATGCCTGTAGGTTCAAGCATCATCCCAGTATAACCACTAAAACCCAAGGACGTCTATGGGCATCTTCCTGGCGGGAAGTGGTTAACTCAATACAGTTTTATATTTTATATTCAGCAGAAATAGTAAGTTAAGTTGTGTTTGTGCCCACTAATGATTTTAGAGTATTTTTACCAAAAATATTGTTTTGATGTTTTTGGGTCCAAGCTGGACCAATGTAACTATGTCAAAATATCCATATTAGAAATTCTTCTTTAGCAGAGTTAATATACTAGTAATTAATAAAGACTGTTTTTGTTGGCTTTAATACAATAAAGCATGTTAAAAAAGCCAATTTTTTTAATATTACTGGCCACGATCGGATATTCAGTGTGAGCACCGTTTTCATCATTATTATTATTATTACTTTTTTTTATTATTATTAATATGTAATTATTGACAGCAATATAATGGATAGCAAGCATACAATGGTTCTTCTTTATGACTTTCTTTTTTATAAATGCAGGCAGTTGTAATTCTCCTTACTGTCTAGTATTAAGAATAAACGTGACCTGTTGCAACATTTGGACTCTTGCCTCAGTCACAGTAGCTAAATTGTAAATTATAATTTGAACAGATAATCAGCTTCCTTTTCAAATTTGCTTCAATTTGCCAATTTGTTAGTGAATAGTTTGTTGTTCAAGTGGAACCAGTAGTCTGAGGGCTGGTTCACACCAGAACCTGGAGCGAGAAACCTGCATTCCACGTGCGTTTCCCACACCACGTTAAAAATGCATTGGGTGTGCAATCTGCTGCCAGTGTCAGTATATTCCTAACCACATCCCACACGCAGACTGCAAACGCAGTGCGTTTGCCTGCACCAGATTTGCGTTTTTGAAAAGTAGTGCGTGGGCTACTTTTTGTGCGATCTAGTGCCATTTCAACCCATTCAGATGAATTAGCTGAAAATTGCACCGAACTAAGTCGCACATGCGATCGCTTTCCTGTGTGATTCTGACGTTAACTGGCTCTTAGAGGTACAGTATTTAAATATGGAAGAAATATTTATATTTTTAAACTTGTAAACAAGAAACCAGCAAGTTTACTGAATTTTGTTGTACAGTACTTGAGTTTTAGTTACTGTGTTTGCACATGGGGAATCCTCTGTTATGACACAAGCAATATGCACTGATAAGCTCCCCATTTTAATAGGGCCACAGAACAAAACTATTACGGGTTCCTATGTCTCTCTAATATTTTTCTTATTCCTATAATTATGTATACAGAATACTAACTATTTTCTTAGCTGCTAGTGGTTTGCATCTAGAGTTGTGCCTCCCATGAGGCCAATTGAAGCAACAACCTTAAGCAGCACCTATGGAGGAAAGGTGGGGTCAGCACAGAAGAATCATTGGTTTTATGGTACAGGTGACCATCTACACCATAACAAACAATGATTCTATGCAGCCCTGCCACTGGCTTCCTAGCAACCAATGAGGCATGGCCATAGATCATTTTTTAACCACCAATGTAAGGGGCACACTGACCACCAATGCAAGGGGACACATTGACTTTTAGGCTCCGTTCACATGTCAGCGTATGGATCGCGGGCAGAACCGCCGCGGTTCCACCCGCGATCCGGAGATTATTGTAAATCGCGGGACGCCTGTGCGTTGCCCGTTGATTTGCAATAGCCCCCCAAACGCTGAGCGATGTTGCCGCGATTTCCGCCTGCCAAATTGCGGTAACATCGCGCAAAAAAATCGCGGGACGCAATACGCTCCAAAGAAGCTCTTGTACTTTTTTGGGCGTAATGCGTCCCGCGATTTTTTTTTGCGCGATGTTACCGCGATTCGGCAGGCGAAATTGCGGCAATATCGCTCAGCGTTTGGGGGGCTATTGCAAATCAACGGGCAACGCACAGGTGTCCCACGATTTGCAATAATCTCCGGATCGCGGGCGGAACCGCGGCGGTTCTGCCCGCGATCCATACGCTGACATGTGAACGGAGCCTTAATGTAAAGAAATGCTCTGACCACCAATGTAATGGGCACACCAACTACCAATTTAAGGGGACACAACGACCACCAATGTAAAGGAATGCTCTGGCCACTATTGTAAAGGCACACTGATCACCAATGTGAGGGGACACATAAACCACCAATGGAAAGGAATGCTCTGATTACCAATGTAAGGGTCACACCAACCACCAATTTCAAGGGAACACTGACCCCCAATATAAGGGACATACTGACCACCAATGTAAAGAAAGATTCTGACCATACATGGGCACATGGACCACCAACTTAAGGGGCACACTTATGGGCCATACACACTATAAGATTTTCTGAAGAATTTTTCCTTTAGACTTACCAAAACCAGATAATATGAGGTCACACCTAAACACTTTCAATTTGTATGCAATCTGGCAGGCCCTTGCACTACATACGGTAGAAAGGGTAAATCTGAAGGAAATCTATCCACAAAAGTTGGATAGTGTGTATCCAGCTTTAGAAACATAGAAAAGTGACAGCAGAAAAAGGCTGTGTAGTCCATCGAGTCTGCCCATTTTCTTTTTTTTTTATGTTGTTTTTTGTTTATGTTTGTTTTTTGTATAGATCTGAGTTTGTCCCAAGCAGGTTTGAAGCCATTTACTGTTGACTGTCTCACTACCTCTTGCTGGAAGTGTATTCCATGCATCCTCCAGTTAGTTTGAGGTCATGTCCCCGTGCTCTTGATTTTGGTTTCATATTGAAAATACTGCGTTTAAGCTGGAGAACATCATGTTTGCTTGATGTTTTTTATTGGCATGTGAGTATCAATTTGTCTGTGCAGATTTAATAAAATGTATCAATGGTAATGCAAAAGGTGGTTGCACCCTCCTGTATGTTTTTTGCACACTAAACTCCGACCACCAGTGTATGGAGGCACACTAATCTCTGACCACCAAAGTAATGGGGAATGTGGATCACTGGGCACCAATGTAAGGGGAAGCACTAAGTGCTGACCACCAGTATAAGGAGGGATGTTGACCACCTCCCAGTGTAAGAGACCACACTGATCACCAACACAACAGGGACAATTACTTCTGTCCATTGCACTATGCAATCTGTGCTGTGTAGTATTAAAGTAGTATCATAGTCTTAACCTTTGCCTTATGACTGCTCCCTCATTTGTACATTACATATACCTGACTGCTGTACTGTATATGCTACTGATCAAAAAGACAAAAACCATCTATGGTCAGCTTTAGATGTGCACCAAAGAATACAACATTCCTAGTATTTAAGTTACCATCTCCTGTCCTGATGTAGGTAATTAGTTGTATTGGGGTTAGTAGAGTGTGTTGAAAAGTGAATGATTTTGTTTCACTGTGTAACGTGCTTTTTTTGGCCATGTTTGTCATATAACTTGCTGATGTCAAGGTAGTTTATACAAACAAGGAAATATCCTGCATACAGCTACAGTGTGCAACAATGATATTTCAGTCCACATATTTCAAAACTGTGGAGCAATTTACAATGTTTGCTGGATGCCAACTTGATGATAGGGGTGTGTTCCCAGGACAAAGGCTACATAAAGCACATTGGGAATAAATGGTCGATATGCCATATATACACACATTATAGAACAGGAAAGTTTGTTTTTATTAGTTTCTAGCAAACCCGGCAGAAGACAGAGATTTCATTATTGATGGAGAGATATGTTGATCATGCGCTACTTAACGAGGGAGAAGAAAATGAGATGGTGAGACTATTCTGTGTAATCTTTTTCTAAGAAGATATTGGTTTCAAGGATAATGGTGTAAGGAGAGCGAGAAAAAAGAAAATTCTGATGTTTGGCTTTCATTAACACCAACCCAGGGTGTTGTGCATAGAATTCCTTACATTTTGTAAGCTGTAGTTTTTCACTTTCCTAAATTTCCATCAGTAAAATATATACAGGTCTGTTATCATAGAGGCAGTTTTCCATTTTTTTTCTTTTTAGAAGTTAAGGGATAAACTCACTTGCTCAGATACTTAGAAAAAAAATAGCAAAAATATCTCTTTCTGCATATTTTTCTATTTAATTTCTTTGGATCTACCAATAATCTGTCTGAAAACATACTGGTGGTCTTTTTTTTTTATTTATTTTTTATTATTATTGGAATATATTCTGCAGGCATTATGTTTAATTTTGGATGATTATCCGGCTCTGTCATTTGTTTCTCTATGTATTTGTTTCTCATTTGTGGATCATAACACTCTCATCTGATATTACCTATGAAGTCAAATTTGTCACATGTATCTTGTTCTTGTAGAGCGAAAAAGATTTACTCTTGCAGTGGGTCCCCCTCTCCACTGTTCAATTTGCCTAGGGGATAATGAACGGTTAGTACACTTAACTTATTTCTCACTCCCACAGCAGCCAATGATCTCCTCCACTGACCTCTCTCTGAAATTATGCTGGCCCTCGTTATCCACCCATACAATGCAGGATCGATAGCCCTTCCATTGTATGGAATGACGTTGGAAAACTGTGACTGGTCGGGCAGCAAAGGTAAGAGGATTCTGGGAAATGATCCCATAAAGAGAAGGAAGTCTGTGGGAGTGAGTAACAAGGTAAGTATATCACCTTATTAATCATCCCCTAAGCAAAACTAGCCTATGGGCTAGGCCAGTCCCCACCGCAAGGGTAAATCTTTTTTTTTTCCCCTGGAGCTCCTCTTCCTTTAAACTCCTCTGGAGTTCAAAAGAAGCATGTGCTAAAAGAAATGCAGGAGTCATTGCTGCAGTCCTCCTTCTGAAAATACTTGATGCCTGGCTGCCTCTAGCTTTAATGCTTAGAATCACTGACCTGAAGTACAGTCCAGGGTGGGTTTAGAGTAAAGTCGAGCCTCCTGATCTTAAAAAGTACTAAAGCTAAGGCATCTGCCTAACAGCCAAGCAGTCAGGATTTTTAGAAGGAAAGGTCAGTAGCTGCAATATTGATATTTCTCTACAGCTTTCTTTTCAAAGGTTGCAGAAATGGTTATTACCATTGGCATTTCAACTGACACTGCCCAGTAACCAACAGTTACCAACATTTTATATCTGCCTTAGAAATTAAGATATGATAGTAAATAGCCATGATTTTAGCCTTATTAAAGCAAACTGCTATGTGCAAAAAATGGTAAACCACATCATAAATAAATGTATCCATTATTTATAATAACGTTAGAAAACTAACATCTGATTGGTTACAACACTAAATATTACTGAACTTCTTACTAAATGAGCGTGATATAGCCAGATATTTAAAAAGACTCTATCCCTATAGTAAACATTTGTAATCAAGCTATACCTGTATATAGATGAATTGTGTAAATACTTTCCTTCTGCCAATACTGCAAACACTGCCTCGATTCTGAGAAATCTGCTTAAAGCCAAGGTTTGTTTAAAATTTAGAAAAAGAAATCAGCACAAGGGAAATTTCTGTTATCTGATGTGTCCCTTGTGCTGCTGGCTCTTGCATTCCTTAAAATCCACCGATGCCCTCTACTTCCACCGCCCTAAGGTTAATAGAACTAAGGGAGTTGTGACAGAAACTCATCAAGACTATGCCCACCCTTTCCACCCACCTCCTCCTTTCATAGTAGTTGCACTATAGCTTTTATATAGGAAATGTGAACTATGAATGGAGAATGAATGGAAAATAAGCAGATAATTGAAAGGTTCCCCTTCAATATTAATTCATAGAAGCCATAGTATGGCTTCTGTGAATGGAGGATGTGGGTGGAAAGGGTGGTATAGTCTACACGCCTGATGATTGCCCGTCACAGGTCCATCAGATCTATTAACCTCTGCAGCACCTAAAGATTATGGCACTGCAAGGAAATGTCCCTAGAGTTCAACTCAACAGGAAGTGTTAGGTTCTCTGCAGACCTTAGCAGAACATATTTCACAATATGCAAGGTGTTCGGTGGTGTGGCCAGCAGGAAAGGTAAGAAGCATCAGAGCTGGTTGAAAGTGAATGTATGTTTGGATAGAGTAGGGAAGAATTAGAAACCCTGTCAGGTTTTATTTCTGTTCCCTACTAGGTAGATTCATACTCTCAACTTCTCCAGGTGACCACTGCCACCAGAATTAAAAACAAAAATTTACACTTGTTGTCAGAACAAAAGGTATGGGTAATAATCTTCCCACAGGGACACCTGAAATCTAACAGGACAAAAAAAAAAATCAGACATGGGTTTTAATCCAAAAAAAGTTTTGCCTACAGATAATTTATTTAGCAGATTTTGTCTTTTAATGTATGAATGAATATAATATTGTTAGTAATAATGACTAATAACTAGTAGTATACCATGATTCTATGGGAAGGTAATCCAAAGGATAATAGTCCAGATGACGTGTTATTTATATAGATATTGGCAAATTAAAAACACACACCTTTATTAATAAATAATATAATATGAATGACTACAAGTACAGTACAATGTACTAATGCATTTTACAATATACTGTCGAATTGCCTGAGGGATGAGTTTATGTCATTCTTAGTATTTTGTGATTTGTATGTAGATATGTATATAGTATATTGGCTGTGTGTATAAAGCTATAACTAATGATAATCTGACAGGTTAGAGTTGACAGTGGATTAAAGAGGTGTAAATTAACAGAACAATAAGCCACACACAGTGCTGGCAAGACCAGAAAATTGATAGTAAGTGTTTCTACGGAGGATTAATAATAGTGATGGGCTTGACATTTTTAGTTCAGAGAAGCTGCTTTCAGGAAAAGGGTTGGATGTGTTCCCTTTGTGTTAATTAAATGATGAACTGTGTGACACTGGGGCTGATTTACTTAAACTGGAGTGTGCAGTATCTTGTGCATCTCTGCGAAGTAACCAATCAGCTTCCAGTTTTTTTTTTTTTTTTTTGACAAAGCTTAATTGAACTAATTGAACAAGATGAAGTTAGAAGCTGATTGGCTACCATGCACAGCTGCACTAGATGTTGCGCTCTGCAGTTTTAGTAAATCAACCTCAGTATGTTCTTCAGAGTGGTTTCAGTATTTATTGGATAACTATATCCTAGAAAAAAAAAATATATATTGCAGCTTACAAGTCCTTGTGGTGGCTGCATTATTTTTATTCTTGCCTTCAGAATACATTGAGCTGGACAGAAAGAAAAACAATCTGATCTTTCTCCTGTATACTGCTAACCTCTATTTCCCCCATGTAATGGACATGGGAAAAAAGGCAGACATATTTGCTACCTGTGTCACCATGCCTACCTCCACAGATTTAGTGGAGTGAGTGACCATAGACACCTAGAGACAGGAAGTGTGTTATTCACAGAATAAAATAAGAAACTTTTAAAGTGGTTGTAAACCTCTGATATGAAATATTAACAAAGCATATCCCCTTACAGTGTATGTGTGATTTCTGTCTGTTGCCTGCTTCTTTTGATATCTGCATGAGTAACATCTGACAAGTTTTCCTGTTACCGAGAAATAATAAATTGACAGGGACGGGACCTCCAGCACACAGCCTGTGATTGACGGCCTCAGCTCTGTTTCTGTGTGCTGTGTGAAAGGGGGTGTGTACCTTCTCTCCAATCAGCTGTCAGCTGTCCCCACTGAGCTCTGCAGAGTGTAACTTCAGCTTCTCCCCCCTGCTTTCTGAAATGTCAGAAATGCTGGATAAATTCTGTAATTTGAAGGGCTATAGAGAAGAGAACACTGCCGATAAGCAGGTACAACTCATGTAGGAGTATTTGTTTTATCTTTGTGTATCTGTATATCACCTGAGGCCAGTCACTGGGTATATGTAGGGGTTTGCAACCACTTTACCACAAGGATAAGGTCATGCGGACTCAATTGAAAATAACTGTCACTTGAAAAAAAGCATATACTGAATATCCTGAAGTGTTAGTTTTGTGAGTTGAGCCTGTTATGTAAGGGGGGCCTTAAAGTGGTTGTAAAACCTTACATATATCCAGTGAAGTGACTGGCCTCGGGAGAGACCCAGATATTAAGCAAATCCTCCTACAAGTTGTACCGATTTTTCAGCTGTCATTTCTTCTCTACATCTGTTCAAAGTCTATGCTATATAAAGCTTGTCTGAGCTGTCAGAAAACAGGGGTCGGAAGTTGAGCAAGTAGAGCTCTGAGAGCCAATTGGAGGGAAGGGACACACCCCCCTTTACCCAGCACACAGGAACAGAGCTAAGGCTGTCAATCTGCTGGAGGTCCCTCCACTGTCACCTTATTTCTCCTGGTGTCAGGAAAACTTTTCAGAAGTGATTCATGCTGATAGCAGAGGAACAAGCAGGAGACAAAAATGACACTCAGTGCTCCTAATTGAACCAAGTAAGCACTAAAGAAGGATATGAATGGTTCATATTTCTTGTCGGAGGTTTATAACCACTTTAGGGCAAGCCTCTAAAACGCAAGATCTGCATTTAAGGCTGTCCCCCATCCCCTGTTAACAAAACAAGAAAATACAAGAAATACTCTGGAGTGCCTCATACTGTCGCTTATGTCACTAGGCCTTTCAAAGGGATCTTGGAAAAGCTCAAGATCTCAAGCTTTGCAAAGTAACACTACAATACTGTTTGGATTTTTTTGGGAAAGTTTTTTTTTATTTTGCCATGTTAATTTGTTAAAGCAGGTTCCTTATAGTAAATGGGTCAATTAGCCCATGTAATCCTCATAGGAGAAAGTGGTCCAATTGTGAGGGATGGCCGATCAAAGTGTATCCATATACTCCTGGGTTACAGTGGCTTTGTCTCTCGGCAGCACACTGATATATGGAAATAAGCCAAAGTGCACATACATAGTGTGAAACTGCTCCTCTGCTGCCACTTCCAGCAATGTCTCCTGAGCAGTTTCACACTATGTATGTGCACTTTGGCTTATTTCCATATATCGGTGTGCTGCCGGGAAACAAAGCCATCAAAACCCAGGAGTATATGGATACACTTTGATCGGCCATCCCTCACAATTGTACTTTCTTCTATGAGGATTACATGGTTTGGTTGACCCATTTACTATAAGGTACCTGGGTCCATATTTTCTGGTGAGCGCATATGCCTTCTATGTTGGTGCTGGGTTCTTTCTCAATGACAACTTTGAAAATCTGGACAACTTCAGCTTCACTTTTGGTTTTCCAGTATTTTTTATTACACTCTTACATGTGTTACATGAACTATGGACTAACATATTTTGACATGAATTTTTTGTTTATTTAACCGATCTTCACAGTTATATGCACAATTCTTTGATTGCATATTGATTGAGCACTGCACTTTCTCTTTATGTGATTTACGGACAATTTTATATGTCAAATGTAGTGCTGGCAGATTCGATTTTCATAGATAGCATTTACAATGCCTATATATATAAATACTTTCACATTTATTACTATGCAGACTGTGCACAACCAGAATTTAACTTAATTAAGAGATGTAGCTACAGAAAATCCCAGTGTGTCACATGCTCCTTGATGTTAATCTAAAAATACTGATTAGAATTTAATTAATTAAGCCCCTTACAGTCTACAATACTAGATCTCCAAACAAAAGATTCAACCCAGGGCACCAGAGTTCCCCAATGGGCCTACATAAAGCATGGTAGGTTAATATGCCTGGTGGTCCTTGAAACAATAATAGATTCCAAATATTTATGATTAATAGGTTTATTTGGCTTCTGTATTGAAGATATTTGCTAATATACCCTTCAATCCCCCCCCCCCCTTCATATGAAATCTCAGAAAGTTTTGCTTTAAGAGGGATGTGAATGTGAGACAGCGAAGAAGGTTAGCAAACAAGGTGTATACAGAAAAGGCAATGGTCTGATTCCCACCCAAGCACGCCTCCATCCCAAAATATATATAGAAACAACAAAGGGTTGGCCCGCGGGACTTTATATGAGGTGGGTGCTAGTGGCTGGAGATGAAATAAATAGCACAAAAGAAATGTAAAACAATATATAATTTAATTACATTGTATAGACAAGTAATACGAGTAATAGTAGCATGTATATCACATAGCATAGCTCAATGGCCATATAAACAGTGTGTACAACATGAACAATATTAAAAAGTATATAGGCAAATATCCTGGTGTAACCGCTAAGTTTCAATGGTAGTCTGAATATAGTATTGAAGTTCCATAATGGTAGAATATAATACATAGTGATCTCAAACAAGGTGTATTGCTTATTGTTTCATATTTCTATAGGAAACATATGGCTACAAACAGCAGCCCTACAAAAGAGCAGCCTGTGTTATTGGATATATATTTTCTTGTGGATTTCTTTGGCTTTTGTTTTATTGGAAGCCAGAATGGCATGTATGGGCCCACTGCATTCCATGCAGCCTGCAAGAAGCTGACATTATACTTCTGAAAACCACAGTAAGTCTCATATTGCTGTACCACGATGTAGAACAATTGGATATATTCCAAGCTAACAGTTATAAATTCTATTGTTTTACTGTAAAATATCAGGACATTAGATATCAGTGATGAGATAAGAGGAGCTTTTATCACCAAAAAAGTGACATAAATAGCAGCCTACACACGTTAACCCATAACCCCTAACCTATAACATTTTTGTTGACCCTAATACATAAACCCCTATTCAAGTCCAAACACATAACTCAGCCTTTAACATTTCAACCGGTAACTTTTTACTAAAGGTAGCCATACACAAAGGGATCTAGTTATAAAAAAAAAAAAAAAAAAAAAAATCATATCATAATTGTCAAGTGCATTCCTGCAAGCTAACCAAAATGTCACTATAATTTTTTTAAGAGATTAATTCCTGAACCAACAGCTCCATCTAGTTGCCAAAATGAGGTATAGTTTTCTGAAAAACCTCAGTATAAAAACTATAGGACGTTTTGGCCACTAGATGGAGCTGATAATACAGGAATTAATCTCTTGAAAAAACGACGGTGACATTTTGTTCGGCTTGCACAAATGATTCTGACATATATACAACAAATGTTTTATAAATAGACCCCATAGTGATTTTTGATCAATCGATAACAAACAAGTGAGTCATCATTGATTATAATATCAAACAACACACGTTTTGTTGTCTGCTTTATGTTTAGCTGAAAATATGAACAATATTAAATATAACCAATCAACTAAAACTGATTGTATAAAAAAAACCTGTTTTGTGTTCAATTTTACAGCACACATGTAGATATTTATTCAAATGATAAAAAGCAATCAACTAACTCTCCTACTGGCTAATTCATGTAGCAGAGTTGAATTCAATCAGCAGTTCTTTAATGCAATTGAACACAAGGTCCCTGACTAGAAATTTTTATTCAAATCAATAAGTTGCATTGAATGACACACTGATCATTTCCTTGTTGCTAGGATATAAAAAAGAATTTTTAAGTAGAATTCTTAAGTTGTCTGTTCACATAGGCCTCCAGAGAGGAAGGAAAAACACTGTTAGCCAGTGAAGCTCTGCTGATAGTAGCAGAGGGCAGAGTGATAGCCCCATCAGTCTTCTTTCTATTTCATTATCTAATTACAGGCTAAATCCTAAAGCACATCTTCCATTTATCAAGAACTAAATACCTCTCTGACATTTAAAAACAAAAAAATCCTTTTAAACAGGTCCTCTTCTTCCCGTGAAGCTGATGACCAGTTTTTAATACTGAAGAGAACAGCATTGCTTTATACCAGTGGTCTCCAAACTGCGGCCAAGGGGCCGGACACGGCCCCTTGCTTGCTTTTATCTGGGGCTTGGGGAACTTTTTTATTCACTGACACCAATGAAGGGCACAACTCCTCCCAATGACACAAACGATGGGGCACATTTCCTACCAATCACATTAACGGTGCGGTACAGTTCCTCCAAATGACACAAACGATGGGGCACAACTCCTACCAATCACATTAATGGTGGGGCACAGTTCCTCCAAATGACACAAATGATGGGGCACAACTCCTACCCATCACATCAACGGTGGGGCACAGTTCCTCCAAATGACACAACTAATGGGGCACAACTCCTACCAATCACATCAATGGTGGGGCACAATTCCTCCCAATGACCCAAACAATGGGGCACAACTCCTACCAATCACATTAACGGTGGTGCACAGTTCCTCCAAATGACACAAACGATGGGGTACAACTCCTACCAATCACATTAACAGTGGGGTACAGTTCCTCCAAATCACAGAAACAATGGGGCACAACTCCTACCAATCACATTAACGGTGGTGCACAGTTCCTCCAAATGACACAAACGATGGGGCACAACTCCTACCAATCACATTAACGGTGGGGTACAGTTCCTCCAAATGACAGAAACAATGGGGCACAACTCCTACCAATCACATTAACGGTGGGGCACAGTTCCTCCAAATGACACAAACAATGGGGAACAACTCCTACCAATCACATCAACAGTGGGGCAAAATCCCTCCCAATCACACAATCAATGGGGCACAACTCCTACCAATCACAGCAATGGTGGGGCACAATTCCTCCCAATGACCCAAAGAATGGGGCACAACTCCTACCAATCACATCAACGGGGGTCACAATTCCTCCCAATGACACAAACGATGGGGCACAACTCCTACCAATCACATCAACGGGGGTCACAATTCCTCCCAATGACACAAACGATGGGGCACAACTCCTACCAATCACATTAATAGTGGGGCACAGTTCCTCCAAATGACACCAATGATGGGGGACAATTCCTCCCAATGACACCAATGATGGGGCACAATTGCTCCCAAATGACACAAACGATGGGGCACAACTCCTACCAATCACATCAACGGGGGCACAATTCCTCCAAATGACACCAATGATGGGGTACAATTCCTCCTAATGACACCAATGATGGGGCATTGTTTACGATTGCTGATGCTGGGACATTTTGTACTCCTAAAGCCTCAGTCTGGCCCCCCTTAAAGTCTGGAGGACAGTAAACTGGCTCTGTGTTCATAAAGTTTGGAGACCCCTGCTTTATACAGTATTGTACTGAGCTCAGGTTGACACTGTGACATCCCCCAGAGGGTGGGTCCCTCACAACCTAACCCCACACAAACTGGGTTGAGTAAACAGAACATCCAGAAAAGGAACAAAGATGCACCTTGTCACATAGACAGCACCAGAGAGAAAGAGAGCATTATAGCAAAATCTATATTTGTGTTTCAAAATAAAAGTATAACAAAAGTAACATTTAATAAAAATACAGAATCAGATGTATATGGTAATACTTCTACTAAACTGTATTTTTTTTTTTTTGCATAAAACGAATATTACACATATCTGTATTTAAAAATATATTTAAATAGTATACAGGGAACTAACAAATGTTAGTACATATCTGCATATTCACAGGGATGGTGGCAAAACCTTACTATAGGGCATCCTAGAGATCAAAACCCCTTTTCCAGTACATATCTGCATGCTCTGCTAGATATCTGTTTCAGAATAATTCAGTGATTACTATTTTTCCAGGATGAATTTGAACATTATTTAAGGAAAAGCATAGAATGGATTCAGTTGCAAGACTTAAACATATCAATGAACACAAAAACTGCACAGCCAGTGATTGCCGATGGCAAGTCTATCATTACTAAAGCCATCCATAAAAAAGACCTGAAGGTATGTTACCTGATACAGATTTTTGAGTTTCTATATACTGGGTACTTAAATTTACACCTTCTTAGGTGAGTTAGTGGACTAGGCTGTTATGTTATCACACATTTTGGCACCCCTTTTCCTTTGTTGCAGTTGTTTGCAATTGAATTAGATTAATTTACTAGAACTAGTGTCCCCATTGGAAGATTTCCCCACTAATACTTTTCTAGGAACAACCCAAAATTTGGGATTTTCTTTTACTTTCTCTTTCAATGATAATGGTAAACAGGACAAACAGAGAAGTGGAATCTCCCTAATGGGGGCTCAGACAGCAATACAAAATGTCATGGGTTCAAATTCCTGCACTATATCCAGAACAAACAAAAAAAATTGCCTTTAGTTATACTTTTTTTTTTAACTGTATCTGAAGTATTCTGGATGCTGCGTTTGACTCAAACCATATGGCACTTGTTCACATATATGTTGAGTGACCTTGGATATATTTATACAGAGCAATACAGCCCCTGTCCAAAAATGGCACACAATACTGTATATTTTGTACAATTTTCTTAGACCCTTAAGGGCTCATTCACACCATTGCGGTGTGTTAACGAATGTGCGTAAATATCCATTATGCCAGATGTTCATGTGCCATGTGTTAAGACAGACTATTCATTTGAACTTATAGCAGGGAAACGCTGCAGCACTCATCTGGGTGTAGTTGGTTAACAAAGTTCATGGTTTTTTGGCAACTCACAAAAAAATGGCACCTCCTCATCAGCTGTGACATCACTGGGCATGGTGCATGCCCAATGACATCACAGTTGAAGAGGAGGTGACTGCTGGATTGACTTAGAGCCCTAAAAACCATTGGAGCAAGTGAGGCACCAGTTGCGTCATACATCGCCAGCGATCTGGACTAGGATTACACTGGGAGGCCACCCACGTGACACGTCTTTATCCATTCCTCTTTTGTGAGTTGTCACTTTTTATCCTCCAATAAACCATGCACTTTGCATGACCAACTACACTCAGATGAGCGCTGCCGTGTCTTCCTGTTTTATATTCAAAAAGCCACTTCCTCTTTAACAGCTGGCTGCGCTTACTGAGTTTTTAGTAAACCAGGACTATTGAACTTTTTACTATTGAACAGTCTATTCATGTGTTAATGACACCCTTATTTATAATCTTTCTACATTGAACAGTCTTGCTTTGGGTCCCAGTTACCCTTATCAATGGTTTTATATTTTGAACACAGTAGATGTCCTTTTAACCGTTTATACCCATGAATAAATATACATTTATTGCCCAATACTCACCTTGCCGCTCCCCAAGCACCACTGTACACCCAATTTTTTATTTGAACTGACTGCCAAATGTACCAAAGACAGAGCATGTACAATTTTTGGCAGCGTACCGCAATGCACATTATTTAGAAGGGTGCTTTGGGGTGCTATTCAGAAACAACGGCACTGCATCGCACCATTGCATGTAATGTTACCCAAACCAATTGGCCCTATAACAAAATAAACCAATTCCATCAATTAACCTGCAGCTGTACTAAACTATCCCATGTGCTGTATTTTATGGGTTGTCAGAAGTAAAGCTGTGTCATTTGACAGAAAAGCTTGAAACAATGCAAGGAACTTTGACTTTCTTTGTGTGGAAACCATTCATGATTTTTTGTTTGCTAGGACAAACATATTCTGATGATAAACAGGCCAGCTAATTTTATTTGCACTCCTGAAAAGGACAAACAAATCAATGCCCATCTCTATTCAAAAGGTTTTCATTTGGTTTTGGATAGAATATGCAAGAGTTAAAATGTTTTTATTGTCCCTTATTGAGGAGCTTTTGTAAAGGCAGGAAGTGATGGTAAATCCCTCCATCAGGGACACTGACATAAAGGGGTTGATTTAATAAAGGCAAATATACTGTGTACTCTGCAAGTGCAGTTGCCCCAGAGCTTGGTAAATGAGCACATGCTCTGCTGATTTCCATCATCCAATCATGTGCAAGCAAAAATTCAGTTTCTTTTTATCTTCCTTGCATGTGATTGGGTATTCTTTGCAAAGTGAAGCTTTACCTCATTTACTAAGCTCTGGAGCAACTGCACATCTATTTGCCTTTAGTAAATTAACCCTATAATATACAGTGGAGATGGGTTAGAATCAAGTGTGGCCAGGGCATTTCCCACCCTGCACCTTTACAGGCACAAAGCAATGGGGATGATTGTCATCATTATTTATCATTGTCACAAGCATCCATGCCCCTTTTTATACATGAATTAGCAGGGTAGGGAATGCCCTGGCCACAGTTGATGGAGCGGCATTTGGCAGGAGTGACAGCTATCTTCTGAGCTGGGCCCAGTCCCAAGTTCAGGTCCAAATCCAAGTTCATCTCTACTGGAACTGACTGAGTTGAAGAGCTGCACACACATGTTAATACAGCCATTAAATGACAGCATGCTCCATACTGCCCATCAGTCTCTCAGCAGAGAGATCAATCTTTCAGCAGAAAAACCTTAGCATCTAAAGTTGGGGTAACCTATACACTGGCCAGTTAAAGATACAGATGGTCTAAATCAAGCTTTCTGTTTAGATAATATTCCCTTGCAAGTCCAACTGGCAATCATGGTGCACAATTTATCTCAGCAATGACAGTGGAAAACAATGAAGAACAGTTTCCAACCCAGTTAGTGAAATTTTTGTCCAAATCTAGGTCAATTTACTTCAAATCTGAAATAAATCTGTTCATATTTTGACTCCCCTGCTTTCTCCTATCTCCCCATATTAATATCATCTTTTTAAATACAATTTTTTAGTTTTCCTTAACCACCTTATTTTAGACCCAGTAATGTCATCACTGGGTCTCTGTGCTTCTGTATGTAGATCGTGGCTGATGGGAGAAGCCAACAGGGTGTCATACATAGCCTTCAGCCCTATGCTTTCTGTACATATCTTTTATGCCTTGATGGCCATGGATATCACTGTGGAGGAGTAGTCATTCCTAAGCAAGTTGCATTTGCATGCAGACTATCCTAGGTAGCACCCTTTGTAACGCTGAGCTTCCAAACTTGGAAGAATTTGAATCCAGTGAATGAAAGGTGTGGGCCAGGGACAGTAAATCTGTGAAGAAAAAGGCTAGATGATGCTGGATGTCCTCCAGCCAGGAAATGAGACAGATACTATCTGACTTGCTTCAACTTCTAATACACTTTGAGACGCTCACAGACTGGGCATCTTTAGTACAAATAAGTAGCCGGTATAACTGTGCTAAATGTATTTCTAAAAATCCCAGGTTTTTAATTTAAAAAAAAAGCTTTAAGCATTGCAGCAACATTATTGTGGGAAAATTGCATGAAAATGCTAAAGCAGTGTATTTTCTTCATTGCCATTCTTAGGTTAAATTGATAAGAGTACAAAAAGTTACTCATGTTTGGGATCAAGAGGCACAACACTTTCAGAGAGCTGGGTAAGTAAAGGACTCATGTGCAATGTCTGAATAGTAATTTTTTGAGCATCATACCAAATCATATGACTTATATTTAAGGGTTCTTGAAGACAGCCTGACCTGCTATGACATTCATTCAAAATTTGGATCTGGATTAACACGGGAAGAGCAGAACATCAGGTAAAAGTTCACTGCAGGGAGAAAGAAAGACAAAAAATTCAAGTGCATGTAAACCTAGTGCATAATAAACTTCCCTTCACAGGTTTCCGCCTGTACATGGGCAGACAGTGGCTGGTCTGCTGGATAGTGTTGGGTGAACAGTTTGGGCGAGCAAAAGTTCGGCCCGAATGTCACATCTTTGCCCATTTGGCAAACACCGGAATTTTCGGGGTGCTTGGCGGGATATTCTCCCCATAAACCACTGCATGCTTTACAGTGCATTCTAGGGCCCAATTGGATGACGCCTTGCACCTGAACGCTGACCCAATTAGGGCACAGAGCACCGTCAGAGCCCTGATTGGACAAAGTGATGATGACTTTGTCCAATCACTGATCAGTGCTCATAGTCCCACCCCGCACTTTAAAAGGTTCCTTCCCACACTAAGCTTTTGCAGTGTGATGTTGGAGTAGAGATAGATAGAACAGGGCTCAGTTTGTTACTAGCAAGTTAGTGTGTTCACTTATAGGGATGGGCTTCGTGTTCAAGTCAAACCTAAGTTTGACTCGAACACAGCCCGTTCGCCGAATGGCAAACAAATGAACTTTGAGTTCCCACATCCATAATGCACTGCGTACTGGCAGTGCATTATGTGATTGGCCAAAGCATGGACACTGTTGCAATTTGCAATCTCTGCCGCAAGCAAATTAAGCATGGCAAAAACATCAGCCATTTGGGTACCACATGCTTGGTACCTCCCACCACTCAGCCCATTGGCAAGAGCACCTGAAAGCCACACCTAAAAGCTACATTCTCTGATAGTTCTGCCTGTCCCTGCCCCATAATCAGCTGAAAGAGGGAGGTAGAAAGTGTGTTGTTATCCCTTCCAGCTCTGCTTGTGCAATATATTCACTGCACAGACACAGGGAGGGCACAGAACGCTTAGTTAAATCCCCGGTGTGTGCACACAGGACAACTCTGAATATCTGACAAGATCAACAGGTGTTTTTTGCAATTATGGAACAGGTATAACAAATATCTTTCAACACACCAGAAGGCATCAAATATAAAAGTTTTTTTGCTACGGTGTACATACACTTTAAGCAATGAACCACTGTATGTTTTTGGATGTTGCTAACAACTGTAATATCTAAAATATTAATTGTGAAATTAAGTGAAGAAACAAAAAGTTCAGTAAAAACACAGGGAAGAATATTTTTTTTAGTCCGTCTGTCCAAGATTAACAAGTGTTTAGTAAGATCCCTACAAGGTGGATTTACATTTGCCTTTTGAAAATACATACTGTATATGTGTCAAACTATATGCGTTGTACTTGTGTAAGACATGCAGAAAGAATGTAAACACTGAATGAGGGTGTAGTGATTTTACATATATTGCAGGACAAGTAATATTTTGCACAATGTGGAAAAGTAATCTATTATTAGCAAGTGGTAAAGAAAAGTTATTTTATCGATAAAGAAAAAGTTCCCTTTAATATTTTAGTGCATTTTGGGGTTTTTGGTTCTATTTGTCAGAAGATAATACCCACTTGAAGAAAAATGTCTACACATATCATAGAAGAAAACTACTTTTCATAATGCTAATGCCTTGTTTGCACTGAGTGGTAAGGTTCGGTTCAGTACAGTTCAGTACGGTTCAGAATGGTACACTTGATCAGGCTTGCGTTTCCACTGCCAACAGTACCTCAGCTCAACAGTACCTCAACAGTGTAGCTCCACCCTGTTGGTATGGTACTAATGTGCTTGGTACCCCAATGAAAGGGTCCCAAAAAAGTGGTACGGTATGGTTCGGAATTAGGGTACCATTCACAACTTTTGACAATGGAAACTGCAAAAATTGCGTACCGTACCAAACCGAACCGTACCACTCAGTGCAAACAAGGCATAAGAGCCACATGTGATACTCTTGTCAACCACCTATATTAAACACATACATATCTTGTAAAATATAAACTTTTTTTTTTTTCTGCAGAAGAACAATTTGTGGATCAAATGCTATTGAAGTTGATGTTGACCCAATCTGGAAATTATTATTCAAAGAGGTATTATATACTGGAGCTAAAGTTAACTGAGAAAAATCCCATAACATGCTGAGGCTATATTATCCTTTTAGCAGGAGGCTCACCAAGATGCTTTTAGTGTATTGAAAATATACTTCAAAAGCACATCTACAAAACTTTTTATAGATATACTTAAGTTTATATTATTTTTTTAATTAAATGCTTTGTCAAAGCTTTATGCTATTTCTTTAGTGGGAATAAACTAATTAACACCATGAACATTCAGTACACATATTGAAACCCAAGTCTGCATATATTTATTCGGCACCATGGGCAAATAAAATAATTATAGAGTAATTTAGGTTCTGAGATTCCTTATTCCTCTTTTTATTTTAGCTAGGTTAGAAATTTTTTTCAGATTCTAATTGTGGCTTGTCTACCTAATGGATAGATTTTTCTTAGCTTCTTGCCCCGAATACACAACAGGAAGTGAATGATATCTCCGCAAAGTAAGGGGAAATCACAGTATTAGTATGTGGCTAAAGAACAGGCCTTTCTTTAGACAATGTCCTACTCCTGTGCCAGTGATAATTGTAAAAAGCTGGATTTCCCCTCACCTTATGCCAATAAGCAATGGTCTCTTGGACATATCGGGGTTGATTTACTAAAGGCAAATAGACTTTGCAAGTGCAGTTGCACTCTGCAAGCGAATTTGGGCCAGAGCTTAGTAAATGAGGGGAAGCTCTGTTGACTTCCATCATCCAATCATGTAGAAGCAAAAATGCTTTTTTTTAAATTTTCCTTGCATGTGATTGGGTATTCTATGCAAAGTGAAGCTTCCCCTCATTTACTAAGCTCTGAAGAAAATTCCCTTGCAGAGTGCAACAGCACTTGCAAAGTGCACAGTCTATTTGCCTTTAATAAATACACCCCATTGTGAGGGTGAATCATCTCAACAGAAGCAAAGACAACAATAAAAACCTGACAGAGGCTTTCCATCTAAAACGAAAGAAGTGGTTTGGCTGTAGTTAAAATATAATTAACCTCCCTGGCAGTATTCCCGAGTGTGGCTCGGGGTGGAATTTCAGTGCCATTAGAGGTAACCCTGAGCCACACTCGGGGTACCGCCAGGGAGCATCGCTGGATCCTGGTGGAGGGTTACTTACCTTGTCACCAGGATCCAGTGTCACTGCAGCATACGACGGCCGGATCTTCCACTCTATGCTGTGAGCCCCGGCTTCTGTCTCCTGCGGCGTAACGTTCGCAGCGGGGTGGAACCAGCGGCAAATTTGAAAAGTAAAACACACAAACACACTGATATATTGTAATCCTATTGGATTACATTACAAAATAAAATAAATTGACATTAGTTTGCCCCCCAGTGCCCTTTCCTGCAGTTTTACTGTACTTTATATATATATATATATATACATTTATATACATATATAGATGTAATAAAGAAGAACGCACATTAAAAAAAAAATCATATGTAAATACTTGGTTTGGGCTGCTCATCCTTAAGAATTACTAGCAAAATAATTGTACCGCTTTCAGCACCTAAAATCGGAAACAATCATACCGCCAGGGAGGTTAAGAGATCTGACAGTGCGCATTTACTGTTGCATGGACAATTTCTATCGCTTTTATTTTGTAGGAGGATGGCATTTTACTTGTTATTTACTATAATTCTATTTTTTTTTTTTGCATTGTCCTTTATTTTAGGTTTTAAATCCCTTTTATGCCTTTGAAGCTTGCAGTCTGGCGCTGTGGTTAGCAGTGGGGTTCATCGAATATTCAGTTGCTGTTATTATAATGACTCTCATTTCCATAATTTTTACAGTTCATGACCTAAGAAAGGCAAGTTATTAGCAATTTTACAGTGACATCTTATCATTAAACCAAATACTGCTTTACAACATTTTATAGTTATATATTTTTTATATTTGTAGCGCCGATTTAGCCAGGGTTCACACCAGAATGCGGTACGAGAAATCTGTGATCTGTGTTCATTTGCCACATTCAAATTGCACTGCTCTTGTTTCAGTGCAATCTTAATGGCACCCCAAATGCAGGTCGCAAATGCATTACTTTTGCCTGCGCTGGATCACATGGTACAAAACGACCATGTGATCTGGTTGCAATATGTTCCCAAAATTGCTGCATGCACAATTTTGCTGCAGATGTGATGTGATTTGAGCCCATTCAAAATGAATAGGCTAAAATTGCATAACACACTGAATCACATGTGAATTGTGCAAAAATGTGCTGCGGGTCCTGTACGATACATAAGCAATTCACCTGTGTAAACCTAGGCTTAATATCTGTATTCTCTTCTTCCCTACATGTTATTTTACTCAATCTAGGATTTTTCTTTAATATTTATTTGTGATAAATAATACATTCATATAGATTAATATATCACTGTTCTTCTACAGGAATCTGTGAAGCTTCATAATCTGGTGAAATCCAACAACAGTGTCAAGGTGACCATACGCCAGAAAAATGGAGGCATGTTACATTATAACAATACAAAAATATTGTAGTGGTAAAACATTTAAAGTATTGGAGGAACCTTTAAATACCCTTTTCTTTCTAGATTGCTAATGGGTTAGTTGTAAGTTGTATTGTTGTCACTCAGGATCCTCTTTTCAGAGGCTTTTCCTCACTTCTTGTCTTTTTTACGTGTCTCATAGAAAATAGGAGGTGAGAGAATATCCCCCAACTGGGACAAATGACCCAACATATTTTCTAGCAGAGGAAGGAAGGTTTAGAAACTCTCTTAGGATCCTGTGGTCTTCAACCTCATAAATGAGATTTCCCCTTCCTGGCTGGGCTATGGGTGTCTGTTGAGACCTATCTCTGGACCAGGCACTGCTTCTGTTTTCCACTTTCCACCACATCTGCCATCATCTAGGTGTACACATAGATCAATGGCATGTGCTAAGAAAAAGATGGGGCCAGACAATATTCCTTAAAGCCAGGCTCAGAATATTGATTTCTTTTTTAAATGAGAATACAAATGTAATAAAAAATTATGAACAATGTAATAGCATAACCACAAATTAAAGTGTTTGATATTGTGATCAAAGCAATATGATCAAGCTCAGTGCTGACATAGTGATCATATCATGGCTTTGTTTATAATCAAAATCATGTAAGTATCATGTCAGTACTGATAATGACATGGTCTTGTTTATCAACAATGCCTTTAAACCCTTAACCATTTAATCTCCGGAAAATTACAAGGCTAATTTTTGCGATACGTCACTGTGTTATTTTAACTGAAAATTGTGCGGTTGTGCGATGCTGTACCCAAATAACATTTTTGTCATTTTTTTCCATACATAGAGCTTTCTTTTGGTGGTATTTGATCACCTCTGCGGTTTTTATTTTTTGCGCTATAAAGAAAAAAAGACCGACAATTTAAAAAAAAAAAAAAAAAAATGTACTAAAACATATACAATAAAAAAAATTTGAAAAAACCAAATATTTTCATTAACCACTTTAACACTGCTCACTGTGCTGCTACTGTGGCACAGTGGCTCGTTATCGTCTGGCGGCGTAGACCTAAGTCACCAGACATTCCCCCCTCTCGCGTGCCGCCGGAGGCTCGCTCCCGCTGTATTCAGTCACAGCGGGAGTCGGGCCAGGGGAGGAGCGGCGGTGATCACCGCTGCTCTTCCCCGATCATCGGGGATAGAGTGTGGAGATCCGCCCGCTTGTGTAAACAAAGCGGGCGATCTCCTAAGTGACAGGCAGGGACAGATTGCAGGGTTCAGCATAGCTGAACCTGCGATCTGTCCCTGTGTCACTCAGTCACCTCCCCCACACACGTCAGTAAGCACCAGGCATACATTAATCCCTTGATCACCAATAAAAGTTAACCCCTTCCCTGCCAGTGTCATTTTTACAGTAACAGTGCATATTTATAGCACTGATTACTGTAGGAATGTCACTGGTACCCCCAAAAGTGTCAAAAATGTCAGTCAAGGGTCCGATCTGTCCGCCGCTATGTCGCAGTCCCGCAAAAAAAATCGCAGATCGCTGCCATTACTAGTTAAAAAAAAACAATAAAAATGACGTAAATTTCCGCAAACCAATCAAAATACGCTTATTGCGATTTTTTTTTACCAAAAATATGTAGCAGAAAACAAATTGGCCTAAAATGTTAAAAAATTTTGATTTTTACATTTTGGGGGGGGGGGGGGGGGATTTCATATAAAAAAATGTGAAAAATATTGTTATTTTTTCAAAATTTACGCTCTTTTGTTGTTTATAGCGCAAAAAGTAAAAATCGCACAGGTGATCAAATACCACCAAAAGAAAGCACTATTTGTGGGGGAAAAAAGGACATCAATTTAATTTGGGTACAGCATTGCACAACCGCGCAATTGTCCGTTAAAGTAACGCAGTGCCGAATCGCAAAATATGGCCTGGTCAGGAATGGGGTAAAATCTTCCGGTCTTAAAGCGGTTAAAAATATGCTCATTGAGAATTTTTTTGTCAAAGACATGTAGCTAAATACATTTTGGCCTAAATATATGACAAAAATTGAATATATTGGATATTATTTAACTGTCAAAGTAGAAAAATATTGTTATTTTTTCAAATTTGTCGCATTTTTTATTAATATCGCAAAAAATAAAAATCGCAGAGATGATCAAATAACACCAAAAAAAAAGCTCTGTTTGTGGGGAAAAAAAGGAAGTAAATTGCGTTTGGATACGGCGTTGCATGACCGCGCAATTGTCAGTTAAAGTTGCACAGTGCCGAATCACAAAAAGTGGCCCAGACGTAAGACAGCAAAATCCTCCAGTGGTAAAGTGGTTAATTTAGCCCAATATGTATTCTGCTACATATTTTTGGTAAACAAAAAGTCCCATTAATCGTATATTGACCGGTTTGCACAAAAGTTATATCATCTACAAACTATGGGATATTTTTATTTTACTAATAATGGTGGCAATCAGCAACCTTTAGCAGGACTGCGATATTGCGGCAGATATTCTTACACTAGCTGACACTTTTTTGTGACCAGTGAAACTAATACAGTGATCAGTGCTAAAAAATATGCACTGTCACTGTACTAATGACACTGGCTGGGAAGGGGTTAACATCAGGGGGGATTAAAGGGTTAACTGTGTGCCTAGCCTGTGTTTCTGTGTACTATCGGAGGTGCTTTCACTAGGGGAAGACATGGATTATTGCCCCTGCTTTTCAGAAACACAGGATCTATGCCTTCCCCTTCCCTTGTTTACATAGGCAGACCACTGTACTAAAGGATAAAAAGGTGCCAGTGGGCATTGAGTCCGCGGTACCCACCGCTCAGCTCCTGCTGTGTATAATCACAGCCGGCAGCGCGCATTCCTGTCCACTACCCGGAAGCGCCAGATCATGTATATATGCATGATCCGGTGCCGCGGTGTAGCAGTAAAATTGCTATAGGGCGGAACTTAAGCGGTTACTGGCCCTTTAAGAAGGGTGTAATGCTCAGAAGGTGGCACAGCTTCTGTATCATGTGACCAGTTTGAGTGGTTTTCACGGCGGACATATGATCGGGAGATTATCCTGCTGGCTCCCATTCAGAAGCATTAAATAAGGGCTATCTATGGCTCTTAGCATGCAACTTCATGCCAATATGAATGTATATGTGCGGCGGCTGGGTGTTAAAGCCCACCTTTCCCGCACTGCATATTCAGTATGTGTTACACAGTCAGCAAGAGGTTAATTACCATGTCAATGCTGACGTGGTGATCACATAGCTTTGTTAAACAAAAAGAAGAACAGAAAAACTAAAAAAAAACGTGGTACAATTGCTTACATCCTACTGTATGAAGTACATCCATTTTATACATTTTCTTGCAGAATGTAAAGAGATAGAATCACACTGCTTGGTGCCCGGTGATGTACTCGTTCTTACAGGAAAGAGGCAGTTCTTGCCATGTGATGCCATACTTCTCAATGGAGGATGTATTGTGAATGAGAGCATGCTTACAGGTATACAGACAGACAGTGCAAGACAGACTGATATGTGTTCTATTTAGATCAAAGGATCCTTTTAAAACACAATAGTTTACATTGTTGTTTTCCTAAGGTGTATAGATACACCTGATATGCATCCGATAGTTCATTTTTATATAACATTATCTTAATCACGTATCAAAAAGAAAAAAAAATCAAAAACAACAAACATATTTTTTCATTCTAATATCTCTACATCTAAATGATTGAAAATTTGCAAACCTAAATTTTGAGGTGGTAAGTTTTTTGTAGCTTACCAAGAGAGAGGTGTCATATACTGCACCTTTAAACTAAATCACAGAATAACAACTAAATGAAGTTTTAAAAAAGATGATTACCATTTTTTTTAAATGAACTCTTTTATTTTATGCATTACTTTTTTGTGTGTGGTTTCTTTTTTTGTTTGATTAGTTTTATTACATCACCTCATCACACTCGTTGCAAACTCATGCTCTTTAAGGCTGGGTTTACACTACTGAAGCTTCAATTTGATCCGATTTTCACTACAATTATGTAGTGTCACCATAAGTGCGCGCAGCCTATTACATTAGGGTGTGCACCCCAAAGCTCATACACATATGTGTGTGTAATAGTGTAGCGCAGTCTAATACCAATAAATAACAATCTTTTTTAAAAGCCAATAATAATAAAAAACATATAATGAATAAAAAGAAGTTCATAAGGTGATAAAAAGACGGTAAAAACAAAGTCCACTAGTGATCCGGTGAATAGACAATAAGTGTGACTTCAGTGCTCATAAGATCCCGTCACCCGGCATTATCTGCCTCTCACCTCCAGAACTTGACCCCACAGGGTCAAAAAGCATGAAGCAATCTCCACGATGTAAAGCCAATGAACTCAGTAAACCGGACTACAGCCTCCAGCAAACGCCTGCACTGATGACTTATGGGGTAAAGGGTACACCTTCCCAATCCACTCCGAATCATAAAAATAGAAGGAAACAATCTAGTGCTCTCTGTTGCGGCAATAACACTTTATTTTGCTCAAAAATATTGCACTTACATGAATCCCGAATATTGCAGGCATAGATAAGGAGAGCGAGCAGCGTGCTGGATGGTGCCTGGTTCCTGGTTCCCGAGTAGTTTGTTGGCCGTAGGACCGTGTGACCAATCCCCCGTACGCGTTACGTCAAGTGGGCGTAGACTTCTTCCCCGCTGAAGAAGTCTACGCCCACTTGACGTAACGCGTACGGGGGATTGGTCACACGGTCCTACGGCCAACAAACTACTCGGGAACCAGGAACCAGGCACCATCCAGCACGCTGCTCGCTCTCCTTATCTATGCCTGCAATATTCGGGATTCATGTAAGTGCAATATTTTTGAGCAAAATAAAGTGTTATTGCCGCAACAGAGAGCACTAGATTGTTTCCTTCTATTTTTATGATTCGGAGTGGATTGGGAAGGTGTACCCTTTACCCCATAAGTCATCAGTGCAGGCGTTTGCTGGAGGCTGTAGTCCGGTTTACTGAGTTCATTGGCTTTACATCGTGGAGATTGCTTCATGCTTTTTGACCCTGTGGGGTCAAGTTCTGGAGGTGAGAGGCAGATAATGCCGGGTGACGGGATCTTATGAGCACTGAAGTCACACTTATTGTCTATTCACCGGATCACTAGTGGACTTTGTTTTTACCGTCTTTTTATCACCTTATGAACTTCTTTTTATTCATTATATGTTTTTTATTATTATTGGCTTTTAAAAAAGATTGTTATTTATTGGTATTAGACTGCGCTACACTATTATATACTTATTTATTGAAGGTGTTGGATTACCCTTGAGTGTTAGCTGCTGGTCTTATGTCTTTGTTTATTCAGCGCTGAATCTTCTCTATATATATTTCACATATGTGTGTGTGCCTGTGTATATTTACTGACAGTGTCAGTAGGGCAGTGGACCAAGTCTGTTGGTTTTTTTTTTTATTATTATTATTTTCTTTTTTTACAGTTTTCTTTTTTTACAATTTCTTTTTACAATATTTTTAGGAGCCCCTTTAACACGCTTTGGTAAAATATCAGGGGCCTAAACAGGGGCAATCTGTGCCACATAGGGTGATTAGGGTGTGTCCAGGCACACCTGGCACACCCTGTGTGCCCGCCTATGAGTGTGAATTTTTTGCAGATCTAAAATCACACTGAGCCAGGCCTTAGATCCACCAAGAAATATGTAGTGCAGGGGCCTGATCGTATAGCCAGACTGTATTGTGTATGGTTAGACTAAAAGGGAAATATTTATTAAACAGTAATATGACTTTCACCAAACATTCACTGGTGGTGAATCTAATATTGTCATTTAAAACACATGCACTTGAAAGATTCACCTGTAGTAAATTGCAGATTATACTGCTTTATAGATATGCTGCTGCAGTAATCCCTCCATGTTAGCCTATATGTCCAAGCACACTATGAGGAGTTTAGAGGCAGGAGCATTTAGAGGCAGAGAAAACCCCTCACCAAAGTTGTGTTCAGGACAGGAGCTATTGAGCATAAAACCGCCTGATGCGTGGGTAAACTTGTCTAAATGTGCCTAAGCACTAGGTGAATTTAGCGCTTGAGCATTTTTTCATTTCAGTGGCCAGAATAAATTAATATTCTGGCCAATGGAATAAGTAAGTGCCCAAGCACATGACAAGTCTAAATATGCCTAAATGCAACTTAGGTGCCATTTTAAGTTATGTTTCTAAAAAAGCATTTATTAAAGCCCCAGTGTGCATAAATTGGTATTATAATATGTTTCAAACTTACCTGGGTTTATTTCAAGCAGGGTCCGGGAAAAAGGAAGTTTAAGTGCCGAAATCAAACCCCATTGAAGTCAACGGGAGCTAAATGTTAAAGAACATTAATGCCCATTTTATAGGCTATGAGGCAAGGGATTGTCAAAAAAAAAAATGTCATGGGAAGATGGGCACTGCCCTGGGTAACATGTGCAAAGTAAAACATTTAAAAAATTAAAAAAATTAAATTTGGCGGTGAGCAACACTTTAAATGATGCGTAAAGGCAACATTAAAAATGCAGTGGCCATGGTCATTGCTCAAATATGGCCATGTGGCCATATTTGGTCAGTGTTATCAGCGCTATCCATGTGCCTTTGTTTACAAGGCCCAGTATACCAGTCAACAAATTATTAGGCAGGGTGATGTCATTGGATGCTAAGAATGTGGGGGGTGCCAGCACCCGCTGCTTCTCTAACAACCACTGACAGAAGAAACTGTCATATATAGTAGTGATAAAAAAATGCTACTATGTATGACATTCAGTGGGAGTCTGAACAAGCAAAGTTTGGTCTTAATCTGTATTTGAACTAAACTGAGAGCTCATTCCTGACCTTAAACAATGCTGCAGTTAAAGATTGTTGCAATCTGCACAGTAAATGCCATCAAGGTTGATCCTTCAGAGTGGACATGGGAAGCCATACATCTACCTCATTTTCTTTGAAACTTACAGATGATCATGTCAACAAGACTGGAGGATTTCATTGCTGTTCTTTTTTATCATTTAATATTTCAGGAGTGCTGTTTTTTTTTTTTTTTAACAGGTGAAAGTATTCCTGTCTGTAAAACTCCTCTACCTAACAATAACCATACCATGACATGGAAGGCGCACAGTGGAGAGGATTTCAAAAGACATATACTTTTCTGTGGAACAGAAGTAATTCAGACAAAGCCAGCTAGCCACGGGCAAGTTAAGGCAGTTGTTCTAAGAACTGGTTAGTAAAGAGTTTGAAAAATTTGAAATTAAGAAATTCACAAGTATGATTTTTTTTAGGTTTATTTAAACATTTACATGGAGCTAAACCCTCCTAACATCTTATGCCAAGGAAGATGTCATCTTAGGCTCTCTTCGATCTGTGGTTGCCCACCCTTTGCAGCTATAACAGCTTCAACTCTTCTGGGATGGCTGTCCACAAGGTTTAGGAGTGTGTCTATGGGAATGTTTGCCTATTCTTCCAGAAGCGCATTTGTGAGGGCAGACACTGATGTTGGACAAGAAGGCGTGGCTCGCAGTCTGTGCTCTTATTCATCCCAAAGGTGTTCTATCGGGTTGAGGTCAGGACAAGTTCCTCTACCCCAAACTCACTCATCCATGTATTTATGGACCTTGCTTTTTGCACTGGTCCAAATCATTTGGTGAAGGGGGGGATGATAGTGTGGGGTTGTTTTTCAGGGGTTGGGCTTGGCCCCTTAGTTCCTGTGAAGGAAACTCTTAAGGCGTCATCATACCAAGACATTTTGGACAATTTCATGCTCCCAACTTTGTGGGAACAGTTTGGGGGTTGGCCCTTCCTGTTCAAACATGAATGTGCACCAGTGCACAAAGCAAGGTCCATAAAGACATGGATGAGTGAGTTTGGGGTAGTGGAGCTTGACTGGCCTGCACCTCAAACCGATAGAACACCTTTGAGATGAATTAGAGCACAGCCTGCAAGCCAGGCCAACATCAGTGCCTGACCTCACAGATACGCTTCTGGAAGAATGGTCAAACATTCCCATAGACACACTCCTAAACCCTATGGACAGCATTCCCAGAAGAGTGGAAGCTGTTATAGCTGTAAAAGGTGGGTCAACTAAATATTAAACCCTACAGACTATGACTGGGATGCCATTAAAGTTCATGTGCATGTAAAGGCAGGCATCCCAATGCTCTTGGTATTATAGTGTTTGATCAGCTATGACACCAGCCATGTGATGGATTGACAGTTTGAGCATAAGCACCTGTGACAGTTATTATTTACAGCATGCCTTGAATGTAACTGTTTGAGAAACAATTAAATCAATTGGTTTAGTTCTGCCTTATACTGTATTAATGTTCTGCATGTCTGTATTAATCTATGGATCTATACAACATTTTTTTCTTAATGTATTCATTTAAAATAATTTATTTTGTATGTGCAGGATTTAATACCGCTAAGGGGGATTTGGTCAGATCCATCTTGTACCCGAAACCCATGAATTTCAAATTGTATAGAGATGCCTTCAGATTCTTAATGATTTTAGCCGGAGTTGCAGTCATTGGAACAATCTACACTGTGGCTGTTTTTGTCTTATGGGGGGTAAGATATGATAGCAATAGCACCTGTATAACAATAAGATCAAACAAATTAACTTATGTCAGATAAAATGACGTTTTTGCAACCTTAGTGTAAAAAAAAAAAAAAGGACATTAATGGTAATTTTATTGGAAAGTTAGTGTTTTTTATGTTAGTGTTAAAAATAATCAATATTGCCATAGAAATAATTGAACAAGGAAAAAATTTGTATAAATGATAATACCTTTAAAGAATAGTCCTGCGTATGCTTTTTTTTCCTTTTTAACTAAATAGAAGAATGTGTAAAGTAAAGCACGCAGATTTAGTTAGCGCATAGCAGAGTTAATTTAGTTGCATGCAGTGGCTGCTGAGCAAACACCCCCTTCCCAAAAAAAGAAAGAAATGCTTGTGAAGATTATTTATTCTAGGTGGCCTATCCCATAACAAAATATCTGAAAATGTATTTATTACAAAGCCTAATGACTGTGGATTAGAGAGTTGCAATGAAATTTTAGTATTGAGATGCTAATGGATATGGCTACCTTATGTGTTTAGTGTGTCCAGTAGTCTCCTATATAGCACACATCAGTTGGTAAACAAACAGATGTGCATCTCATTAAATTAATATATCATATATCATAAAAAAAGTTAGATTATTTCAGTAATTTAATTCAAAAAGTGAAACTCATATATTGTATATACAGTAGATGAGTTATACACAGAGTGATATATTTCAAGCATTTCTTTCTTTTAATTTTGATGATTATGACTTACAGCTAGTGAAAACCCAACACTCAAAAATTAGAATATTACATTAGTAAATTAAATAAATTAACTTTTTGATGATATTCTAATTTTATGGGATGCATCATTTATATCAGACTGATGCTGAATCATGTGGATATTTAGTAATACAAGATCAACAGTAAAACAGATTAGAAATATTATACAATATAGTATTATAGAATATTACATCTATTTGTATTTCAGGAATCTCCAACTGAAGTAGTGGTCAAAGCTTTGATCATTATCACCACCGCTGTCCCTCCAGCACTGTCAGCTGCCTTGTCTACAGGAATTATGTACGCTCAACGCAGACTCAAAACCAAATGATTTTCTGCATCAGTCCTCAAAGGATCAATGTATGTGGTCGGCTGAACATTATTTGTTTTGATAAGGTAAGGCTGCAGTCAATTTCCACAACATTACACATTGTTGTCTTTAAGTATATACTGTGTTCATTTGAGTTATTCAATAATCATTTCATGATTGTTTTCATAAGCAACTTCATTCTTTATTGAAAAGCAATGCACATAACAGCGTGAATTAAATAAAATATTATAGCAGGAATCAAATATTAATAGTAAAACTGTTTTGTGTATTTTACAACATTTTTTTTTTTTTTTTAACAGACGGGTACCCTAACAGAAGATGGATTAGACCTTTGGGGAGTGCTGCCTTCAAAAGGCAACTGGTAGGTTCAATACAATGATGAACATTTCTAACAGAAGTATAAGAACAATGCGTGATGTTAGGATAGGTTAGGATAGGTGTTAAGATTGGTAAAGCTGACATCTTAGTGCATTGCGAGATGTCTCTGCTCTGTTTAGACATTTGCAGTATCCAATCGTCTATTTCAATCATCTATGGCAACATTTATTCACAGTGTCCACATATTTATAAGCTATCAATTTTCTTATGTCCTGCCACAACTTGAGGTTCCCAGGTGTCAATCTCTAAGAGGTAAAAATATGTCTATGCTCAAATCATGTTAACACTTTGGATTCCCATTCAACTTGGCATACCATCAGAAAGTATTGCATATTATGTATATAAAAAAGGTATCATTCTTTATATCATGGAAGGGCTTGGCTTTGGGGTAGGGGGGCATTTGCCTTCCTGGGACAGTTCAAATAATAAATGTTGGGCTAGTGGCCTGGGTTTATATATACATATAGAGTAACTATCGGCTCCCTAATCAGACCTGCTATTACAGCACATGGCAGAGGGACATCTTCCAGCTAGACTTCTTTTGTGGCTCTGACATGTAATGTGACTTAAAGTTTACTTTTAAAAAATTCCCACAGCTACTGTATAGTCTTATTATTTACCTGTAATGAAGAAGTCTCACATTTTGAAGTTGAAAAAGGGAGGGGAGAGAAGTGCCAGGCAACCAATAGTGTAGCACAGTTTAATGGGTAAAAATATATAAAACCAGTAATAGGTTCAATTCACAGGATGACAGTAATGACAGTCCGTGCCCAGATGGGCTTTGGTGAAGATCCTGAACGGGATCATGGGGTAGTCTCTGCTGCATCTGTGAAACAATAGAAAAGGACACTGTGAACATGAGCAGTTGTGGGCCAGTTGGCACCTGTCAAACCACAAGATGAAACGACTAATCAAAACGTGTTTCAGAGGCTAAGCAGGCTTCCTTACTCTGCTCACATTTTGAAGGTAGCTGGATCCTGGAGAAATCTTCACTGCAGGAATGCCTGTCTTCTTCCTGTCTCTCCACTTCAGGTGCTGCCAAGGTTAACAGCTTTGGGTCTTCAGACAGAACATTAGTATTAATGGCCTGATGGGGACACCCTCAGCTTCCTCCTCCTCCATTGAAAAAGTTCTTTCTTTGATTATACTGCTTGTAACACAATTTGTGATTAGGGAAGATGAAGACTGATCAGAATCTCCCCCTTCACAGATCAGGTTGCGTTTGTTTACCCTAAAATTAATTTTAGTGTATTTTTTAATTAAATACTAGTGCTTAATAAATCACTGCACAAATATTATGTACCATAAAAAAAAACTGTAACTACCACCTTTTTATTAACCAGGATCCCTCTTTTCAGAACATATATATTATTTTGGTGGTTTTAAGTAATCTTTAGGCTGAAAATTATAACATATGTGCAAAAAAATGGCTCTTGCACCAAAGGGTTATTAAACCCAGAGTTAAGCTATGCCCCTATTATTCAACTGCCAAATGCCCGGTCCTCCACTAGCCACCACAGTAAACTACACATGACAACATTTTTCTTTTCTGAAACCTCTTTTATTAACAGCTATTACTGTCAGTCTAACAATGGATAACTTATGGATGAAAAAAAAATATTGAACAGGTCAAGTGAGATAAAATGGAATATCAGAGATTACCTTGTTGGCAAATGTTTTTTGAAAGTGAATAGTGACACTGAACGTATTTTTTTTTTATGTGTTTCCATAAGTTTCCAGGAATTTCATAGTTTTGCTTTAGATGACACTTTGCCTTGGTGTCCCCTTCTCGGAGCACTGAGCTGCTGCCACTCTTTAGTTGCAATTGATGGAAAACTTCAAGGAGACCCACTGGATCTAAAAATGTTTGAAGGCACAAAATGGGTAAGGATATTTTTTCCATATCATTTTGTTTGGGTTTTGAATACATGAAAGAAGAAAAATGTACAGAAAGTAGTAGCAGAACAATTATAATAAACAAGCCTTAAGAGTGATGTCAAGCAAAAGTTCAAGGTATCTTCTTTCCTTACAGAGAGGAGAATATTGCAGTATATGGTATACACATTACAAACATATGTCTGTACGCATAGGGGTTAATTTACCAAAACTGAAGGGTGCAAAACTGCGGTGCAGCTGTGCATGGTAGTCAATCATCTTGTTCAATTATTCACTTGCCAACCACGATACATATATATGCATTGTGGTTTGCAAGTGGTTTGTAGGAGTTTTGGCTGAAGCTACACCCCATTAGCCGATGGATCTCTTTCAGATCCCCAGGGAACGACCCCCCCCCATCCCCCCGCTGCTCCCTGGTGCTTCTTTGGCTTATCATTCTTACCAACGTGCCAGAGAAACAATTCAATGGTGCTGCCGGCTGGTCACAGAGGTGAACAAAGACCAGTTTGTCTCTGATCGCCTCTACAGAGCGAGGTCATGATGTCACTTCACAGGGTGGAAGTAAACTACTTTTGTTTTAAAGCAAGAGATCAAAAAATTTTTTTTTGATCTTTTGCTTTTAAAGGTAAAGGAGAGATTAGGGGTCTTTTACATATGAGATATCATCGCAAATGTTAGACTGAGAGCAATAATTCTAGCACTAGACCTTCTCTGTAACTCTAACATTTTTTCAGTGTTGCCTATGGAGATTTTTAAGTACTGTAGTTTTTCACCATTCCACGAGCGTGGGCAATTTTAAAGCATGACATATTAGGTATCTATTCATTCGGTGTAACATCATCTTTTACATTTTACAAAAAAATTGGGGAACATATTGTGTTTTTTTTTTTCATAATTCAATAAAGTGTATTTTTTCCCTAAATATTTTTCCCACTAAATTGTTTGTTTTTCACATCATTAGTTTACCAGCTGCGATGAAATTTTCGTTCAACAATCAAAAGTGACTGATCCAACATGCTGGATTTTAGTTTTTTAGAAAAACAAAACAAATGATGGCACAATCGTATGCACCATTTTTGTTTTTCGATTCATTCAGCTTTCGGCTCATCTATGGCCAGCTTTAATTTAGTGGCTATTTTGCTGCACAGTGTATTTACAAGATATTAATGTTGAAGTGGAGTTCCACCCAGAAGTGGAACTTCCGCTCATCTGCTTCCTCCCCCCCTCCGGTGCCACATTTGGCAACTTTCAGGGGGAGGGGGGAATGGGTACCTGTTTTTGCTGTGGCGCCGTTCCCACCAATGAGAGCCAATGAGAATGAGCAGTGGGCTTTGTGCATTCGCAGTAGGGAAACGGCTTTGAAGCCGAAAGGCTTCATTGCCGATTTCCCTTAGAGTGAATGGTGGTGGCAGCACCTAGCAGCTGATCTGAAAATCGGCTGGGGTGCTGACATTGCAGGCTCCCTGGATGGGTAAGTGTCTATATATTAAAAGTCAGCAGCTACAGTATTTGTAGCTGCTGACTTTTAATTTTTTTTTCCAAAGCTGGAAAATCTCTTTAAAGTATGTATCTTGAAGTGGAACTAAACCCTTCTGTCGTTTTCAGCCAAGGAATCTTCCATCTTGGCCTCTGTTTGATCTTCAACTGCCATTGTGCTGCAAATGTGATCACTTATGACACCAACCATTTGATGGTTGACAGTTTGATTGAGAGAACAACCTATGTGACAGTTATAATCCCGGCATGTGCTGGGAATGAAGCTGTGTTTTTAAATTGGTAAATCAATGGGTTTAGTTACTCTTTAAGAATAAACAAATGCAATTATTATACATGTGTAGTGTAGGAAATATGTCCCTAAAATGTTTGACAACTCTGTTTTAGGCAGAGAAAAGAGATGATATTCTCTACAAGTTATACATATTATTTAAGCTGATCTGACTATAGGAAAGTTTCATTCTAATTTGTTCACAGTTACTTCCCTGATCAATGCTGACAATATTTCTTTTTATAATGCTTCACTAACCACTTTGACAGACATACTTATTATTTGTTTAACTTCTTAAAGAGTCTTAGAATTATAACTTTACATTTTCTACAGGTATTTGAGCAGTCAAGTTCTGAAAATAATGAAACTGCATCATCTAGCTTGGTTTTAAAGCGTGGTCAAGCATGCAATTCTGTGAGTTTAAAAATTTTTGTTCTTTGTTAGCTGGTCCTAGTTATGAAAATGTTATATTTGTAGGGCAGTCTACAAAATTTGAATAGTTATCATTCATAATTTCTTTCAATCATTTAGGGTCCAGCAGAAGGAATAGCCATCATCCACCAGTTTCCATTTTCCTCTAGTTTACAGCGCATGTCTGTGATCACACAAGAGATTGGCCAAGATAAACATGTAGTATATATGAAAGGAGCTCCTGAGATGGTGATTAAATTTTGCAGGGAAGACAGTGGTAAGATATATTGTCATATTTCATTTTATGTAACCATATAGGTTCTGTTTATGCAAAATGCTTTTATATCACTTGGTGGCTCTCTAGTATGGCTCTCTAGTACCCAAAATATACATTTCTAGTATACACCAATTCTCCTGGTAAACCACCACCAAAACCCACAATGAGGACTACTAGATTAGTGAAGAATCTAAACTCCTTAAAACATTACAGGCCCAAAACTTTAGAATTCTCAAACATTGCATGAATCTCTCTTTTACTCAGCTAAGGCATTCCTGAAATTAATGATTACAATTTCTGACTCCCGATTGCCAGCTTTCGTAGTAACATCAAATTCAAACACATACAAACACTTGATGGATGCACAAAGGATGCATGCAAACAGCAAGGAACTTTATAATGTGCAAAAGCAACCGTGTGCAACTCTAATGCCCCGTTCACACTGGGGCGATCCGACTTGGGGGGGCGACCACCGAGGTCGCGGTGCGAGCAGCGCGCCGCGACCTCGGAGCGGCCGGCACGGACTTCATAACATTGAAGTCTATGACGGTCGCTCCGGGTCGCCCCAAAGAAGCTCCGGACCCTTTTTCTAAGTCGGAGCGACTTGTGTCGCTCCTATTAGAATGGGTCCACAGCTTCCCTATGGAAGGCGACCTACGGCGACCTGTGAGGCGACCAGGTCGCCTCAAAGGTCGCCTTAGTGTGAACGGGGACTAAAAGAGTAGACATGGAAACATTTTTCTTTCATAGCTCAAAACCAAAACACCTTGGTCAGTTATGATGCTGGCAAAACCTTTGACTTTATTTCAGAGGCTTACAATTAATTTCTAAAAGTACCCCCGCAAGCCTAAAACAAAATATCAAGTTTAAAGATTTATGCAAAAGAAAAAGCAGTATATTCACCTCCTTGGTGACCCATGTCACTTACCTTCCTTCCATTCCAGTGATATAATTGTTACTTCTGGAGTGCTATATTTGTTACTTCTGGGAATGTCCCTCACCTCGAGGACACAGGCATTCAACACTCCTGGAACTAAAGATAGTGACAGAGGCCACAGTGCTGGGATGGAGGGGAGGCATGGGTGAGTATACTACCTCTTCTCTTTCAGGAACTTTAATCTTGATATCAATGAAAGCAATAAATGCCTCTGTCCAAAATCTTTGATTAATGTATTATCTACTTCTTATCTAACAGCTTAGTATTGGTGTTTGTACTATTGGAATTTTTCACGCACCCTGAAATTCATTTAACCTGCATTTACTACCGCATTGGGATACCAGCTATTACGACTTATAAAGAGAGAATGTATTCAGGCATATATCCACTTTCATGGTACCGAGTACAATCTTCACACAGATATTGTTTAAAAAGGTTTTTATTAAAAAATATGATTAAAAAATATATACACATTAGTCTTAAAACATCAGCACAAACATTTTTTCGTGACTATTTGCTCAATGAAGGTTAATTCACATATGGGCTGACCAAAAGTCATATCCATTAACAATTGTGGTGGATACCATCTGGATGCTGGACACTCAACATGTTTCATTGAGCAAATAGACACAAAAATGTTTGTACTGATGTTTTTAGACTAATATGTATATATTTTTAAAACATATTTTTGAATAAAAACCTTTTTATACAATATCTGGGTGAAGCTTGTACTCGGTACCATGAAAGTCCATATATGCCTCAATACATTCTCTCTCTATATCCTTTAGGATGTAGGTACCCCGATTATGTATATTTAAATTGGCACCTAAATTTCTTTATTATGACTTATAAGTCACTGTGGGGACCTAAGGGAGATAACAAGTAAGTTAAATGAGATGCCCTCATTACCCCTTGACTACTTTATTTTATTGTTTTATTGCTCTTCTATTAAATATGAGGAAAGCTCATCAAAATCATCAGAAACATTTCTATGTTTGTTTGTTTTTTCTAAACAAAAAAAGTTTTCCACAAAAACGTATGTCACATTTATTAGGAATCAATTTTAGTATAGATTTGAGAAGCTCTAACAAAATAAAATAAAATAAATGAATAACAATAAATAAAATAAACTGAGAATTCACTCACTCTTTTGGGTGGACTGATCCTGTAATACCATATAATGTATTAAATGCAGTAAGTTCAACATTTGAAATACAAAAATGCTACCTTGAAAATAAGCAATATACTTTAACCACTTTACCACCGGAGGATTTTGCTGTCTTACGTCTGGGCCACTTTTTGCGATTTGGCGCTGTGCGACTTTAACTGTCAATTGCGCGGTCGTGCAACGCCGTACCCAAACAAAATTTACATCCTTTTTTTCCCACAAACAGAGCTTTCTTTTGGTGGTATTTGATCACCTGTGCGATTTTTACTTTTTGCGCTATAAACAAAAAAAGAGCGTTTATTTTGAAAAAATAACAATATTTTTAACATTTTTTATATGAAATTCCCCCCCCAAAAAATGTAAAAATCAATTTTTTTTTACATTTTTGGCCAATTTGTTTTCTGCTACATATGTTTGGTAAAAAAAAATCACAATAAGCATATTTTGATTGGTTTGCGCAAAAGTTATTGCGTTTACTAACTAAGGGAAAGATTTCTGTCATTTTTGGTGTTTTTTTTTTTAACGAGTAATGGCGACGATTTGCGTTTTTTTTGCGGGACTGCGACATTGCGGCAGAAAGATCGGACCCTTGTATGAACTTTTTTGACACTTTTGGGGGTACCAGTGACATTACTGCAGTAATCAGTGCTATATATATGCACTGTTACTGTAAAAATGACACTGGCAGGGAAGGGGTTAATTTTATTGGAGAAGGAGGGGTTAATGTATGCCTGGTGCTTACTAACGTGTGTGGGGGGAGGAGACTGAGTGAGTCAGGGACAGATCGCATGTTCAGCTATGCTGAACCATGCTATCTGTCCCTGCCTGTCACTTAGGAGATCCGCCCGCTCTGTTTACACAAGCGGGCGGATCTCCACACTCGATTCCCCGACGAATCGCCACCGCTCCTCCCCTGGCCCGACTCCCGCTGTGACTGAAAACAGCGGGAGCGCGCCTCTGGTGGCGCGCGAGCGCCGCCTACAGGGGGAGGAGTCCAGCGACGTAGGTCTACGTCGCTGGACGATAACAAGCCACATTGCTGCAGTAGCAGCAATGTGAGCAGACGTCAAGTGGTTAATGTGATCAGTGAAAGAAAAACAAAAGAACATGTCCTAAGATGTTTCTAAAAGTGTAACTAAAGGCAAAACATGTTTTTTTTTTTATTGCTGTCTGTGCCAGGGAGATTTACCCTCTCTAGGTGTCCTGTTTACTGTTATAAACTAAAGTCTAATTAAAAGAAAATCCCAAATTTCAGGTTAACATCAGAACACAAATATAGAGGGGAAATCTTCCAATGGGGTAATTATTTCTGGTGACCCTGTTGACACACCGGGATGCCCTCACTTTGGAGGGATTTCCTCTCACTTCCTGTTTTGGCTATGGGACAGGAAGTGAAGAAACATCATCCCAATGGGACACAGCTGGCCAAAAAAAAAATTCAAGATTAAAAAAAAGTTTTGCCTTTATTTACACAATACAGTCTCTAGCACATGGACACTTAAAATTGCCACATTTTTAGGCATTCAGGCATTTAATTTTTCTAATCTAAAAGCAGCCCAACACAACCCAATAAAAGCTAGAAGAATGTTTATGTGCATGTATGTGTAAACGCAAATATGTGTGTTTATTACCTTATTCTCGCATTTTTATGCAGGAATTTTCTGCCATGAATCTGAGGTCCATACATCAGTAGCATGTACTTTTACAGTCCTTAGATTCCTAGATGTGTTGGCTACCTTGTTTGTTTTTTTTTTGTTTTTTTTCAGACTTGTTTTCTTTTTTTTTTTTCTACCCGTCCTTGGGTGACAGCATAGGAGGAGCAGCGTTGTCACCCTAGGACAGGAAATGTGTTTGGACTAAAGAAGACCCTAAATCCCCATGACATAGGGGGCAGTGTTTTGTAGTCCACCTAGAAAGCTGGAAACAACAGGAATATTGGTGCAGGAAGACAGAAAGTTATTAGCCAACTAGTTCTTTTTTTTTTAATTTGCAACTATCGAACAGATCTTACAAAATGTTTTCAATTGTATGTTTGACTGACCAAGGGTGTCAAAAAGGAATAGTTTGTTAGAGTTTAAAATAAAGTTTATATTTTATTGTGTCATACAGTTCCAAAGGGCTTTTCTAGTGAACTTCAGTTTTATACCATGAAAGGATTTCGAGTTATTGGACTGGCTTATAAAGTGCTGGAAGAAGAAAAACCCCAGAGCAATAGCAGCTTCATAAGGTGTGATGTGCTAAGTATAAGTGTTTTTTGTGAAAACAGCTAACTGGTTCTGAACAGTGCAAATCTTCATTAACACTTGGGTGATGTCAGCCTGTCATTTTGATGGAGATCATTACTACAAAACTGACACCATTCTGTTTACTTAGCATTTTCCACTTATTTGCATTACAATTATTTGTATAGAGCTACAGACGATATACAATAGTAAAGTGTTAATAATATACTTAAGTCTGATTCATTCTGCTTGTTGTTTGATTTATAACCAGCTTAAGCAAACACACCTACACTAGAAATAACATATTCTACTTATGCATTATTCACATATCTACAAACCTTGCATAAATATACATTTTGTCTGCAGAAAAATAATTACTGTTTAGAGTCATACAAGGATAACTAAATATCCCTTTATTTCAGGGAGGATGTTGAATCTGACCTGGAATTTCTTGGTTTGCTTATATTGGAAAATAGATTAAAACCTGAAACCAAACCTGTTCTGCAAGAACTCAGTGCTGCCAACATCAGAACTGTCATGATCACTGGTAAACCTTAGGCTTTACACATATATTTATACATATATTCACATTAAATAATTTAGTAAGCAGCTTGTATGGGCAGTATGATATACAGAATAATGCATGTGTTTGTTTTTTTCATTATACAAAATCTAGAATTTTTCAAAAGAAATCATTCATCACTGTAACTGTAATATTGGTGATATTTATATTGTCTCTCACATCCTTTATGGCTAAAAGTGTGTTGTTTTCTTTCTTATTTAGATATCAGATTATTTTCAGGGTAGGATTCTACTTCTGCCCCCCTAGGGTAAATGCCTTCTTAAGCTGGATACACACTATACATTTTCCTTTAGATTTACTAAAACCATATTATATGAGGTCAGACCTAAACACTTTCAATTTGTATGCAATCAGGCAGGCCCTTGCACTACATAGTTGAAGGTAAATCTAATGGAAATCTATCAACAAAAGTTGTATACTGTGTATCCTGCTTTACCCATAGTCAGCTTTAGTATCACACTTCCAAAATCAGACTTTATAGACTCACAAGGCAAGTCAAGTATGAGGGGAAAGGCTGGAAGAGATTGCAACCGGTTGATTTACTAAAACTAGAGAGTTCAAAATCTGCTACAACTGTGCAAAGAAATCAATCAGCTTCCAGATTTTTTTTTGTCAAAGCTTAATTAAGCAAGTTGAAGTTAGACATCGATTGGCTACCATGTACAGCTGCACCAGATTTTGCACTCTCCAGTTCTAGTAGATCAACCTAATTTTTCCCTCTTTGTGTTAGTTGGCATAGATTAGAAGAACTAGAAAGGACTAAAACCTGTAGCCTTAGTCTAATTCTAGATATATGGAGACATAGTGGGTAAACTAAAAGTACTCACTTCACCAACCTTTCTAAACCTTTTAAACCTGGGGGAACCCTTGAAATTACTTTCCAGGCTCAGGCTTCCACCCACTGCTAATAATTACTATATCCACAGCCAGGGCTTTTTTTCAGCTGGAACTTGGTAGAACCTCTGGTTCAGGCCCTCTGTTCCCTGTTCACCATTATCACTTAAAATACAGAAATCCAGCTTTTGTGTTTACAAGTGTCAGCTTGTCTCCCAAATGGCTGCCATAGATCTGATCTCTTGAGTGGCTCCCACTAATTGCAGGATGAGGACAAGGGAGATGCAGGTGCCTGTGGTGCAGTGCGGAGTAAGGTGGAAGAGGGTGGAGCTTTTAGGGGGGGAAGATTATAGCGGCAGTAGAGGGGGGGGGTTGCATGCAGAGGTCATAGCTGAAGAGGGGTGAAAGTAAGATTTGGTTAGGGAATGCAGAGGTAAGCATATATGGCAGAAGGCTGAACTCTGTACTCTGTGCGTTGCACACCTCTGATAGGAGGTGTGATAGGAGCGGAGCCACATCCCTGCAAATAATTTCATTAGCGCAGGCATAGGGTTCTGCTACTTTCACACATATATGTGTGTATGTGTATATATACATATATGTGTGTGTGTATATATACCCCTATACAGAAGTTCAGATGTTATGCCTGCCTCCAAAGATGCCCAAAAAATGCACAATAAACGCCTGCAACAAAAACGCCCAGGTGTGTTGTTGCAGGCGTTTTTTGGGGCATTTTTTGGGCGTCTTTGGAGGCAGGCATAACATCTGAACTTCTGTATAGGGGTATATATACACACACACATATATGTATATATACACATACACACATATAGGTGTGATAGGAGTGGAGCCACATGCCCACAAATAATTTCATTAGCGCAGGCATAGGGTTCCGCTACTTTCACACCTATATGTGTGTATGTATATATATACATATATGTGTGTGTGTATATATACCCCTACACAGAAGTTCAGATGTCATGCCTGCCTCCAAAGACGTCCACAAAAAAGCCCAATAAACGCCTGCAACAAAAGCGGCCAGGTGTGAAAGTAGCGGAGCCGTTTGCCTGCTCTACTGCAATTCTAAGACAAACGATCTTTTTTCTATGGCGGTCACCCTGACATGGAAGAGTTTGGTCACACTGCCATAGCAGTCAGAGTCAGTTCACCCTACACTACACTACGATCACCCTGACACTTAACACTTTCCCTACAGAAACGAGATTATTGAATCTAAATATAGTGGAAAATAGTACCCTAACTACACTAGATATCCCTTTCCTCACACTAATAATTGCTAAATTACACTTTTGAAGCAGGAGTAACAGAACTGCTTCCACTCTCTTCCACAGCCCCTGTATTACAGTGCTAGAGATTTGGCGGGGCTATCTTATATACTGGGGGGCGTATTCACTACTGATTGGCCTCTGGACCCCCTAGTCACTCCAATCACATTTCTAGCATCCTCCTGCCCCCTCAATTGGCTTTTACTAATGGTTCTGGTCCAATCACTGGCTTTTAAAGCCCAGTTCCTGTCCCATTGCATTTTGGTCGGTTCTGGTTGCCGAATTCCGAACTTTTTCCGCAAAAAGTTGAGAATTCGGCAAAATTTCGAACAGTCAATATTCGGGTTGAACCGATGGTCGACCCGAGCCGTTCGATCATCCCTAGTAATGACATAATGTGCTATTTTTCACTCGATACTATTACATTATTACAGACTTACCTGTAAATCGGATCCCTCCAGTGGCTCGCTGTCATTGCTCCCAGGGCTTCCATTTTTACCTGGTCCTCCTTCCGGGTCCACAGGCTCCAGCTGTTTGAACGGCCGAGCCACGATGATGTCACTCCTGTGCACATGCATGGGAGTCACGACTGTGGCACAGCACTCTAGATTGGTGGCACATTCAGTGTGCCCTCATATCAGAGCACAGAGTGCATGCCGGTGTCACCTAGTGCAGAAATTGTGAATATCTTCTAAACATTGCACATTTAGGAGATATTTGTTGTACTTATAGGTAAGCTTTATTATTAGCTTACCTGTAAATAAAAGTGACCTAGCTGAGTGTACTACCGCTTTACCTTTCAAACCACTTTGAGTGCAGTTAAAACAGGCCTACATTTTCAGCCACTCTCTGAATTCTGTCATCACTTTAAAGTGTATCTTCTCCTTGAGTGCCAGTGAACCTTACCCCCACACTGCACTAAGGTTTAGTGAGCCAGCTATGGCCATAATTGCCACTAATTCACACTCATCAGATTGTTGTAGAGCAAAAGGAAATGGTGTCTTTAGTGCAGTTCTTTTTTTTTTTAAGGAGTCTTTTTTCTGGCTGACGAGCCCACAAAGACATAAATGCCAGAACTTCCACATTGCTAGTCCAGACTTATATCCAAATCTATGAAAATAGCTATGACACAATACAATGTGTTTTTTTCTGAACAGGCGATAATTTACAAACAGCTATAACAGTGGCAAAAACATCTGGCTTGGTACCTGAGAACAGCAGTATGATCCTCGTAGAAGCTGAAGAACCGTCTGGACTGAGCTCTGCAAAAATTTCCTGGCATCTTGTTGAAAGCCAAGAACAAACATCCAGCAACACCAAAGTATGTTTAGTGAATTATTTCCTATTATGGGGGAACCATAATGGCCTGGGTCATGTTTATGTATTGTATTATACATTATCTTAAACACATTTGTTAAAGCCATGCTACCTAACTAGCATTTCCATAGGGCTCCATATGAACACAGCAGGGATTAAGAAATCCAGTCATTCAGCTTTGTGTGTAATTTGAGCTTTAGCAATTCATTTTGCTGTATTTATTCAGAGAAGCCATTAAGGTTAGTCTGGGAAAGGTGAAAAGAAGCCTAGTTGCTGCACTTGATGACAGAAAGTAGTAAATGAGAGCTAATCATATACTATATACCATATGTATCTAATAATCAGCAAAATGAAAAAAAATCTTAGTTCTTTAAACAATTTACAAAACTATACATAAATGCTATACATTTCCTCTAAGATGCCAATTCTGTTCAAATGAAACCAATGGGAATCTCAATCTAGGGCATACTGAATAAAAATATGACACCACAAAATGTTTAGGCACACAACTATTCTCTGCATTTATTATTACTTTGTAATCCTGTGTTGTTTAGGTGTCAATAAATATTAATATTGAAGGAAGAACAATTTTAGAGGAAGCACAGGGTGATTATTATTTTGCCATGAGTGGAAGCACATATCAAGTTGTCTTGCAGCATTTTCAGAGTTTGCTACCAAAAGTAAGTTTTTTTCCTTGAATTCCTAAAGTTATTTCAGTACATTAACACTTTTCGAAACAGAGCCCTAATAATACATTACCAGTACCACCTAAATATTTAAGATAAATACATGAAAGTGAACACTTAGCAGTATTTACTAATGCTTAGCAATGCTTGTCCCAGATTTTCTCATCTCTGTTACTGCTAATATTTTTTTGTGTAATGAAAATCAGGATAATAAATGATAGCGTGCTATCACTTCATTTTAACCATTCAAGGCAAAGGATAAGTTCACCATTCTGAGTATTTTACACATTACCTCCATATTTCAGGTGTGACATGTAATAATATTCCAGACCTGCCGACACAACCCCCATCCCCACCCTTCCTGTGACACCCTACCTGTGACACCCTACCTGCTCTGACATTTTGAAAATAGCAAAGCCATGCAAGGCTCCACCACACAGCTGCAGCATCCATTCACAGCAATCTGTACATGAGGGAACTACAAGTACTGTCTTCCACTGAGGCTGACGGCTTGTAGTTCTCCAATAACTGCAAGGGAACTGATGAGCGCTCTCATAGTTCATACACAAGCGCTGCAGCATGCAAACAGTCAGCCCATATGAATGTACATGCTGAAAATGGCAGGGCTTGTCTGCAGGAGCCTGACATTGTACTCCTGATCCATTGCTAGGGATAGGCGAACGGTTCAGCCCGAGCATGAGTGCGACAAACACCCGAATTATCGGGGTGTTTGACCGTTTGTTCGGCCCACCGAATGACCACAATGCACTGCGCTGCCACACGGTGCATTGGAAGCCCTGATTGTCTGAAGCAATGAAAGCTTTACCCCATTAGGATACAGAGCACTATCAGAGCCATGATTGGAGAAAGTAATGATGACTCTATCCAATCATGGCTCATTGCTCTTAGTATCACCCCACACTATAAAAGTAACCTTTCAAAATTTGTAGTGTGATATTGGCTTGTGGAGAGATAGAACAGGGCTCTGTTCAGTGCAACTAGAGAGTTAGAGTGCTATAGTGTGCTATTCTGATTCTATTGTCAGTGTAGAATATCAGTTTAGTGGGAATCTAGTGATAGTTCAGTCAGTGTGAGTGTAGTGTGACCATTCATTTTTACTTTAGTGTCACTTTAGTGTGAATCTAGTGATAGTGCAGCGTGAGTGTAGTAAACATTTGTTTTTATTTTAATGTGAATCTAGTGATAGTTCATTGAGTGTAGTGAGTGACAATTCATTTTTACTTTAGTGTCAGTTTGTTATGTCAGGGCAGGTTTACTGCATTATAGTTCAGTATGTTATTGTATGTTTAACGCAGTATATTTCTGTGTGTTTCGTGCCGTTTAACACAGTATATTTCAGTGCGGTATGTGCCGTTTAATGCAGAATATGTCTGTGCGTTAGTGCATGTTTACAGCTGTACATTTCAGTGCGTTACTGCATTTTTAACGCAGTACATTTCTGTGCATTAGTGCACGATTAACGCAGTATATTTCTGTGCATTATTGCACATTTAACGCAGTATATTTCTGTGCGTTAGTGAACATTTAACGTAGTATATTTCTGTGCATTATTGCACATTTAACGCAGTAAATTTCAGTGCGTTACGTACCATTTACCGCAGTATATTTCAGTGCATTAGTGCACGTTTAACACAGTATATTTCTGTGTGTTACTGAACATTAAACGCAGTATATTTCAGTGCGTTATGTGTCATTTAATGCAGTATATTTCTGTGCGTTAGTGCAGCTTCACCGCAGTATATTGTAGAGTGTCGGTGGAGTGTGTCTGTGTAGTAAGTACTAAGGTTGAAGTGCACCAAACACCACTTTCCATTGATTAAAGTGCACCCAAGTAGATTTTTCTACATCTTTATTACATTTTGATATAAAGCACTTTCCCATTATGTCTGGAGGCCAACAAGGAGAGGCAGACGTTCCCATGGCACTGTGAGGGGGCCAGCAGCATATGTGTCCACATGCAAATGTGGACATGGTCAGTCCTCAGGCAGGGCATCATTTCCTCTGTTTAGTGATGTTGCCCGTGCTATCCAGCCACAGCATGCAGGAGATGGTGGACTGGCTTACTAAACCATCCTCATCCTCCTCATCCTCCGTCACCCAAGCAGAGACTAGTGTGCAGTCCACTGCAGCTGCCAGAGTAGCTAAATCTGCCTCCTTGTCCACAGCTATTCCTGCCCTAGCCCCAGCATCAGACATGGAGAAGTCAGCTGAGTTATTTGAACACAGCGTCAGCCACTTGCTCCTTGAGGATGCCTAGCCATTACTTGATTCAGATGTTGGTTCTGAGATTGAGGAAGGTAGGAACATGAGCCTAACAATAACACTGGTAAACAAATTGGCAATCATGTTCCCCCAGCTGCAGCGTATTGCTCAGTTATCTCCAGTGGTAATGAGGATGAAGGAGATGATGATGAGGTCACTGACGCGACTTGGGTGCCGGATAGAGCAGAGGAGCAAGTGAGGGTGAGGCACAACCCCATATTTAACGCAGTATATTTCAGTGCATTACATGCCATTTACCACAGTATATTTCAGTGCATTACATGCCATTTACTGCAGTATATTTCAGTGCGTTAGTGCACTTTTAACACAGTATATTTCTGTGCGTTACTGCCCATTTAATGCAGTATATTTCAGTTCATTACGTGCCGTTTAACGCAGTATGTTTCTGTGCGGTATTACACATTTAACAGCGTATGAATGCACAACCCCAATGAGGCAGCCATCATGGAAGAGTAGAGAGCAGCCACCCTATTCCTTTACATTGTGGAGCTGTTATCTCCCAGCACCCTTCCCACAGCTCAGCTGTCTGGGCCTTTTTTTTAGCACATGTGCAGCCTAAATGCACTTTGCAATTTGCAAACGTTGTCTCAAGTACATCAAGCGTGGCAAAAACACCAGCCATTTGGGTACCACATTTAACCTCCAACCTCTTGGCCCATTGGCAGCACGTTGGCAAGAGCACCTAAAAGCCACATGAAAGGGATGCAATTCTGTTCCTCCTCCTTACTCACCTCAGTCTACCCCCGCTATACCTCATGAACTCTCAGCAGCCTCCACTGACAGGGATCTGGTATAGAGCAGGGTGTCCCAGGTCCTTGCAGCACATCTGCCAGTAGCACACCACCAGCTGTAGACTATAGATGAAATGGAAGTAGTGCGCTTCAAAAAATATTGAAATGAAACATAAAACCAATGTGCTGAAACCAATATATAAAAACACAAATAGTTAAAGTCTCTTAAATGATAACTGTCTGCTTCAACTTCAAAAACATATGTGACAGACAAATCCGTGATGAAGTGATAATGTGACAACGAATGCAGACAAATAGTGCTTTAAACGAAACATTCAAATATATAATAGGAAAAAAAAGGGCTGGTACAATAACTTTAAAAACTGTATTTATTTACAAAAGCCAAACACTAACATCAGCTCCGACTTTTACAGATGAAACAGTAGCTCTTTAAAAATTATCGGCCGCCTGCAGAACGGTCCGTGACATATGACAGCGCGGCTTGCTCCCTCCTATGCGTTTCCACTTACTTTAAACTGCCTTGTTAGGGGGCTTTGATGAAATATCAGGGCTCTAAACAGACCCTAGATGTTTCATGTTTGATGCATTTTTGGTGCATGTGTTAGCAGATGTGTGGGGTGCCATTACCAATTAATGGCACTGTCACATGTCTGCTAATGGACGGTGTGTCTCTGTGTGTGTCAGGAAAGCCACAATTTTGTGGCTGACATGGAAAGATGTGAATAGCTTTATAGAGGGCTCACACCGGTGCGCTGTGGTTTGGCCACAGTGTGATTGTATGTGCACTTTACCTGGGTTCTAGGTGCGCTTCTATTGAATTCTATTACACAGTGCATTTTCTGAAACAGATGCAGCATCCAGGACTTTGATGTGCTTCCATGAAAATGCACTTTGTAATAGAAATTTAATAGAAGCTCACCTAGAACCCAGGTAAAACGCACATACAATCACACTGTGGACAAAACACAGCGCACCGGTTATTAGGGATAGAAGAGTGAATAAGCGGGGGAGGGAGGAGGGGGGTCTGTAAGGAAAGTGCTTAGGCTGCATTTTAGTGACAGGATAGTTCGTAAGGGACAAACTGGGATGGAAAGGGTGTCAGTCAAAGGCTGGGGGGTGGAATGGCCAGAGCTGAGAGCAGAAGCTGCAGGACTGCAATGTAGATTTATGGAGGGGACAGCTAGAAGAAGGTGAAGAGTTAATGTGAACAGGAGAGAGGAGATCAATCATTGCTTACTTACCATTGTGCAGACTGCTGGAAGTGAGATGAGACGGACAAAGTGAAAGTGACCAACTAGGAAGACTGAAGTGACCTGGCCGGGAGGGAGAACGAGCCGACAGGGGGGAGGGGAGCTTGAAACGAGAGGAGAGAAAGGGTGCAGGAGAGATAAGGCAGAGTTGAAGTTGCTAGAACGGAGGAGCAGGGGAATTGATTCCTTGTGCAGTAACAGGAGGGAGCAGCATGACACAGTCACTCCTGTTAGCAGCAGAAGCTCCCAGTGCACCCCCCTCCTCATCACAGATTTGGACACTTCCCAGGCTCAGGGGAAAGGCTCAGTCAGATAGAGTGACGCCGGCCCAAGCACTGCCCCGAGGACACTCTAAAAGGCTGCCAATCACCGCAAAAGAGAAGAGGCACATGATGCCAAAGTCCCCACCCCTCCCATAGCCAGCAATGTGTCCGGCGCCCCGCTGGCATCTTAAAGGTACACTCTTTTTTATGCTGAATTTTACTGTGACTAACCTTGGGGGGGGTGGCGCCCCTGCGCCCCCTATTGACCAGCCGCCACTGCTGGGCCATGAGAGTAGACCACTGTCCAGAACTTGCCCAGTATGCAATTGAGCTGCTGGGCTGCCTTGCATCTATCATGCTTTCGGAACTGGCATTCATCCTGCTGGAGGGTTTGTTACTGATTATAGAATGCATCTGTCCACAGACTCTGTAGATGATCTGACATTTATCAAAATGAATCAGTCCTTAATTACCAGCAGCTATGAAGCCCCTGATGCAGATGTCACTGATTAAGTGTTTTTGGGATGTGGAATCTCTGCCTAGTGTTGGGGTTTTGATTTCATCTGAAAGAAATGTTTTTGTGTAGGTTTTATGGCCTTAATTAACACCCAAAGACCAATTTTTCTGCACCTGTTTCACATTTGCACATCATTTAAGTTTTTGACAGCAAGGCTAATTCTTGCTTTCATCAAGAGTACCTCTATAGGGTTATGGTGTGAAGGTGCCACAGACAACCAAAAACCAATTTGTACGCACCTGTTTGACAGGTGCATATCATTCAAATTTTTGACAGCAAGGCAATTCTTGCTTTCACCAAGAGTACCTCTGTAGAGTTACAGTGTGAAGGTACCTTCGACACCCAAAGACCAATTTTTCTGCACCCGTTACTTCTATCCAAAATCTGCAGAAGATATACCAGAATTTATCTAAAAAATCTCTAATCCTGTTCCCAGTGCTCTACAGTGTGGCCTCATCATACAGACTGGCTCCCCAAACCATTGTTTACAAAATAAAGAAAGTTTGCAAGAAAAATTTTAAATTTTTTTGGCTTTAAAAATTTAATTATTTCTGCAGCAGCGTCTATACACAGTACAGATGTGCCACTTTACAGGTAGACTAAGGGGACTTCATAGGCACTAAATTGAAAGGATTTTTTCATTGTTATTGTTACTTCTCATTTTAAAGCTTTCACTTTAAATATCAGTAAAATCACTGCTCATTTACAAACTTTTTTTTCATTGATACATGTCCTTCGGGGTAGTACTTGGACCCCCATAACCATTGTATGTCCAATTACTTGCATATAAGCCTTAAAAATGGGCACTTTTGATTTTTTTTTTGGGTCCCATAGCCTTTAATGGGGTTCATTATTTAATTTCAAATTTATGCAATGTTCGAAAGTTCTGGTGCGAACCGAACAGGGGGTCGTTCGGCCCATCCCTATCCACTGCAATGCTTTGCACACTCCTGGGGGAAAAATAATAAATGCACATTTCTTTCCTGCAAAAATATGTGCATTTATCATTTTTTCCCAAAAGGTGAACTTAGCCTTCAGGCATACATTATACAGGTCAGAAAAAAAAATCATCAACAACAAAAAACAGGAAAATTGCCAAATTTGGTAGTGGTTTAGTGGTTAGCACTTGTGTCTCCAGTTCAGAGAAACTGCATGGAGTTTGCATGTTCTTCCTGTATTGCGTAGGTTTCCCAGTCAGGACCCTATCCACATGGGGTTTGCATGTTCTCCCTGTGCTTGTGTGGGTTTTTTCATGCATCCCTAAGGGATTCTAGTAGGGTAATTGGCTCCTTTCTAAATTGGCCCTAGTATGTACTGTATGTGTGTATATGTGTGCATGTGAGATAGGGACCTTAGATTGTAAGTTCCTTGAAGGTAATGACTGATGTGTATCTACACTATAAATACATAAATGTGTTTGCACTATATAGATACCTGTAATAAATAATTGAAATATAAGGTAAAAGCCACAAAGAAAAACAATCACATTTATTTTTTTAGCTTCGGTCTTTATATATACTTCATTCGAGTCTATAGGGAACTCACAGGTGTGTAGGTGTGACCAGCCCTTAAATGGATTTCTTTGCAGAGAAGGTAAACAGAAGGAGGCTTGCAGAAGGTTGCAGTATTAGTTTAGATAAATGTAAACCTGCTCTCCAAAGTAGAAGTCTACACATTTTTTTTTCTTTTTAGTTTTGAGTAGAGTGAGAAATGGATTGGTCTCTTGGGAAGTTTTATTTGCTGTCTGTGGAACAGCAACAAAACAATGTCCCAGAGCTACCATGATATTCTGGACTATGATGAGATGAAAGACCCAGCAGGGTATCAAATCATGCCTTACTTGTCCTAAAATTAAATTAAAATTAAAATGTATATGTCTGTTATGGTCAATATTAGGTTAATTATCATAGACTCTCTGAGTATGGCACAAAAATCACTGCTTCTACTCAGAATTGACTGAATTAACAAAAATGATTTGAATCACCCAATGAAGGGCTAGATGATAGTTTATTTGCTTAAGTGTTATTCTAGCCAAAACCTTTTCTTAATAGAGTAGGAAATATTTAGAACATGTGTCAGTTTTTTGTTATCTGTTTGTCTGTATCCTGTTAAGAATATACACCTTTACTTCCTGTTCTGTTGACATAACAGTTAGGGCCAGTAAGTCATGGAAATGCCCTCCTAGTCTGTTATTACCAGACCAAGTGCCCTAGTTGAATGTTGTTCCCTAGTGCCTTGCTTCAGTTAAAAATGTAACGTTTTAGACTCATTGTCTCTTTTTGTTTCAGTGGCAATGGTCACCGCAACAAATAGCGGGGAATCTACTGAGTGGGAAATCAGACAGCAATAAGTCTTCTGACTTCTAACCCTTCTTTAGTCTATCCAAATAAATAAAGAAAAAGAAGCTTTTGCTAGAGATATAATCAATAATTCATAATTTCAACTCTGATTGACTGAATAGACAAATAACATTTGTGCTTTTTTGCAGCTTCTTGTGAATGGGGCTGTCTTTGCGAGAATGTCACCTGGACAAAAATCCAGTCTAATAGAAGAATTCCAAAAACTAGAGTACGTTTTTTTTTTTTTGTTTTACATCTTTGTTTATAGACCTTTTTGACAAAAAAATAATCATCAATATAACAGATTTATAATATTAGAAGTATAACACAGCTGATGTTTTAAAACATTTACAAAGTTGTTCTTTTTCCAGCTAGCGGTAATGCTGTATCACCAATGTAAGCACAATTTGAAAAACCATAAAAAATGAAGTGTGCTTTTCACAGTGCCTTTGAATGGCAATGTAGGTTAACGTACGTGGGCTAATATACTGCACAGGTGCAGTTTTAAGTTTCATTATGTTCAAGGATTAGGGAAGACATTATACAATGGTATAGTTACAAAACACACCACCAGTCACCCTGAGATAGGCTCTCAGTATTATGGTTTCAGTGGTTTGCATAGAATCAGATTATGGAAAACAAATCTTCTGCCTGAAAAAACAGACATTAACTTTGGCTTTGTCAATCTCAACAGCTACTATGTGTGCATGTGTGGGGATGGAGCCAATGACTGTGGTGTAAGTATTAATAATGTTTCTTTTTTCACTGTGAATGGTTTATGGCTTATGAACACCGCAACCCTTGCCGTCAGTGTGCAGTTCCACATGCACGTTTAACTGCATTTGTATTGGAATTGCGGCATGTGTGTTTAGGGTGCATTTGGGATTTGTTTTTTGTTATTATTTTAATGCATTTGTGGTGCATTTATGTACATACAAGTGCATTTATTTGTGAAAAAAATTAGCTTGCTGTAGTTTTTTTTAGAATGCATATGAAAGCACCGAAAAAACCCGCCACAAATTATGCTTATTACAATGCACTATCAATGCACTGCAAACACAACAAAAACATACCACAAATGCATTACAAACTCATTTAAACATGCATGCAGGCTTTGGACAATTAGATACCCCCCAGCGGTGTTCACATAAGTAACATCAGATATCTTAAGAACAATTCCTATTTCCTAATTCTGGCTTATTTAAGTGAACAATAAGTTTCAGAAAAACAAATGGAGGAGCATTATCTGATGCAATTATAGATGCTTACCAATCAATTTGGGAAATTACATTATGACCCTATTTGTTTGTTTATGGTCTTTGTAAAATAGGAATTGGCTTCCACTCGTTGGTCCTTAAATTAGAGTTTTTCAGTATTCCTTTGTATTGGTTTTGTCCACTATTTTTGTTTTTTATTGTAAGCTGAGTTTCCACAATGGTCCTAAAACATCATTATTAATTACTTTTTAATTACAGGCTCTAAAAGTGGCCCATGCCGGAATATCACTGTCTGAGCAAGAAGCTTCAGTTGCCTCTCCATTTACTTCCCGTACTCCAAACATAAGATGTATCCCAGAACTAATCAAGTAAGCTGAGAAACACTTAATTTATTTATAAAACACATTTATTTGTTGAATAAAAGTGAAACACGTTCTAAACACTGTATTAAAAGTCTCTATACGATTTAGTTACTGTACCCCTATTTTCATGCTGACAGCCAGGATTTTACCATCAACTGAACTTTCTGCCTCTCCTCTTTATAGCACATTGTATACATGTTATATATATTTAGCTATAAAGGAACCATAAGGTAGCCAGTGACATTGTCGCTAGCCCCTATTGAATTCTTCATTGAAAATGCTGGAAATTCCACCTCAGGGAGGGGAAACTGGAAGTTCAGCACACTGCAGTTTCCTGCTCGTAGGTAGCTAAGGATAGTGGCAAAGTAGCGGACCCATGAAGTTATTTTATCAGTATTGCTATGTTATCTTAAGATATTGATGTTGATATAAGTGATCTCATTTCCAGGCAACTGTTATCTACACCCAAGGTAATTGAAGTGCCACGCCACTGCTAAAAGGTTTGGATATGACTTCCAATAAGGGGGAGGAAAACAATCAAAAGAGTGACCAGTGCATTTTGGGGGTTCAAAACCACCCCTTTCGCCCAGGCTTGAGATTAAATATAAGCAGGAAAGTTGAAGAATATCCAGTGCATTTCAAGGGTCCAAACCCATCCTCTTTGTGAGAGCTTGAGATTGAAAACAATAAAAAAGGACTAAAATTGAACTGCTTCTAGTGCTTGTAATCACACTGGAAGAAATGGCATTAAGGCTCCATTCACACCTGGGCGTTTTTGAGTGTTTTTCAGCTCCAAAAACGCTAAAAAAAAACGTTCCAAAACGCCCAACAAGTAAAATCCCATTCATTTAAATGGCCTGTTGCTGAAAAAAGTACATGAGCTTCTTTTTGGACTGATTACCAGAGTTTTTGATAGATGTCAATGCCTGCCTCCAAAAACGCCTGAAAAAAACGCCTGAAAATCGTGGTAAAATCACTGTAAAAATCGCAGTAAAATTGCGGTTAAAAAACGCGGTAAAACGCTACGCTCAAGTGTGAATGCAGCCTAAAGGTCCAGTTCACTCCTACTCAATTTATATTGTTTTAATCTCAAGCTCTGATGAAGGGGCAAGTTTTGGACTCCTGAAATATGTTGGAAGTTTTTCAATAATTCCCCTAATCTTTATTGGAATAAAGTCATATCTGGACCTTTTTAGCAGTGGTGTTTCAATTTACAGTTTTGTTAAATTATACTGCTTGTAGGTAGTCTTTCACTGGCAACTCAGACATAATATAAAATGTGTGCAAGCCTACAGTAAATCATCTCTTCTTTCCCTAATAAAATCCTCCTTAAAGTATAACTAAAGGCAACATTTGTTTTTAGCTTTGGATTGAGGGGAGATGGATTAGAACACCTGTCAGTTTTTATTGCTGTCTATGCCCCTGTTAAGGGGGTTTCCTCCCTCTATTTATCTGGCTTACCATTATAATTGAAAGTGAAAGCTGAAAAAAAACAAAACAAATTTGGGTTGACACCAGAAAAGTAATAGAGGGGAAATCTTCCAAGTGACACACTAGTTCTGGAGACCTGGGGTCCCCAAGGAAATCCCTTAATTTGCAGGGGTTTTGTTTCACTTTCTATTTGGTTATGGGATAGGAAGTAAAGGGTAATCCAGGCAATGGGACACAAATCTGACAGAGGTTATAACCCTCCCTTGCTCTACCCAAAATGAAGAAAAAAAAAGTTTTGCCTATAGTTCTACTTCAAGCTATCATTGTAAAATGGAAATTCCCTTTTCCAGAAAAATTAGATAGTTGATGTCTATTCTTCATACAGCTGTTTTATTGATTACCATTATCCACTTATGTGTGTTTTGTTTATTTTTAGTAAATGGTCGTGATATTTTTTATGAAACTGCATATATTTGTAGATCCCAAAGGCGCTAGGAACTAGTTCATAGATCTCTTCAGCTGATGGATGTGTCAGTGACGCAAATGCTTTTAGGTGAATGTTAAGCTTTGCATACAATTTGCATGTGCTCTAAAACACCTAGAAAGTGGATGTACACAGTGGGGTTAATTTATTAAAACCAAAGGGCGCAAAACCTGGTGCAGCTCTGCATAGAACCCAATCAGCTTCCATTTTTTTTTTTTTTTGGTCAAAGCCTAATTGAACAAGATGGAGTTAGAAGCTGATTGGCTATCATGCACAGATGCAACAGATGTTTCACTCTCTAGTTTTAGTAAATCAACCCAATAAGGTGCACTGTGCTGTGCAGTACAGATTGTGATTGCCATAGAAGCAATTGCAACTGCCTATTCATATAAACAGAAATCATGATCAGCAGCATTGGAATAGATAATGAATCTATGAAGATGTATTTGTTAGCCTAAACATGGCTATATAACTTGTTTATTGCTTTTTACTTTCAGACATATTCCTCATTCATAGCTTTCAAATGGATCAGATCTCTATGTTCTTCTTTCTTTGTTCAGATCTCCCTCTGTCTAATAAATAGATCTATAAACTCTTTTTCCATCAGCACTAAATGTTTTGCATTAGTACTTCCAAAAACTAAATGGAACAAAAAAAAAAGTAAAAGAAAAAAAAAAAGTCCACGTATGTAACTAGTAGTTCTTTAGTGCATCAGTTTTTTTGTGGTCTGCATAATGGGGTTCTTTATGCCTGCTTACATGGTGCCAAAAGATGTCCTTCTGATCTGTTTTAGAAAGTAAATAAAAGCTTATTAGTTTTACCTGTGTAAGGCTTTAGTTACATGAAAATAGTTGTCCTCTGCATGCAGAAGAGATTAGTAAACAATGTTTTATGACCTTGTTTAATGTATTAGGTATTAATACCCATTAACATCAGTCTACATGCATTTACAAAAACGTATGTGTCAGAGGAAAAACAGTGAATAATACATGTTTCTTTACTTCCGTATTATCCAGCCAAGGATGTAACTAGAATCTGGCTTCATAAAAAAGTACTTAGAGGGCCCCATCAGTTGTAGATGGCCTCTAACAAACTCCTATTCACACCCACCTAACATTAATGGTCACAGGTGGGTGTCCAAAATCCACTCCTATAGAGATTTTACTTCTGAAAAACGTTGGCTTGTAATGGAGGTATCCCCTCTGAAGGTAACTTCACCATCTGCTGGTGCAGGCAGGACAATGCAGATACTCATCTTCCTCCTCCTAAGCCACTGATGGGCTAAGTTGGCTCAGGCAGGTGTGTCAGTGGTCTGAAATTCTCATACCCCGAGCCAGTGATGGGGAAACTGATGCGTTTTGAAAATAAACAGATATCTTAGCTAAAATACAACTATAGGTAAAACTTTTTTTTTTTATTTGGATAGAGAAAGGGAGGGTTATAACCACTGTAAGTTTTTTTCACATCTGTGTCCCATTAGAGAGATTTCTCTTCAATTCCTGTCCCATAGCCAAAGCAGGAAGTGGGAGGAAGTCCTTTCCAAACTGAGCGAATCCATGGTTGTCACCAGGGTCAACAGAACTAGTGTCTCCATTGGAAGATTTTTCTGTGATCGCAGTAAACAGGACCAATTGAGTGGGTGAAACTCACAAAAGGGGACAAAGTCAACAATAAAAAACTGACAGGTGTTCTAATCTATCTCTTCTTTTTTCAAAATTAAAAAAAAAATAGTCTTTAGTTACACTTTAACTTTTAGACATGGGTAGCATGGGCAGCTATTTATCCAAAAATGTACCTTGTGTAAACACATTGCAGTTACAAGTATGAAATCATTAAAGTTCAACTCCAGCCTCTTTCTAAAAAAAATAATCAATCCACCGCCAACTTCTTTGGCTAACTAAATATACTTATGTAACTAAATATATTTTGTAGTGTATGTTTTCAAGAATACTCTTCTTTAAAACCGGTTACCGACCGCCGCAAGTACATATACTGCGGCGGTCAGCCCCGGCCAGGCAAAGTGACGTAGCCTGGGAGCCAATAGCGGGTGAGCGCGCGCCACCGGAGGCGCACTCCCGTCTCGGCTATTTCACGGACACCTCCGTGCATGTGACCGGCAGATCCGATGTCCGCCGGTCACTCGCGATCGTCCGCTGTGAAGGGAGAAAAGCAGGCGGCTAATGTAAACAAAGCCGCCTGTCATTCTTCCCTGTGTAAAAGCACTGATCTAACGGTCCTGCTATGTAGGACCGTTGATCTGTGCTGTTACACACACAGCCACATCCAATCACAGTTAGAAGCACGCCCCTAGGGACACACTTACGGTAACCCCTCCTTCTCCAATAAAGTTAACCCCTTCCCTGCCAATGTCATTTTTACAGTAACAGTGCATATGTATAGCACTGATTACTGTAGTAATGTCACTGGTACCCCCAAAAGTGTCAAAAATGTCAGTCAAGGGTCCGATCTGTCCGCCACAATGTCGCAGTCCTGTAAAAAAAATCACAGATCGCCGCCATTACTAGTTAAAAAAAAAAAAACAACAAAAATGACAAAAATCTTTCCCTTAGTTAGTAAACGCAATAACTTTTGCGCAAACCAATCAAAATATGCTTATTGTGATTTTTTTTACCAAACATAGGTAGCAGAAAAAAAATTGGCCAAAAATGTTAAAAAAATTTTGATTTTTACATTTTTTTTGGGGAATTTCATATAAAAAAAATGTGAAAAATATTGTTATTTTTGCAAAATTGTCGCTCTTTTTTTGATTGTAGCGCATGATCAAAAAATCGCACAGGTGATCAAATACCACCAAAAGAAAGCTCTATTTGTGGGAAAAAAAGGACATCAAATTTGTTTAGGTGCAGCGTCGTATGACTGCGCAATTGTCCGTTAAAGTCACACAGTGCCGAATCGCAAAATACCCCCTGGTCAGGAAGGGGGTAAAATCTTCCGGGGCTTAAGTGGTTAATCACAGTGTCATAGAAATAGCTAAAAACCACATATATACTGTTTATGGAAGTACATGAGACATCAAACAACAAAAGTTAATCAATGAAATAGAGTGACCTATTTACAAATCAGTTGAGGCAATAAAGTGAAGGCGTGAAAGCAAAGTGTATAGCAACCAATTAGTCCTTGCTCTTATTTTTGTGGTGCAATGCATATCATTTTCTCAGTAAGGAGCAGCTGTAGAAGAGGGATGAATTGCATTCACTCTTGCGCTAAAATCTGCAACCTTTATTCAAAATTCATCCATATTGCAGACAGACAGTCCCCTGAGGCACAAATGATTATTTCACATGTAAAACACAATCGGGTAGAATGCGTTGACTCTCTATTAGATTGGAAGCTCTTACAAACAGGGCCCTCCTAATCTTCTTGTATGGCAAACTAGTATTGAATTGAATTGAATTTTAACTGTACTGTCTCCCTTTGTATTATAAAGCGCTGTGCAAACTGTTGGCATTATATAAATCCTATATAATAATAATACTAATCCTAGAGGGAATTTAGACGTGAGCCAAAAGTAAATGAACAGATGGACTTCTATAGGCTTAGAATTTGCATCCATCCGAGAACTTGCAGGATATGTGAATAAACAAGTTGTTTTTATTACTTGCATGATTTGATAATGTTCTCTACCAGTTCCTGTAAATTAAGCTAGCCATAGAGATAAGGTGGTATTTAGTAGATTTGACCACCAAGACTATTTCTTGGTGAAAGCTCATTTCACAACTATTTCAGCCAAGTGTACACCGAGCAGATACTCACACCGGGCCCATTTTATCATTTATCTTAGCAATCATTTATAAATATGCTTTCTCACCAATATAATTTGCTGTATGTCATGGCTTAGCCTGGATTGTACAATGGTTAGTTCATCTCTATGGGTATCCTTCTCCCCAACCTGTATGAACGGCTGTGTCATAACCATTAATGATTTTTTGTGTCTTACTTCACAGGGAAGGGAGAGCTGCGCTGGTCACATCTTTCTGCGTTTTTAAATACATGACCCTTTATGCCATGATCCAGTTTGTTTGTTTATTGCTACTATACTGGGTAAATTATTTAATATTTTCTTTTTTAACATGATTTTTTGCTATAGGTTACTGTATACATAGGGATAAATTAAATTATACTATATAATAAATATAACACGTGTTTCTCTATTTTAGCAAGTTAACATCTTGTCAAACTACCAACTTCTTGTCCAGGATGTGGCTGTAACTATTGTAGTCTGCTTAACAAGTAAGTCAAATTACATTTATACATTTTCTATATGCACCTATCCACACAAGCTATATCCCTGTCTAATTTTCAGAAGCTAGCAAAAGTTTGCAAGAAACAAAATCAGAATGTGCTTAACCCTTTTAATATCAAATGTTCCCAAGTAACTGTTGGATAGTCCAGATGTTAAAGTGATTCTCCAGCCATTTTTAAAATAAATATTGGGAGGGTTAGATCCTCTATTTGGGTTTTATTGTTGTATGTGTCCCCATTGTAAAAATTGATGTTGTCACCAGCCCCAGTTAGATTTTTCAATGAAAAATAATAAATAATTCACTCCAGATAAGGGTACGATTATGTGCAGCTTGCAGAAATGCTCTGGTAGCCAATGGGACAGAAAATAATGGTAAATCTCCCCACAACACAACATTAAAAACCCCAAATCGTCTAATTCTTGCAAACTCCATCCAACACACTCAAACTAATATATGGAATTCATATTTTAACTACCTATAAATTGAATGACTAAAAAAAGGCAATTTACCTTTAGTTACCCGCAGTGGGAAGCAGTTGTTTCCTCTTGCCTCCGCCTAACAAAATCCTCCAACTTATGGGATCTTATGTTCAAATACATCACCCCCACACAGATTTACACTTTTGACCCGTCCACACCACCCCTGTGTTGGAGGGAATGTGGAATGCTAGGAAACCTATTTCACTTGCTACAAGGGCATGCAACAAGATCGCTATATTCTGGAAGGCTACTTTCCAGCTGATTTCTGATGTTGCTAGCATCTCCATTCCTCCCTCATCAGAGTTAACGCGACTCAGTATCGGAGTTGATAATCATCCTCTCAACCCTCTGCACGATATTACACATTCTTCTAGCTGACAGACTTGCATTAGTCTACCACTTGAGATCCCTAGATCACATTCCTCTGATTGAGGTGATCCACTTGATACACACCTACAGTACATATGAATATATGTATGCTGTATCTAAAGGTCGTATGCAATTTGCAAATAAACAGTGGGCCCTCCAGATAGAATGGTACGCTCAGACATATCGCAGCCCCACCTGAACTCCTCCCTGTTTAGACACATTTCAGAAAGATCCGAACTTATATATCACCGTTTTGTATTGTATGACTTTGTTATTATCAATGTGGTAATCTTCTGCTTTTTATACACCACCAGTATATGGCAACTACTATGTCTCTACCGTTTATACTTTGCCTTTTATATGTTAAAACCTTTTTTCAAAAAAAAATCTATTGAAAGTTAAAAAGGCAATTTAGTCCTAGACAATACGAAGATCAAAAGCTCATGTATGGGGCAATATTCACTTGTATATGGACAGGACAGGATGGAAAATTAACATCCCTCCAAAATTGCCCATGTGTGCAGCCATTGTATGACTGTGACTGTTGTCCTGCTTATGCTCCACACTTACTGAGAGTAATAAAAAAATTTACAATTAACATAGTACACAGGTATATCCAAACAGCTAAGGAGTTGCTTTATTATAGTTTACAATAGAAATAGTTACAAATATTTTTTTACATTATCTGATTGCAATATATAAGTAATAATTACTATTATATTCTGATTTTCTTATGTAAGCCCACAGAATTAGGTTTGGCCGAATTTTCTGTGAAGATCATTTATCTTGCTTTGACAGTTCTATATATATGCTGTGTATATACTATATACATATATATATATATATATATATATATATATACTCAAGGATGAGTTACGTCCCGTACACACAGGCCAAATATCGGAACCGACGGACATTCAGCCTGTGTGTACGGCTGCTTGTCCTACTTCTGTCTAAGGGGTATTACTGAAAAAGGTCTAGTTATCGGCATCCGATCAGCACTCTCAGCCAATGGCTGAGAGTGCTAACCAGTGTGTTCTGGAGGGGGGCTGTCCCCCTGTCTCAGAACACTATAGCTTAGCTGGGAGATGGCTGTACTAACATTGGATTGTTAGTATAGGATCTCCTCCCGAGCTCTGACGTTTTTTTTTTTTTTTTTGTTCAGTCTGCCGGGTTGAACAGAAAAAAAACTGATAGTGTGTACTAGGCTTTACACTTGTAATCGGAATCAGATCAAGCAGGCTCCATACTCACTGCAAAACTTATAGCAAATTGAAGGATGTGTTGTCCTTAATTCAATTTAATTGCTCTTTTAATTGCGCTTTTACTTGTCAAACCAAGTGCAAATATACAAATCACATTTTCCTGATAACAGTTTCCAAAGAACCACTTTCTTTGTCAAACCAAATGTGAAACAGGCAGCTGTAATCTATGAAGATAAGGCCTCTTACCCAGAAACTACTGCAGACATAACCCAGCAACAGTATACAGTATCCCACAAAAGTGAGTACCCCTCACATTTTTGTAAATGCAAAGTATTTTATTATATCTTTTCATGTGACAACGCTGAAGAAATTACACTTTGCTACAATGTAAAGTAGTGAGTGTACAGCTTGTATAACAGTGTAAATTTGCTGTCCCCTCAAAATAACTCAACACGCAGCCATTAATGTCTAAACCGCTGGCAACAAAAGTGAGTACACCCCTAAGTGAAAATGTCCAAATTGGGCCCAATTAGCCATTTTCCCTCCCCGTGTCATGAGATTTGTTAGTATTACAAGCTCTCAGGTGTGAATGGGGAGCAGGTGTGTTAAATTTGGTGCTATCACTCTCACTTTGTCATACTGGTCACTGGAAGTTCAACATGGCACCTCATGGCAAAGAACTCTCTGAGGATCTGAAAAAAATAATTTTTGCTCTACATAAAGATGGCCTAGGCTATAAGAAGATTACCAAGACCCTGAAACTGAGCTGCAGCACTGTGCCAAGACCATACAGCGGTTTAACAGGACAGGTTCCACTCAGAAAAGGCCTCGCCATGGTTGACCAAAGAAGTTGAATGCATGTGCTCAGCATCATATCCAGAGGTTGCCTTTGGGCAATAGACGTATGAGTGCTGCCAGCATTGCTGCAGAGGTTGAAGGGGTGGGGGAGTCAGTGCTCAGATCATATGCTGCATCAAATTGGTCTCTATGGCTGTCATCTCAGAAGGAAGCCTCTTCTAAAGATAATGCACAAGAAAGCCTGTAAACAGTTTACTAAATAAAAGCAGACTAAGGACATGGATTACTGGAACCATGTCATGTGGTCTGATGAAACCAAGATAAACTTATTTGGTTCAGATAATGTCAAACGTGTGTGGCGGCAACCAGGTGAGGAGTACAAAGAAAAGTTTGTCTTGCCTACAGTCAAGCATGGTGGTGGGAGCGTCATGATCTGGGGCTGCATGAGTGCTGCTGGCACTGGGGAGCTACAGTTCATTGAGGGAACCATGAATGCCAACATGTACTGTGACATACTGAATAAGTATTTCAACATGATAACGACCCCTAACATACCTCCAAGATGACCACTGGCTTGCTAAAGAAGCTGAAGGTAAAGGTGATGGACTGGCCAAGCATGTCTCCAGACCTAAACCCTATTGAGCATCTGTGGGGCATCCTCAAATGGAAGGTGGAGGAGTACAAGGTCTCTAACATCCACCAGCTCTGTGATGTCATCATGGAGGAGTGGAATAGGACTCCAGTAGCAACCTGTGAAACTCCATGCCCAAGAGGGTTAAGGCAGTGCTGGAAAATAATGGTGGCCACACAAAATATTGACACTTTAGGCCCAATTTGGACATTTTGACTTAGGGGTGTACTCACTTTTGTTGCCCGCGGTTTAGATATTAATAGCTGTGTGATGAGTTATTTTGAGGGGACAGCAAAATGACACAGTTATACAAGCTGTACACTCACTACTTTACATTGTAGCAAAGTTTCATTTCTTCAGTGTTGTCACATGAAAAGGTATAATAAAATATTTACAAAAATGTGAGGGTGTACTGATTTTTGTGAGATACTGTATACAACAAAATGTTCCTCCCTTTAGACCAATTAAACCCTTTGTGTGTGTGTGTTAGTTCTTGTCAAATTCTTCAGTTTCCCACAGTTTCTCCACTGACATAATCACAACACTGCCCAAAGTAGTGGGATTGGTGACAGCTATTCTCGTTTATCTAGCAAATGAAACAGATGTAACATTAATTAACTGCATGTATGCAATGTAGCCATATTTACAAAAATGAATATAGATCATAATCCTTATTCAGACCATTGAGCTGTAGTGTCCCCAGCCTATTAATCCACCAGACTACACGCTTTCTCAAGGATAAAAGCATGTCATCACCCTGTCTATCTTTTGAAACCTACTCTAATATCATGAACCGTAAATCGGTATCCTTGTGATCCATTTCAGTAAAATGTCTTGGTATGGGAGGCAATGGTTGTTTATTCCTGATTAAACTTCTATGTTGAGTTAAACAATCTTTCATTTTTTGGGTGGTTTCACCTATATATAACAAATTACAGGGTCACATTAGAACATACATTACGTATATAGACTGACAGGTGCAATGCTCTTTAATTTTACATTTCTGTTCATTACCTGGATAGACAAATATTTCTCTTCAATCTGCATTGGGTACAATTCAGACATGGAAAAGATCCACATCTCCTTGAACCTAAAATTGTTCTCTGTATGGAATTCTTATTTTTCTGAAAGTCAGCTTTAATTATCATATCCCGCAAACTGCGGTTTCTATGGAAAATGTGATTAGAATATTTGCACTTAGTTGGACCAGTAAAAGAGCAATTTAAAGGAATTATGGACTACACATTAATTTTGATGTATACTGTATATATATATATATATATATATATATATATATATATATATATATATATATATATATATATATATTAGATATATATATATAAAATTCCAGGACATTTAAAGATTTTAAACAACACAGTGGAAGTGGGATGGGGGCCAGAACAATTGTCTGTCATGGGAATATTCTCCTCACCGTGTCCCTACTATATACAATATAAAGTGTCAACAGAAAATATATGCTAGAACATAGATTGGATAAATAATGCCATCTAGTGACAATTTAACTCAAAAGAATAGTCAGTATGCATTTAAAAACAATTGTTGGCTGAATGTTGAAAATAATGTTTATTAAAGTTAGTTAGGGCATTTATAACTACTAGAACATGGCTTTTTGTTGCTAAATAATATGTATATATTTGTTTTTTATAGTGAGTTTAAACCACGCATATCCAAAACTAGCACCATATAGGCCTCCAGCACAGCTTATGTCACCTCCGCTCTTGCTCTCAGTAGTCATTCATGTAATTGTCACTACAGCCATTCAGGTCTATGGATTTATTGTTGTCCAGCAACAAACATGGTATTCTGAGCACCCTAGCAGGTAAGAGTTTCTCAATTTACAACAGTTTAAAATGTTTGCAGACTGTAGCTTTCAATCAACTGTGTGAACAAACAAGAAAAAACCCAATATGGCTTTTTTGGCAAACATTTACATATAATAAAGTACAGACAATAGGGCCTAATTCACATCTATCTGTGTCTGCTTTTGTCCATTGTTTTTGTTTCTTAATGTGCATTTTATGCATGTTTTCATGCATTCTTCGCTTTTTGTTGGGAATCATAGCACTTAAAAATGGACAGAAGATCAGACATGCCCTATTTTTACAGTGCAAAGGACAGATGTGAATGGCCTCATTAAATACAAAGTATTTTTATGACACATTTGATCTTGTGTGTTCCAAAATGTACATAAAAGCACAAGGGTGTGAGCCAGGCCAAATGTGTCCAAGTCCAAAGTACAGCTTTCTCTTCTTCTGTTAAAAAAAGCACATAAGACATGGTAAACATCAGCTTTTAGAAAGGGATTTATAGATGAAAACAAATTGAGAAACAACTGTGTAGAAATTCTGAAAGCATTACCACTGATGAATAGATAGATAAAATAATGTACAAAACAATGTGCAAAGTGTAGCGTAAAAATGCGGTAATTATTTCTAGTTTAGAATTAAGTTTTATAGGTACATTATTATAAATGTTCGTGCTACTTTTGTAAATGAGGCAGAATTTTTTTTTCATCCTCAAGGCTTGGTTCACATTTGTGCGATGTGGGAACCAGCGCGATTCTAGTGCGGGTCCCAGCATCACATCTCACTGGCAGGCAGTTCACCCTGCGGGTGTCAATGTAAAGTTAATGGCACAGGAATCAGATCGCATGGGTGTGAACACCCATGCGATCTGATTCCAGTGGGGACCAAAAAAAGAGTCCTGCACCATTTTGGTCCAAATGCAATGCACATTCAGCCATACAATCTGTATGGCTGAATTTGCATCACACAGACATCACATGTGATTTGCACAGCAATGCGGTGAAAATCACATGCCATGTTTGTGATTGTACCAGTGTGAACCCAGCCAAAAGCATAGATGTGGTCAAAATAAAATACACAAAAATCAGTGCAAGGGACATACAGTAATTCACAGTCTGTAGGACGTGTGCCTTGTGCTGATGCCTTTTCTGCTAGATGAAATTCTCCTCCACTGATTCCTCTGTCACCATAAACTTCCAATGCGGCGGGGGTTAAAAGAACTGTGGATACTGTCATGGGCTCTCGTTAAGAGTGCCCAACTATGCCCATGCTTTCCATCCCGTCATTCTATAACTTCCATGAATAAAAGATAATCTATGAAGGGGCGGACCTTTCAGTCATCCTATCCTCCATGCATAGATCCTGTTTCAGTCAACATAAGCTCTTCATAGTATATACTGTATAGTTTCTATAGTATATATAGTTTGCATGTATCAAAGAGCATATAGCTAATCAGGAAATCATTGTGAAATAAAAATAGGAGCTGTATAACTGGAAGTTTTTCCTGTCTTTTCAGAGCTTGTATCTATGGAAATACCAGTACTTCAAACACCAGTACATTGTTTAACAGCATTGCGCCTCGAAACGCAAGTACTCAAACAGTGTTTGATCTGAACATGAGCCATGAGAGCTACGAGACAGCCACACTGTGGCCACTGACTACAATCCACTGCCTAATTGTGGCATTTGTCTTCTCCAAGGGCAAGCCGTTCCGACAAGCTATATATACAAATTGTAAGTATCACTAAATTTGAATATGAATAAAAGCAAGTGTTAAAAAAAATCAGATGTAGAAACTCATTTAAAAAAAAATTTTATTTTTTTTTTTGGTTGCTGATTTGTATTACAAAAAATGGACATAACTTTTTAATTTTTCCCTCTTACAGAGGAAACTTTATTTTAACCACTTATGCCCCGGAAGATTTTACCCCCTTCCCGACCAGGGCTTTTTTTTGCGATTCGGCACTGTGTGACTTTAACGGACAATTGCGCGGTCGTGCGACGCTGTACCTAAACTAATTTGACATCCTTTTTTTCCCACAAACAGAGCTTTCTTTTGGTGGTATTTGATCACCTTTGCAATTTTTACTTTTTGCGCTATAAACAAAAAAAGAGCGTAAATTTTGCAAAAATAACAACATTTTTCAAATTTTTTTATATGAAATTCCCCCCCAAAAAAATGTAAAAATCTAAATTTTTTAACATTTTTGGCCAATTTGTTTTCTGCTACATATGTTTGGTAAAAAAAATTTGCAAAAAGCGTATTTTGATTGGTTTGCGCAAAAGTTATTGCGTTTACTAACTAAGGGAAAGATTTCTGTCATTTTTGGTGTTTTTTAATTTAACGCGTAATGGCGGCGATCTGCAATTTTTTTTGTGGTACTGCGACATTGCGGTGGACAGATCGGACCCTTGACTGACATTTTTGACACTTTTGGGGTTACCAGTGACATTACTACAGTAATCAGTGCTATACAAATGCACTGTTACTGCAAAATGACACTGGCAGGGAAGGGGTTAACTTTATTGGGGAAAGAGGGGTTAAGTGTGTCCCTAGGGGTGTGCTTTTTACTGTGATTGGACATGGCTGCTAGTGTAGGAACAGTGATCAACGGTCCTACATAGTAGAACCGTATTATCACCATTCCTACACAGGGGAGAATGACAGGCGGCTTGTTTACATCAGCCGCCTGCCTTTCTCCCTTCACGGAGGACGGTCGTGAGTGACCGGCGGACATCGGGTCCGCCGGTCACACGCACTGACTTCCCAGGGAACGAGCCGGGGTGGGCGTGCGCCTCCGCGGGCGCGCGCTCACCCGCTATTGGCTCACAAGGAAGTGACAGGCTAGTGACGTATATATACGTCACTTTGCCTGGCCGGGGCTGATCGCCGCCGTATATAGTCGTGCGGCGGTCAGCAACCGGTTAATGAATAGAGTGCACATACAGACTAGTGTGGTATTACAGCTTGGCAAGTAGAATTTACATCATTATTTACACATGATGCAAGTGGTCTACCTGGCATAAATATAGGGAGAATCAGTCACTATAGTATAGTATTAGTCACAACACTATGGGGGAGATTTACTAAAAGTGGTGCACACATAATCTGGTGCAACTGTGCCTAGTAACCAATCAGCTTCCAGTTTGTATTGACAAAACTTAATTGAACAAGCTGAAGTTTGAAGCTGATTGGTTACTAGGCACAGCTGCACCAGATTCTGTGTGCACCACTTTTAGTAAGCCTCACCCTATGGTTGAACAGAAAATAATATTTGCTGCCATATTATGAGAGGTTATAAAGAATTAAAAATGGAGGTAAAGTTCAGCTGAAGTATAGCTCTGATGCAGGTTTTACAAATACAGAATATACTTGATTATCATGTAGTGATATAATCTGGTCAGATTAATCAATATATTGTTTGTATGTTCATTTTTCTTGTATAGCATACAGAAACCGCTGCAAAGTGTATACGGTAAATAAAAGACAGGCTTCAGTTTAAATTCCTCTACAATTAGTCAACCCATAGATGGTTCAAATCTCGGCCGGGTTAAGCAGGAACCCACCAAGATTCGAACCATGTAGGGGCAGGATGAATGTACCAAGTTGATCGATCAATTAACTTGGGTATAATCAGCCTGCTGGATTTACTTGCAATTATTGCTAGCAGCTGCTATAGTAGCTAGCAATAATCACTGTTATCTACCAGCAGGGACACTTCAATGCTTTCAATGTCTAGGCAGGAGGGATTCCCCTGTCAGCACTGTCTCTGTTGATGGGGAAATCATGCAAATTTATTTCCTGTAACCAGAAATTTGCCTCCCTTTGTGGCCTGTGGGTGAAACATGTCAGAGGGGCATTTGAGCTGAAGCCTGTCTATCATTTACCTTACACATAAGTTGAATATAGTGTGCGGTGGTACCTGTATACTATATGATATCTTGGAGTGAGATGTGTTCTATCTCTGCCAGCACCTAAATAGAAGGTAAACTTCAGAGACTGACAGTGCAGGCTTGGAGCGGCGCCAATCTGTTATGGTATTTTTCAATCTTTCTTGTGTATGCTGACAGTATAAATATGATGTGATCCAGAGGCGTAACTAGAACCTTCAGGGCCCCGATGCAAGAAACCATGAAGGGCCCCCCAGTCCCCTGGCCGGGGCCCTTCCCTTCAAGCCCGGGGCTCTTCCCACTAATCCTGGGGCTCTTTACTCTCGTTGCATGGCCTTTTATTATGGTCCCGCAGCAGGATCCTTTCACAAGTTCTGCAGTGGGCCCCCTTCCTGCAATCTTGGGGCCTCCCCACAGTGGTGCAATGCCAGGGCCCGGTCGCAAGTGTGACCTTTGAGATCCTGGAAGTTCACCCACTGGTTTGCTACCGGGCCCCCTGGAGCATGGGGCCCGGTAGCAGTTGCAACCCCTGCAACCCCTGTAGTTACGCCCCTGATGTGATCTTATGATGGATGAAACATATACATGTTCACATGCTTCTCTTATTTCACCACAGATATATTTACTGCTGTGCTGATAATCCAGCTTGGAGTCTGCATCTTTCTTTTATTTGCTGACATCGACAATATATATAAAGTGATGGAGGTAGGTGAGCCAATTTGTTTTACAAGCTTCTCAAAAGGGAATTACTGCATATGCAACATTGTTTTCAGGAATAAAATAAAAAGCCCAGCCAGCTACTTTTACTGGTGTGTAAGAGATAACATATTGATCAGTGAGATATTTCTGCTGTTAAACACATTAGTAGCACTCCTCTGCCTGAGATGCGACCCACCAACCAGCAGGAAGAACAAGCCCGGGCAGAAAGTTGTGTCAGTAAAACTTTACATATCATCGCAACTACTAGTTGTAACCATGAGAACTATACCTTGTTTTGTTTTTCATTAAAAAATGGGCCTTTCAATAAGTGGTAAATGGATATCTTCTTTTTTTTAACAAAGGAAAACTGGTCCAAAATAGTAAAACATATAAATATTTGAATTTTAGCTGTACATTTCTTGCTACTTTCACAACCAAAGAATTCAGTAAAACACATTCCCCTACTCCCAACAATCACAGTGATCCCACACATATGTATGCTATTTGTTGTGCATACAAAAATATTTAATTTGACACCCACACCCTCTCAATGCAAATCAATGCTTTACTTTAATTCACCCTTGTGAGAAATTGAATAAACATGCATTCAAATTGTGTTCCTCTCCAATGTGCTCTGTGCAAAAACACTCCAGACTTACCAGATCCAATTGGCTCTAGTGGAATACACCAGAATCAAAATGCGCTTACTAGTGTGACCTTACACCAATACATCAAGGTTGGGATTAAGCGTGCCTCATCATCCAACCATCAGCTAATTTTTAGGGATATCCCTTTAAGCACTCAAGAAAATCTCACTAATACCTCCAATGGATCCATCTACAGTATCTCACAAAAGTGAGTACACCCCTCACATTTTCGTAAATATTTTATTATATCTTTTCATGTGACAACACTGAAGAAATGTCACTTTGCTACAATGTAAAGTAGTAAGTGTACAGCTTGTATAACAGTGCAAATTTGCTGTCCCCTAAAAATAACTCAACACACAGCAAATATTGTCTAAACTGATGGCAACAAAAGTGAGTACACCCCTAAGTGAAAAAAATCCAAATTAGGCACAAATTGGACTTTTGTGTGTCCACCATTATTTTCCAGCACTGCCTTAACCCTCTTGGGCATGGGGTTCACCAGATCTTCACAGGTTTCCACTGGAGTCCTCTTCCACTCCTCCATGCCAATATCACGGAGCTGGTGGATGTCAGAGACCTTGCGCTCCACCTTTTGTTTGGCCCACAGATGCTAAATAGGGTTTAGGTCTAGAGATATGCTTGCCCAGTCCATCACCTTTACCTTCAGCTTCTTTAGCAAGACAGTGGTTGTCTGGGAGGCATGTTTGGGATTATTATCGTGTTGGAATCCTGCTCTGCGGCCCAGTCTCTGAAGGGAGGGGATTATGCTCTGTTTCAGTATGTCACAGTACATGTTGCCATTCATGATTCCCTCAATGAACTGTAGCTCCCCAGTGCCGGCAGCACTCATGCAGCCCTAGACCATGACACTCCTACCACCATGCTTGACTGTAGGCAAGACACACTTGTCTTTGTACTCCTCACCTGTTTGCCGCCACACATGCTTGACACCATCTGAACCAAATAGGTTTATCTTGGTCTCATCAGACCACATGACATGGTTCCAGTAATCCAGTCTGCTTGCCTTCAGCAAACTGTTGGCAGGCTTTCTTGTGCATCATCTTTAGAAGAGGCTTCCTTCTGGAATGACAGCCATACAGACCAATTATATGCAGTGTGTGGCGTATGGTCTGAGCACTGACAGGCTGACCCCCTCACCCCTTCAACCTCTGCAGCAATGCTGGCAGCACTTAAATGTCTATTTCACAAAAACAACCTCTGGATATGATGCTGAGCATGTGCACTCAACTTCTTTGGTCGACCATTGCAAGGCCTGTTCTGGGTGGAATCTGTCCTGTTAAACCGCTGTATGGTCTTGGCCACCATGCTGCAGCTCAGTTTCAGGGTCTTGGCAATCTTCTTATAGCCTAGGCCATCTTTATGTAGAGCAACAAATCTTTTTTTCAGATCTTCAGAGAGTTCTTTGCCATGAGGTGTCATGTTGAACCTCCAGTGACCATGAGAGTGATAACACCAAATTTAACACACCTGCTCCCCATTCACACCTGAGACCTTGTAACACTAATGAGTCACATGACACTGGGGAGGGAAATGGCTAATTGGGCCCAATTTGGACATTTTCACATAGGGATATACTCACTTTTGTTGCCAGCGGTTTAGACATTAATGGCTGTGTGATGAGTTATTTTGAAGGGACAGCACATTTACACTGTTATACAAGCTGTACACTCACTACTTTACATTGTAGCAAAGTGTCATTTCTTCAGTGTTGTAACATGAAAAGATATAATAAAATATTTTAAAAAATGTGAGGGGTTTACTCAATTTTGTGATATACTGTATAACTTCAAATCATGAGGTTAATAAAGCAGAAAGGAGAGATCGCCCATAGCAAAAAATCTTTCATCAATGACCATAAGAATCAAAATTGCACTTACAGCTTGATAAAATAGATGTTTATATAACTGTACACAAGCAGGAAATGCAGCCGGATTATCCAGCGTACGTTCCAGCAGCTCCTGAAGACGTGGCACACTAATGACAAAATGCGTAGGGGGGGCTTCCATTACATCACTTCCGGTTTCAGTGGACAACACTCTGGATGATTTGGTGTCATTTCCTGCATGTGTGCTTTTTCTTTTATAATCCTACTTAAAACACAATGACCCCAGCCTTTGATCCTAATCTTAACCCTGATCTACAGTACTTATTTTTATCTTTATTTATTTATTTTCATTGACATACTTCTCCTCTATCGAGGAGAAAAGGATACAATGTACCCTTTTCTCCATTTAAGAGAAGAAAGAATACAGAGGTGGGTTCTTTAGCTACTGATTACTGTTATAGCCAATCACAGGCTATTACAGTGATCATGTGATTAAGAGCCAGTCCTCCCAGCTCCTGGTCTATAGTACAAGATCAGGAGCTGTCTTCTCTTTTCCTCTCCGCTCTCTCTCCGACAATTTTCCTACTGTATCTAAAATGAATATAAAGATTTTGGTCCTAATTACACATTAAAACTCAAATACAGAAGGAAAAAAAGTTTATTTTTTGTTTTGAGTAGATCGAGAAAGGGTAAGAATCTCTGCCAAGTTGTATTGCTATGTGTGATTCAAATGGTGAACTTGAAAGAAATGAGGGGAAAATGGTCTTCCAGACCCGAATAAAAACTTGTCAGATGTTCTAATCTTTCCCCACTGTACCTGTTGGAGAAATTTTAAAAACTCCTGACATTTCAAATGTTTAAGATCATTTTATTGCTAACTTGTAATTAAAGGTAATATAATCAAATCTGTTCTTTTACAGCTTGTGTGCATACCAACTTCTTGGAGAATCACTATTCTCGTCATATTGATCATTACGATTATTGTTTCATACTTAGCTGAAGTAAGTATTCTACATGTGACAGCATTCAGATTAGAGAAAGCAAGATTCTGCAATAGCATTGTCTGTATATTAACAAATATACTTAATATGGAACTAAACCCATCAACTTAACTTCCCAAAACAACTACTTCAAAGGGATGCTGTGAGTGATAACTGTTACAGTTGTTTCGACTTTCAAACTATTAACCATCAAAACACTGTTGTCATAACTGATCGTGGGTGCACCAGCAAGGTACAGTGGGGATCTAAGTTTGGGCACCCCAGGTAAAAATTTGTATTAATGTGCATAAAGAAGCCAAGGAAAGATGGAAAAATCTCCAAAAGGCATCAAATTACAGATTAGACATTCTTCTAATATTTCAACAAAAGTTAGATTTTATTTCCATCATTTACACTTTCAAAATAACAGAAAACAAAAAAATTGAATCTGCAAAAGTTTGGGCACCCTGTGGAGTTAATATCTTGTACTGCAGTATCACAGCTTGTAAACGCTTTTTGTAGCCAGCCAAGAGTCTTTCAATTCTTGTTTGAGGTATCTTTGCCCATTCTTCCTTACAAAAGTCTTCCAGTTCTTTGAGATTTCTGGGCTGTCTGTCACGCACTGCTCTTTTAAGGTCTATCCATAGATTTTCAATTATGTTGAGGTCAGGAGATTGTGAAGGCCATGGCAAAACCTTCAGTTTACGCCTCTTGATGTAATCCCCCGTGGATTTTGAGGTGTGTTTAGGATCATTATCCATTTGTAGAAGCCATCCTCTCTTTAACTTCAGCTTCTTCACAGATGGCATCCAATTAAGATCCAAAATTTGTTGAAATTTTATTGAATCGATTTTTCCTTCTACTTGTGAGATGTTTCCTGTGCCACTGGCTGCAATACAACCCCAAAGCATGATTGATCCACCCCCATGCTTAACAGTTGAACAGAGGTTCTTTTCATTAAATTCTGTGCCCCTTCTTCTCCAAATGTACCTTTGCTCATTCCGGCCAAAAAGTTAAATTTTAACCTCATCGGTCCACATAACTTGTTTCCAAAATGCATCAGGCTTGTCTATATGTTCATTTGCAAAGTTCAAACGCTGATTTTTGTGGTGAGGACGTAGAAGAGGTTTTCTTCTGATGACTCTTCCATGAAGACCATATTTGTACAAGTATCTCTTTATAGTGGAACAGTGTACCACAACTCCAGTGTCTGCCAGATCTTTCTGGAGGGATTGTGCAGTCAAACGTGGGTTTTGAATTGTTTTTCTCACAATCATGCGAGCTGTTCTGTCTGATATTTTTCTTGGTCTTCCAGATCTTGCTTTAACTTCCACTGTTCCTGGTGACTGCCATTTCTTAATTGCATTCCGAACAGAGGATATTGACATCTAAAAATGCTTTGCTATCTTCTTATAGCCTTCTCCAGCTTTGTGAGCGTCAACTATTTTCAGTTTCAGTTTTCTAGACAACTGCTTAGAAGATCCCATGGTGCTAATTGTTGGGGCAAGGTCAGATGAGTCTGGGCATTTAAAACCTTTGAGATTTACATCACCTGGTCTTCCCAGATGATGTTTGAGAACAATCCATGACACTACTAGCAGGTCTCAGCCTTGCAAAGGGGGCAGTGCATGCTATAAATTCTGCAGGGTGCCCAAACTTTTGCAGACACCATTTTTTTGTTTTCTGTAATTTTGAAAGTGTCAATGATGGAAATAAAATCTAATCTGTAATTTTATGCCTTTTGGAGATTTTTCCATCTTTCCTTGACTTCTTTATGCACATTAATACAAATTTTAACCTGGGGTGCCCAAACTTTTAATCCCCACTGTAACTGCAGATCAAACATAGGCTACAATGGCAGCTTCCTTGGCTGTAAAGGATGGGAAAGGTTTAGTCCAGCTTGAAAGATCAAGGTTAGATATGGCAGTTTTTACACAGTTGCATTAGTCCAACTTGGACCAATGTAAGTATGTATGCATCATACCTGTGGATCCCTCTGGAAGGTGGAAATTACTGTTGTGGGCACCGCTGCTACAGTGACTGTGATTAGCTTCCAGGTCCTTTCCTGACTTGCTGCCCTTCTGCTTATTGAGTACAGGAGGTTGCCCACTTGGCAGGGGTGCCATTCAGTGAACACTTTGTATTTTCTCAAGTAATGCAAGGTGTTCTCTAATTAATTAATTCTCCACCAGGTGTGGGATTTTTAAATCACCTCATCCATCAGAGAACACTTTGCATTTATTGAAAAAATGCAAAGTGTTCTCTGAATGGAGCCCATGCTGAGACTGGACCTAGAAGTTAGTGAATATCACTGTAGTAAGGGTATCTGCTATAGGGGATTCCAGCTTCCACAGCGATCTCACAGGTATAACATACACACTTATATTGTTCGCAGCTGGATCAGTGTACCTTTCTAAAAGGTGCCATATCTGGAATTCATCTGGAATTCAGTGTGTATTTTTGCTGTAAATAGAAATCCTATGTCTGCGGTAAAATGATGGATTATGTTTACACCATCACTGCAGTTGTACTTTAAATAATGTTCCAACCACCCAGCCGCAATGTACTGCGGATGGGGGGCTCATACAGGCACAGTGACCTACCTGTACGTTGCTGGCCTCTTTGGGTACAGGGCGTGCATGTGCGTCCCCACCTGCCGACTCCCACAGGTCCCGGTAAAAAATTAATGACTGGGACATGCTGATTGACTGTGTCCAATCAGGGCTCAGAACCCTGTGTTAACAATCAACACAGGGCTCTGTACAGAGGGAACAATCACTTTGTTTCCTCTCCCTGCACAGCAGGAATAAGGTACAAAGAGAAATTTAGTAAAAAACAGCACACATTACAATTAGCACCTGTTAGGCACACATTTAGCCAGCCAGTGTCATCAGTACAATGACAGTGTATAGAATTGTCACTGATCACTGTCTAGGTGTCACTGGTGATGTCAGTGGCAGTTAGTCAGTTCCACCCAATGTCAGTTAGTGTCAGATTACCCATAGCACTCTCACAGTCCCACTATATAGCATAAAAAACAAATTCCAGTATATATACCATAGTTTGTAGACAGTAACTAATGACTTTCACGCAAACCAATCAATATACACCTATTTTTTTTTTTACCAAAGACATGTAGCAGAATACATTTTGGCCTAAATTAATGAAGAAACTAGATTTTCTAAATTTTGTTTTTGTTGGATATATTTTATAGTAGAAAGTAAAAGACTATTTTTTTTTCAAACTTTTCAGTCTTATTTCCTTTAAATAATGAAAAATAAAAAACCCAGTGGTGAACAAATACCACAGAATTAGCAGTTAAAGTAGTGCAGGGCTAAATAGCAAAAAATGGTCTGGCCATGAAGGTGGTAAAACTTTCTGGAGATTAAATGGTTCATGGAAACAGCTAAAATTCTAGATTTTACCTTTAGTGCCACCTGCTGAAAAAATCTGGTGTTTCAATGTGATGTCACATTGAAGAACAATGTAAACCATAAGCAGACATACAGTATTGCTGTTTGTATTTGAGTTATTTCAGGAACCATTACCTTGGAGAACCTTGAATTACAACTGCCAACCATGATGGGCAGTGGCATAACAATAAATCTCTGTACCCTTAAATACAGTGTTTTGCATTAGTTTGACCTGCTATATTTCTTGCATGTCACACCTTTCCCGACAGGATATATTAATATCATACCACTTATATGATTCACGGCAGAAGTAATTGGCCTATTTCCAATGTTACCACTTGCGTATACTTCATAAACATGCAAATTATATATGCCTCAAACTGGTTTGACTAATCTTCATCGTCTGTGCTAAATTGCTTGTGGCCATTGATGTTCTCCACTTTCTTAGTATCTGGGCAACCAATTAAAATTGCCAAAGCCTGATGTCTTTGACACTGGTTGTCAGAACTAATTGTCAGAATAAAAACATTTAAAGCACAAAGTAAAGAAATACCCAACCCTAAAACACAAGCAACAGAGCCAGCCTGGGCAGCAGAGTGACCATAGCTTGTGGCATGATTATATTGTACTGTTTCTCTTCATGCTATGAACAACTGTACCCCCATTAAGAGGTCATTAATTGGTATGAAAGCAGAGGAGGAGTTAAAATAGATCTCAATCCAATCACAAAAATAACCTATAACTAAATCATTTAATTCCAAAAGTTGTTTTGACTCTTTTAAATACATTTAATCCTACTAGAAAGGTGGTTGTTTATTGGGGTGATAGCTGTCCCCCAATTGTGTTGTCACCCTATCATATGTGCTCCTGATGGAGAATATAGCATACACTACACATGATCCCCCATTGTTACTAGCCAGTCCTGAGAAAGACATGCAGTGAGTAAAAAGATGGGAGAAGATCAGCAACACTAAGATGCCAAAATGAAGAAAAACACATGAAAGTAGTATTTTATTCTCAAAGCTGAAGTTTAGTTTAATTTTTTTTTTCTTCTTGTAAATCAACGTTAACATTTAAAGTAAATGTAAACCATTGCTGTATGATGTTTACTATGCTAAAACAGTGTGTATAACAAACACTACATTTTTAAAAAAAATTTATAACCTGAATTTTAGTCAAAACATGTTTTCGGAATATAGGTTAACACTAATTACTTTTAATGAAGTGTATCCTATGTCCTGCTGATTGCTTCTAAGTGTAGAAATGTTCCCTGCAGTGACGACAGGTCCTCTTCACAGGGCTGAACTTCTAGCACTGCAGGGGTTAACTTCCTTGGCTCTAACATTGCAGATTCTTAATGGCCTCCTGCCCCTTTCTGTACTCTCCTCCAAACAGAAAACTTTATGTATTGTTTTCATTTGATGCAACACATTCTGTGATTTGGAGGGAGGTAGATGAATGGCAGGATCCTCTCCCCATTCACAAACAATGTTACATTCTATGAACAAAATTCCAAGGAATTTTCTGAATGAAGGAGAGGGCAGAAAGGGACGGACGCCTATCAAGACTTCTTCAATGTACTGCAATGAGTTGATGGAATTAACACCTGCAGTGCCAGAACTTCAGCGCTATGAAGAGGACCTGTCATTTTTACAGGGAACATTTTTACACGAAGGCGCTATCAGCATAAAGTGGGATACACTTCATTAGAAGCAAGAAATGTTACTGAATCTTTAATCCAAAAACATGTTTTTAAACTAAACTTCAATTTAAAAAAAAAGCTTAACAAAAAACAAAAAAAAAAAAAAAAAAAACAGGCATTGTTTATTATACTTACTGTTTTAGCATACTAAATATCATCTAGTAATGGTTTAAATTTACTTTAAAATGTTAACCTTGCTTTACAATACAACGTTAAAATAACGGTCTATGAATTTTACCCACACAAATGTATATGCATTAATATGTTATGGTCTGTTATTTACTAGTGGTATTTTATTAATTTCCAAATGTGTGCATTTCACTGATTGTTTTAATCTGTTTCCATTAGGAATTTATAATAGAGAACAGAAAACTTTGGCTGCTAATGAAAAAATTCTTTAAATACAAGTCGAAGAGTCAATACAGAAAAACGATCAGAGCTGTGGAAATGGACCAGAACTGGCCCCCAGTCAACCAGACCTATCGTACAAAACCAGTATTAAGACATTCAGATGACAAAGCACAAGTATTCAGTAATCCAGCATTTGAAAGCAATGAATTTGTTAAGTAGTTGTTAAGAGACTAGCAGCATCATTATGTTAATATATTTAATTTTTGTTCTCAATAGTTCTTATTCAGGGGACCAAAAATTAATCATTTAAATATACAAACTCTGCTAATTTTGTTACATATTTCAGAGCTCAACATGCACTATTCTGTGATCTGGGCTTTCAAGAAGTAAATACACACCATTTTATACTTATAAATAGAGTAAACAAATTGTAAGATATTACATTTCTTCTTGTAAGATATTACATTCTTAAACTGGACAAAGAAGGATACTGTATACTGTATAGCAAAAATGTAGTTTTTTTTATGATTGTTTTATACTGATATGTTAAAGAAATAAAGAGACATTACTTTTTTAAATATACATTTAAATTTCATGTTAATTCATTTACAATCAATGAAAATGTATTGTTTGAAGTTACAGTAAATATTACATTGTAAAATCACTACTTATTATAAAAAACAAGGGTCAATATCCCCATTGTAGACATTTTGCAAAACAGATTTTTTTATAAATCATTGTTCTATAATTTTTAGAACAGAGATAGGAACTTTGTGCAAAGGGTATCGGGGGGGGGGGGGTAGTATGGAGGAGAGAATCTTGTGCTAACTACAAACCTGTAAAATAAAAATAGGATTTTTGTACTTACTGTACACAGGATACATGAAAATATGAAAAAATGGTGCTAGGGTCGATGAAAGGGTCAGTGCCATGGCAATATCCAGAACACACTAAAAAGCCAAGAGCCTACAAGGTAAAAAACAGTAGGATCTGATCCTGGTAAATCTCCCAAGCTATGAAATCTTTCAGGAGAGGGACAGGGTTAAAGAGTATAAAAAATACCACAATGGGTAGAAACAACAGTGATGGAAAGAGTCTTTCTTGTGGAATGGAGTGTAAGATACAATGAAAATGGATTTCCAAGAGTATGATGTTACCATAGGAGGTATTGGAGTTCCCAGGCTGCAAAGTAAAAAATCTAATTTGCGAAGCTACAAGGACAAGCCTGAGTATCCAAATGGCAAGGAGTTAGCCAGATGAACATCTTCAGGCAGAGGTGTCAGCAGTTGAGATAGAGGACTTCTGGGCTCAAGATCTGCAGCTTGAATGAGAGGTTCACTGTGATGATCCATGTGGTACCACTGTGGAAGAAGATGAAAAATAGGGTTCCTTAAGCCTGAGCCTGAGCAGAACCAAAGAGAAACCCATCCTTAAAACATAGGTAAATCAAATGTTCCTTAAAGTGGTTCTAAAGGCAGAAGTTTTTTTTTTATTTTAAAGTGTTTGTAACCCTTAATAAAAAGAGATCCTGTTCCCTTGTAGCAGAATGAAAAGCACAGTGCTTGTGCTGTCCAATCTGCCCTCTCTAAACTGTAAAAAACCTGGATCCTACCACTTCCTGTGTCCCCCCTCTGTGAGCTGACCATGATAATCATGGCTAATGAGCCCTGATCACCGTGGTCAGCCTGCATGCCTCTGTCATCCACAGCTCTCCTCTGTCTCCCTCACCCTCTCCCTCCCTGCCTGTCAGCTCCATGTGTCTGTATCTCTGTCTCTGCCCCCCTCTCCCTTTCCACTATTAGAAGAAATAAAAGATTAGCAATTGTCACTGCCAGCCCCTCTATTATAATTAGACATAACACACGGTGTAAATGTTTTTCTAAAAACGAACCTTGTAAATGCCATTTTCTAGTGATTTTCAGGCCAGTCACATGACTCCTGGCCGGTCTCCTACTCTGATGCAGGGATACTGCAGGAGGGGCTGAGCGACCATGACCTCCCCAGCTGACGTTAGAGGAAGATCTCCGCTCCTCCCGCAGTAGGCCTGGATCAGAATAGGAGACTGGCTGGGAGTCATGTGACTGGCCAGAAGATAACTGGAAAACGGTATTTACAAGCATAGTTTTAGAAAAACATTTACCCTGTGTGTTATGCCTCATTATAATAGAGGGGCTGGCAGTGAATATAATTTCTGTGGTAACAAACACTTTAATGCATTCTATGCATTAACCACTTCCAGACCACCCGCTGCGTATTTACGTCGCTACTTTGACGTTAAACACAGATAGCTGCCATAACCCCAGTATTCCTCTATGCGCCCGGTGGTTCTCTTTCACGTAAAAGTGGTCCCAGAGGCGGATTCGCTGCAGGATCACTTTTATAGGTGGCGGAAGAGGTGCCCACTCCCCGCAGCTGTCGATAGCGGGGAAAACGATCCAGACCCTCTGTTTTCCAGGTAGGAAGTCGAGTGAGGGTAGAATGGCCCCCACTCAACTCTATGGCCTTGGAGGATCTGAGCGATGTCCTACGTCTCTTCCGCCCAACAGCCTTAAATGGCCCATTTTTTTTTGCTTTTAAGTGTAGATGTGAGATCTTTTTGACCCCAGATCTTACATTAAAGAGTACCTGCCCTGCTTATTTCTATTACAAGGGATGTTCACATTCCTTGTAATAGGAATAAAAGTGAAAAAAATAAAATAAAGGGACAGTGTAAAATAAAAGGTAAAATAAATAAGAAAAACATAAATTTAAAGCGCCCCGTCCCTCCAAACCCGCGTGCAGAAGTGAACGTACATGCAAGTCCTGTCCACATATGTAAACAATGTTCAAACCACATGTGGTATCAATGCAATCGTTAGAGCAAAGGCAATAATTTTTTCTCTAGACCTCCTCTGTAACTCTAAACTGGTAGCCTGTAAAAAATGTTAAATCTTTGCCTATTGAGATTTTTAAGTACCAATGTTTTTCGCCATTCCATGAGCGTGCGCAATTTTGAAGCATGACATGTTAGGTATCAATTTACTCGGCATAGCATTCTCTTTCACATTGTAGAAAAAAACTTTACTGTTTTTTTATTTTTATTTCAAAACATTTTTTTTTTAAAAAAAATTGTGTTTGTAAGACTGCTGCGCAAATACGGTGTGATATAAAGTATTGCAACAATCTCCATTTTATTCTCTAGGGTCTCTGCTAAATATATATATATATATATATATATATATATATAAATATATATATATATATATATATATATATATATATATATATAATGTTTGCGGGTTCTAAGTAATTTTCTAGCAAAAAATACTGATTTTAATTGTCAGAAATATGCCTGGTCCTTGAGTGGTTAGGATAAAAAAAAAACCTTCTGTGTGCAACAGCTTCCCCTAATACTTACCTGAGCCCCATTTTGATTTAGCAATGTTGCACGAGAGCCTTCATTGTCCTGAAGTCTCGCTCCACATTGGCTTAGACAACTGTGGGCACCATTGGCTCCCACTGCTGTCAATCAAAGTCAGTGAGCCAATGAGGAGAGAAAGAGGGAGGATCTGAGCCGTGGCTCCGTGTCTGAATGGACACACAGAGCAGCAGATCGAATCAGGTACCCCAACAGCAAGCTGCTTGCTGTGGGGGCACTTGGCAGGAGGTAAGGGCCAGGAGTGCCAGCGAGGGACCCGAGAAGAAGATGATCTGGGTTACTCTGTGCAAAACCACTGCACAGAGAAGGTAAGTATGACATGTTTGTTATTTTTAAACAAATAAAATCAAGACTTTAATATTACTTTAAGCATATCCTCAGTGTTTAAAGCATGAAAGCAAATAATCCTATGCATCTGAACAGAAACGACACCCATGTGAGGCACAAGCTTAGATGCAAGGGTTTATTCTAGAGCTTGAGTTTAAAAAGGTGATGGACAGTTACTCTAGATAACTGAAACTAAGACCTAATTAGGGAATCCAACTGTCTGTTAGTGAAATCCTTAAAGAAGTTTACAGTCTACTGTTACATAAACACATATGGTACATACTCTAGGACCAAACTGTTCAAAAACGATTTAATCGTTAAGTATGATTTAGTGTCTTTAAAAAAAAAGCAGAGCACTATTACTAAAATGCATATAAGTATAGTACCCTCTAGTCTAGAGTGCTAGTGTAAATAGGGTTTTTGATAGTGTAGGTAAATTTAGGCTTGGCTGGTAGTCAAGCCTGTGTTGAATCTGGGTCAGCGTGAGTGATTTAGGAAGGCTGGATATGTCATAAGGCAGCACCTCTGGTACCTCCCCCTACTTGTTGGAACCTTGCAGAAGCTTCCAGAAGAATGAAAGGGAAGTTAGGAGGAGTTGCCTGGAGTATTGAGGAGGGCCCCAGCCAATCCCTAGCAAATGGGCTGGCAAGGGGCCCTTGAGGGTAGCAACCTAGTCTGGGGGGTGACCTGGGGCTCAGATGCTGGAGGGATCCACTTATGACACACAGAGGAGTCGTGTTCAGAGGCACAGGAGCAAAAGTAAGGACAGCAGGAGCCAGCTAGCACGTCTGGGAAATCTCCAGGAAAAGTCAGCCGAGTGGCTGGGGAGTGTGACAGTCTGGGAGAACTGTGGGAAGTAACCAGGAGGGCTAGTGGGAGAGGCAGTTGCAGCAAAGTGGGCTGGCAGTGCCTGAAGAGGTGGTGCTAGGATCAGTGGCCACAGGAATGTAGCTGGATATTGGACTTTTCTCTACACAACCAGTCCCTGCCTGTAAAGGACTTTTGCTTAATCTGACTAAGTGCCTTTGTCAGATGCATCAAATAGTGTTCGAGCTGGGACTGTGATTTTCTACAAGTGAGTCCTGGAGGAAGAGGAGTGTATATAGACTGTGTATAGGGTTGAAGTGTCCATGAAGAAGTTTGTTCTAGTCAAGTAGATATCCCATAATCATCCCATCCTCATCCACCTTTATTAACTCCTAAATAAAACACAAAAACAAAGTTGCTGGACTGTTTCCTGTCTCAATGGGGCCTGTGGAAATTCAGAGTGTCTAGCTGTGCAGAGTGGGGGGATCCCTATTCACCAGCGGCTCCTACAGGGGATGTGCTACATAAGCAGGGCGGTATGCAGGCAGTATGCCGGGGGCACTCCCATAATGTCTTTCTACCCGGCTCCAATTAACTGCTGGTAATAAAAAAAAAAAACTTTCCAAATGTCAATTTTACTTTCCTGAAGCTGCAGTCACATGACAGTCCTTCTCTTTTCTTATTTACATCCTGGAGTCCTTCTTCAGGTTTCCACTCCACATCACTGTCTTCATGATGTGGACAACTCGTATTGGTGGAGGCAACAATTACAGTGGCCAGATCCTCTCTCAAAATCTTCAGAGGTAGGAGAACTCATGGATGCAGTGAGGGGACCAGTGCCCAAGCACATGATAACCAGGAAAAAATGCTTCGTCCCCAGGACAGGAAATTAACTAATGAAGGAAACTGTGACTTTGATCCACTATACTGCAGGATGACATAGAAATAAGTGTTTAGAATCAAGACTGAGGAGGTAATTGATGCGCAATGCACTATTTAAATTTCATTTTTGCTTGGAGTTGGTCTTAAGGAGTGTGGAGAATGTTATGTAGAGAAAAAGAAATACATGCAGAGATCTGAGCATTCAGTCTTTGTTACAGACATACATATACTGATAATATGCAACTCCATCTAATTCCACCTTCCCCATGTTTTTAATTGTATATTTTATATATTATAAAAAATATTTATAACATTTATGTTATGTAACAGCATAACACAATGCCATGATAAAGAAAAGTGTATACATTATTATTACTATGCATGCTGCAATAAATATCCATCACAGATTTTTAAATATTAAAGGAATTCTGTGGTCACAGCATACATTTTAATTTTACAAGATCAGCATAGTGATAGCAATACAAACAATTGCTACAGTATAAGAATGCTTGAAAAATATCATTTTTTGTGAGTTCTGCCTGTCTGCTGGCCATCTCTTATAACAATTTCCTGGATTCCCTGCATGTTTTGCAGCTTTTCTGCTGTTTACAATTTCTAAGGACTACATATCCCATGGTACTTTACTGCCTTAAAGCAGTGATCCCTGTACTGACTCCACCCCCTGAAACTCCTCCTCTCAGTACCTCTGTAGTTCAGAAGGTAGGCTCTGTGAAATGTGTGACACAGCAGGGCCTACTCACAGGACATAGTGAATACGCATCACAGAAGTAAAGTAAAGTAAATGTGTGGGAATATTCATAAGGCAAGTTTACAAACTTCAAGAAAGTGCAGATCATTAGAAGCAGGCTACAAATAATTGAAATATAATCTAAAAATTAATATATGTGTTTTAATGTTGACCATAGATATGCTTTAACTGGGTCTCTGGTACCTGGGGGAGCAAGCTACAGGTGGAAAGCAATAGGAACTTAACCTATCACTATGTGTAGAATATCTCCTTTCATAGTATATAAGCTGAACAGGACCATACATCCACAAAAATCTCTTAGGGTTCTTTCACACGGCCGCTCCGTGTGAAAGGTCCGCTGCGGGGCTTTTTTTTTTTTTTTTTCCACGGAGCGGATGACATTTCTGTCATCCGCTCCGTGTGCCCGCATATCATCCCATCCGTTTGCGGATGATATGCAGACATAATGTAAGTATATGGCACTGCGGATGTCAGCGGATGACACCACTGACATCCGATTTTCCTTCCTTTCCGTTTTTTACATGGAAGAAAAAAAGGGGTTCTGTTCCATTCGTAAAAACGGAACAGAACTGAAAGGAGGAAAATCGGTTGTCAGCGGATGGTATTCCGCTGACATCCGCAGTGCCATTCACTTACATTATTTCCGCAAATCGTCCGCAAAAAAATAGGATGATTTGCGGACACACGGAGCGGCCGTGTGAAAGGACCCTTATTCAAGAGAGGCAGCACAGTAAAAGAAGGCTTTGGGGGAGGGGTATTTAATTGAAATTAAGGTCTGCTCAAGGAAACTGAAGGAATTGGTCTGGAATCTCAATTGTAAGATGTACTTTTCCTACCTGAATATGATCTATTGAGCTATTTGCTTATATTATAAGGTGCCCATAGACACTGTGATTGTGTTAAACTTTATACAGGTGATATACATAACAATTTTTAAGCGACTGATCAAATAATTATTTATTGAGCTATTATGACAAATTTAGAATGACTGTGCAAAGTTTGATCGGCAACATGCACAGCTGACTGATTTTGGAAAAATATGCTAAAATATGCTTAAAGCGGAGTTCCGGCTACCAAAAAAAAAATTTCAATGAAAATACCCCGGGACAGTCAGGCTAGTACATTCCAAAATGGATAGCCTCTGATCTGTCCCGGTTCACATTTACCTTTTAGAAGAAATACTTACTTTGAAAATTTCTTCTCCAGCGCTGCCATCTCAGGTGTGGGCAGCTGAAGCCAGCGCGATCCTCTTCAGCGTCCTCTTCCATTCTCTTCGGTCCCACGATGCACTGCGCCGGCCCCGCCGTCACTTCCAGGGCTGCAGCGTCATCCCTGCACAGCTTCTGGGCATGCCCAGAAGCTGTTTAGCAAGGTATGACGCACCTGCACCGGAACTGATGTCGGGGCCGGTGCAGGCGCATTGATTCCTGGGAGAGATGACGTTCAGCTCCCAGGAATCATTGCAAAGCGGAAGTGACGGCGCGGGCCGCGGCCACCGTGGGAGGAAGTGGAAGAAAGGTGAGTATATTTTTCTGCAATTACAAAGTAAGTAAAAAAAAAAAGAAATCTTAATTATCCATTTCTGTTTCAGGTGACCATAAGCAAGCGGATGGCCCAAAATCGACTATGTCGATTTTGGGGCCAGAACTCCGCTTTAATATCCAATTTTCTGACCTGTTCCTGATATTTTATGTTGACCTGGAAAAAAGGAAATAAACTTTTTAATTTTTATTTTTTAATTTTAATTTAGAAAATTAGGAAATAAATACATTTATCAGAAACCGGTATTTTATAGTAACGTTTAACAGATTTTATTAGACGACTTGCACCAGAAATAGCCACAGAAAAAAGTTGCACCCGTAAACAATAAATGATTATTGGTTTTCTTATTGGCATGTGTTCACTAACAGTATATAAAACAAATGAAAGTAAATATATGTTGAAAGACAAATCGCAAGTTCAACAAAGGATATACGTTTAATCTTATTTATGACACAATGCAAGCCTTAATCTCAGGTACCAGCCCAGAGTTTGTAATCATTCCATGAAAAGGTGTGTATTTAGACATTGTGCTACTTAAGATTCATGAGAGTGATTGTACTGTGGCACTGGAGGAGAGAGAGGACGTCTGTGAGGATACTGCAGGATACTTTACAGAACTATGGGGATACATGAGCAGAATGGCTCCAGGGCACTGCTTAACGAAGGCGAGGAGAATGAAATGGTAACTAAAAAAAACTTTGTTTATGTCATTCTATTAATGCATAATATATTATAATCTCAGCATTGACCAGTGTTGCTCAAGATATAAAAGCTGTACATTTATTTTAATCAAGTAGTTATTTAAACATTTTCAGCCAGGGCTGCATGTATAATTGGGATCTTATTTTGGGAAGGACAGTTTGGGGAGGTGAGATAAAACTTTAAACATAGCTTTATGTTTGTTGTACGGTACCTATTTATTTCCTTTTGGTGGCTCCAATAGGTTTTGGGCATGTCCACTTAAAAGACAACGCTCACAGGTTGATTTGTGAAAGGGTTGTTTTTTTTTAACCAACATCAAACATTGATGTATGAACGTGTACTAACAGAAATGTTTATTGTTGCCCATAATGTCCAATCAGAATCCTTGTTTCAGTTTCAGGCCTGAAATGCAGGAATACCAGAAATGTTTCCTACAGTATAATACAATTTTTATACAGTACAGTACTGGGTTCAGCAACGTGTTTTTAGGAACCGCAGCAAAACACTTTTATTATTATTATTATTATACCAATTAGAAAAGAGTAACAGTAAAAATTCAGGAAGCAGTCATTTCCATGATAAGATAACATATCAGTTAATGCTCAGGTTGGAGTGACCACAAACTTCCTTATCTTCACCTTAAATTATACTGCATCCAGTTCTGGAGACCACACTTACAAAAAGATATTGATAAGATAGAATGGGACAAGCAATATCCAAAGTGCATGAATGGGGGAAAGGTCTGACGGATAAAACATATCACAAGAGACTTCAGGAGCTTAATACGCACAGTCTGGAGGACAGAATGGAAAGGGGAGACATGACTGAAACCTTTCAATACATAAAGGGGTGAATAAGGTTCAGGAGGGCAATATTTTCAAAATTACCTCAAACTAGCAGGAGGAAAGTTCAAAAAAACTTTCAAAACTAATCATAGAAAGTATTACTTTACTGAAAGAGTAGTTGATGCTTGGAATACACTTCCAGCAGAGGTAATGAGTCAATCAACAGCAAGTGAATTTAAACTAGAGTTGAGCTGAACACCCCCCTGTTTGGTGCGCAGCAGAGCTCCCGAAAATGTAAAAAGTTTGGACCCAAGCTGCAAACTCTATTAATCTCTATGGGACTGGAACTTGAAAAACCAAATGTCCCAATTCTGAAGGCTTAAATGCAAGTTATTGCCCATAAAAAGGGTATGGGGTCCTGGGTACTGCCCTGGGGGACATGTATCAATGCAAAAGATTTTTTTTTAAAAGATTGTTTTTACAGGAGCAGTTATTTTTTAACCACTTTACCACCGGAGGATTTTGCTGTCTTACGTCCAGGCCACTTTTTGCGATTCGGCGCTGTGTGACTTTAACTGACAATTGCGCGGTCGTGCGACACCGTACCCAAACGAAATTTACGTCCTTTTTTTCCCACAACCAGAGCTTTCTTTTGGTGGTATTTGATCACCTGTGCGATTTTTACTTTTTGCGCTATAAACAAAAAAAGAGCGTTTATTTTGAAAAAATAACAATATTTTTAACATTTTTTTATATGAAATTCCCCCCAAAAAAGATGTAAAAACCAATTTTTTTTTAAATTTTTGGCCAATTTGTTTTCTGCTACCTATGTTCGGTAAAAAAAAATCACAATAAGCGTATTTTGATTGGTTTGCGCAAAAGTTATTGCGTTTACTAACAAAGTGAAAGATTTCTGTCATTTTTGGCGTTTTTTTTTTAACGCGTAATTGCGGCGATCTGCGATTTTTTTTTGCGGTACTGCGACATTGCGGCGGACAGATCGGACCCTTGACTGACATTTTTGACACTTTTGGGGGTACCAGTGACATTACTGCAATAATCAGTGCTATAAATATGCACTGTTACTGTAAAAATGACACTGGAAGGGAAGGGGTTAATTTTATTGGAGAGGGAGGGGTTAATGTATGCCTGGTGCTTACTGACGTGTGTGGAGGGAGGTGACTGTGTGAGACAGGGACAGATCGGATGTCCAGCTATGCTGAACACTCCGATCTGTCACTCCCTGTCACTTGGGAGATCCGCCCGCTTGTGTTTACACAGGCGGGCAGATCTCCACACTAGATCCCCGACGATTGGGGAAGAGCTGCGGCGATCGCCGCTGCTCCTCCCCTGGCCCGACTCCCACTGTGACCGAAAACAGCGGGAGCGAGCCTCCAGCGGCAAGCAAGCGCCACCCAGAAGGGGGAGTGTCTGACAACGTAGTACTACGTCGTCAGACGATAACGAGCCACTCTGCCGCAGTAATATTACTGTGGGCGGTGGTAAAGTGGTTAATAATGCTTAAAGTGAAACAATAAAAATGAAAAATTCCTATAAATATAGTGCCTGGGGGGTCCCCTTAGTCTCTCTGTAAAATGAAACAAATAAGCAATTGGCGCAAAGGGGCTAAATGACTGGAGCTATGATATCTAAATGAAAACCATTTAAAAGACCACTTTAAAAGAGGTCCATGTAAATTTATAATTAGTCTATATAAATGCATAAGTCCATCAAAGTCCAAAATAGCCCACTGAAATGGCGGCTTTGTTGAGGGCAGTAGGAGAAAACACATGCGGCAACTAAGTGTAGCTTTATAAACTTTAATGAGGTAGAAGAGTATTACTCATACATGGTGATTGGTGAATGATCATAAGCACATAGAAGATTACACTGCAAATCAGTTCTCTCGGGCACATGTGTCAAACACAAGGCCTGTGGGCCGAATCCGGTCCTAAAGGTATTTTGATATGGCCCTTACACCTCTCCCGCAGCTGCAGCAATCCCCTCATCTCCCCCACCCCCTGTCCCAGCAGTCCACAGCAGAGAGGAGGACAGAACCCCCCTTCAGACTCTGTGCCTTTCTGTGTAGCTGCAGCAACCCCTCGTCTCCACCTCCCCTGGTCTCAGCATTTAGAAGACTCCAGCCCTCCTCAGGTCCTCCTCCAGACCCAGGACTTTCTGCTTTCTCACCTCTGCCATCACTGTGATGTAAGGAAGGGTGGGGGACCCTTGATTTCTGATGGTGGAGGGGCTCTTGGCATCTGAATTAAGGGGGTGTTGGTGTTGCTGTGGACATCTAGTCTTACAGATACAACTGGCCCTTTGAGGGCGACCATAAGGCTGATGAGGCACACAATGAAATTGAGTTTGACACCCCTGCTCTAGGACATCATAGGAGAAGGAGGGGAAGGGGCACATATCAATAAGCCCAGTTGGTGAGAGACTGTCTGCCCTCCGGTCGGATGCTCCGATGGGGACGAAATGGTGTGACGTCATTTGCCGGATATGGTGTGATGTGTCGGCGACACGTTTGTGGAGCATCAACATGGGGACAAGGTGCTTTGGGGATTGGGGACAGAGCCCCCCTTGCCCCAAAAGACCCCTCATTTGAGGGCATGTGGCCTGGTATGGTTCAGAAAGGGGGGCGCTTGCTTGCCCCCCCTTTTCTGGCTTGCCAGGCTGCATGCTCGGATAAGGGTCTGTTATGGTTTTTATGGGGGACCCACACCATTTTTTAAAATCTTTGCGTGGGGGTCCCCCTCAAAATCCATATGGTTTTTAGGGGGGATCGCACAACATTTTTAATAAAATTTTGCCAGTTTTTTTAACATTTTTCTATTGCCGGCAATGTTTTTTTTTTCTAATTCAGTTTCAGGGGAAACCTATTGACAGCTAATGACTCATCCGTTGCTAACCACTTGCCGACTGCCGCACGACTATCTACGTCGGCAGTCAGCCCCTCACAGGCAAAGTGATGTAGGTCTACGTCGCTAGCCTGTGAGGGTCTAGGGAGCGAGCGCGCGCTGCCGGAGGCGCGCTCCCGCGTGGTCACGGACCCCCCCCACGCGTGTGACCGGCGGACCGATGTCCACCGGTCACTCTGCGATCGCCGCTGCAGAGGGAGAAAGTCAGGCAGCTTGTGTAAACAAGCCACCTGTCATTCTCCCCTGTGTAGAAACTGTGATCACTGTTTCTACAGCTCAACAGACAGCCAATCACAGTTAGAATCACGCCCCTAGGGACACACACAGCCCCTCCCTCTGAAATAAAGTTAACCCCTTCACTACCAGTGTAATTTTGCAGTAACAGTGCATATGTATAGCACTGATTACTGCAGTAATGTCACTGGTAACCCCAAAAGTGTCAAAAATGTCAGTCAAGGGTCCGATCTGTTCGCCGCAATGTCGCAGTACCGCAAAAAAAATCGCAGATTGCCGCCATTACGCGTTAAAAAAAAAACAACAAAAATGACAAAAATCTTTCCCTTTGTTATTAAACGCGATAACTTTTGCGCAAACCAATCAAAATACGCTTTTTGCGATTTTTTTTACCAAACATATGTAGCATACAACAAATTGGCCGAAAATGTTAAAAAATTTTGATTTTTACATTTTTTTTGGGGAATTTCATATAAAAAAATGTGAAAAATATTGTTATTTTTGCAAAATTGACGCTCTTTTTTTGTTTATAGCGCATGATCAAAAAATCACACAGGTGATCAAATACCACCAAAAGAAAGCTCTGTTTGTGGGAAAAAAAGGACGTCAAATTCGTTTAGGTACAGTGTCGCACGACCGCGCAATTGTCCGTTAAAGTCACGCAGTGCCGAAAATACCCCCTGGTCAGGAAGGGGGTAAAATCTTCCGGGGCTTAAGTGGTTAAAGATGCCGAGGCCGGCTTTCTGGTCTGCTCCTTATAAGCCAGCCATTTACTGTGCCCTGGTTGGGCAAAGCTTTGCCCAATCAGGGCTTAGAATGCTCTGTGTAAATTTTACCTTAATAAACTGAATGTGCTATTTTCCCCTGCACAGGCAAAGTCCAGGTTCTCTTTAAAGCCAATCTCTATGTTTCCTGTCACGTTAAATAGTTTGATTAGACCGAGCTGGTCCAAACAAACTTTTTCCTTTACTAAGTGCTGCAAGGTCTCTTAGCACTCTATGAACTGTATGTGTCTGTGAATGAATACAAAGCTTCCTCTGATTGGCTGAGTTAAAGAGTGTGACATCATCAGGCCATCTCCAACCCAGCCAATCAGAAAAAGCTTTGCATTCATTCACAAAATACAAAGTTGCCTATGAATGGCTGAGCATGCTCAGATCGACTCTTACTTTGTTCCGGGTGTGAGAAGGTAAGTCTCTGTCTCACAGTCGGAACCCAGCAATGTGTACTGTATGTGTGATTACAGCTGTCTGTTCCACAGAAAAAAAAAAACGGTTGTGGAGTTCCACCCCAATCATTATCAGGCCCTTTGGGTTTGGTAAGGATTAAAAAGGGACCCACACTAGAAAAAAAAAGTCATGGGGTCCCCTAAAATCTTATATCAGGCCCTTAGCTATTAATTTGGGAAGGGACCCTGTGCCAATTTTTTTTTCTTTTTAATGGCGTAGGCTCCCCTCCCAGAATCCATACTAGACCCTTATCTGAGCATGGAGCATGGCAGGGCAGGCGAGGGTGTGGGGGGGGGAAGCATGGGCCCCCCTTTCTAAGCTATACCAGGCCACACGCTACCAATATGGTGGGGACACCTTGCCAGGGAGGGATACCCCCGACAAAGCACCCTGTCACCATATTAATGAGGACAAGAGCTTCTTGCCTACAACCCTGACCCTGGTTGTGGGGAGGGGGGGGGGTTTGCAGAATCCAAAACCCCCGTTTAACAATAAGGGGCCCCATATCCTGCTTACTCCTACTTATTCATCAGAATAAAAAAAAAAACACAACACACTTTTTGACAAGCCCTTATTTAAAAAAAAATGTCCCCCAATGTACATCCATTGTCTGTCACGTTGTCTGGTGATTTTAGGTCCACGTCAATCACGATGAACAACAACCATCGACCCGCATGAAAAAAATTCACAGTCCACTGACACCTGACTGCTCAAATAAAACAGCTAGCTGAAGTAAATAAGTGGGCCGTGACATGTCCATATTTGGTTAATGATGTCATAAAGAGTGGGTTCACACCGTGATGTCATTGACCATATACATATTCTGTCAATGATGTCATAAGGGGGCAGGGTCACCTAGTGATGTCACCTGGTCATATTTTTCTATCTTTGTAATTTGGTGCTGGCAAGCAATGGTCAGGTGTTGAGGGTGGGTGGCGTGATTTTTTTATTTTGTGCGGGTCGGCGACTGTCATTTATCGTGATTGAGGCAGACCTAAATTGCTAGATGAGGTAGTGGATGATGGATTTACATCAATTTTAAAGAAATGTGGCCTAGTATGCTTCAGAAGGGGGGTGGTAAGCTTGTTCCCTCCTTTCATACAATTTTTTTCCCCAATTTTTGGCATGGTGTTTCTCTTAATATCCATACCTAAGAGCCTAGTATAGATTTTTTTTTTTTTTTTTTTTGGGAGGGGGGCCCCAAGCATTTTTTTTTGCCATGGGATCCCTTTTAAAAGAGCCACCACATTTTTGTTCTTGTTTTTTTTTTTCACTGACATTCTGCTGTCAACTGAGAATCCCCTGGCTGACAGCAAGGAGGAGTCATTGGTTGTTAGAATGCTGGCAGATGGGGGGCTTCTTAACAACCAATGACATATTGTTGCTGCCTGACAGCAGGGAGGAGTCCCCGATGGATGCAAAAATGGACACCGTCCATTTACATCCATTTACATCTATTAAGGTCCGTTCAAGTCTGTGTAAGCTGAACAAGAAGAAGCATTGTTCTATTTGAAAAAACACACCTAAACGGAAATGGATGTAAATGGATGCTCATCCGTTTACATCCCTTAGCCCATAGAGATGCATTGCTGTCCATTTTCTGTTGAAAAACACATGGATGAAAATGGACAGAACAACCTGTGTGAAAGGGCCTTAAAAGTATAGCCACCATACTAAAAAACTATCTGATGCAGCTGCAATCAGAAGCTGGATGGGACTTACAGATGAAAGATATAACAGCTCATTAAACTTTTGTAGGTGTCTGCACAGATATGCACATATCATTAGATGCTACAGGCATGTTCAGAGAGTCCCCATACCTAGCACACTTCATTATGCAAATATCAGAGTAGGTCTTGCCATATACTATACATTTTTCTTATTCAATTTTCTTTACATTTACCTTAAACTATGTAGTGCAAGGGCATGCTTGACTGCACACACACATTAAAAGTGTTTAGGTTTGACCTCATATTATATTGTTTTGGTAAATCTAAAGGAAAATTGAATAAGAAAATTGTATAATGTATGGCCAGCCTTGGTAAAATTTGTTATTAGTACTTCCATTATATAAGGCTACCTACTTGAGTAGAGGATGTCCCCACAAATTTGAGAAAATCTGGCAGTGTTTGCTAGACGCTTCAGGGTCTCTCACTTAATGTGCGGCTGAGTGCCCTGGAATTTATAGTGGGGGATTCCATCCATGCCTCGGTTTTTTTTTTTTGATTGATGTCCTGCTGTACACTCGCTTTTCCTGCCTCTTGGGGGGTTCCCCTGGGGGGGAAGGGGAGGAACTCTTTAACTTCTGATTTTGCTTTGATGCCCATACCTATGCCTCATATTATGATCCACTGTGCTACCAGGGGGGTGGGTGGGATTGTATTTCTTTGTTTTCTATGGTTGTACTGTCTGTGTTGCAAAAAACTGTTATAAACAAAAATTTTCAAAAAAAAAAATAAATTGTTATTAGTCAGTGGGCTGCTCATCATCTTGGTATCAATAATAAAGTGTAGGAAGTAGGAGGTAGGATGGTCAGAGTCTTACTTTCCACACTGGAATAAAATGTGCATAACAGCACTATATCTAATGTTAGGAACAGATACCTGAAATTGTTGGAGTTCAGTTACTTTGGAAGTTTATCAAGTTTAAACCTAAATTATATCCCCTCCCTTCCCCTATACACCAACCTCTTGCCAACTAGATTAGATTGAAAGAAATATAGTACATGCACGGTTTTTACCTGGAATTATGGTCACATGATTCTTCTTTTATCTAGACTGTGTTGAAGGTTCCTCCACCCTTTCTATAAGTTCCAAGGACACTTCCTATAAGCTATTGGAAGAGTCCATCACAGGGATTCATGCAATGCCATCATGTGGTCCTGAAGTGAGGGGCAGCAACAATACCAGTCAATGCACTGGAGGACATAGCAGTTGTGCAGCATGTGTATGTGTACAGGGGCCTCTGAGATTTTGGGGCCCATTACAGATAGCAGCTACCCCTTCCTGTACTGGAACCCAGATCCTTAGTGGCCTGATAATTAATAGGGTACTTTCAGTCAATAAAATTACCCTGGGTGGCTTCCAAGTCTATGGGCATTACCTGCCGATACCCTCAGTTCAGACTCATAGAAGCTCTTGTTTCAGTAAAGTAATTAGTTGCCACTGGCCACCAATAAATAGGGGCTATTGTTCCAATGACATCAATGTATTTACTGCATAACACCAATGTAATAGGGCCTTTTCCCATGGTGAATTTTACTGACCATCAATGTAACAGGACCTTTCTACCACTGAACACCAATAATCAAGGCATTAAAGCCAACCACCCATGTAATGAAAGAATAGCAGTTTATATTCTTGCAGAGTGATGTAATGTACTATTGAAATTCATATTCTTGCTGGGTGATAAATTGTGCAGTTGATATAACACGTATGGTAATGCAATTGCTATTAAAGTGCAACATGTTTTTGCAAACAGCTACATAATTTGCTGTAATGGTATGATACAGTATAACAGCTGTTGCAGTACAAAATGGTATGGCAAAAAAATGTCCCAGTATTCATATCACCCCCTGTATACTCGATCCCTGTATACTGATCTCGATGCAGCACTGTGCCCACCTACCGCTGCTCTTATTCCTCTCTCTGATTACAGAGGCAGTAGCAGGAGCCATAGGGTCCTGCTGCTGTCAATCAAATCCTGTGAGCAGGGAGTGGGGTGCAGGGCTGAGTCTCGCTATGTGTGTCAACAGACACACACAGTCCAGCCTATGGTGGCGCACAGAAGAGGTGGAGACCCAAGAAGAGGAGGTTTAGAGTTGCTTTGTGCAATACCATTGAACAGAGCGATTTAGTAGGACATGTTTATTATTTTAATAAGAAAAAATAAATAAATAAAAGTAGTAATAAACCCAAAAGCAACCATGTATTTTATCACAGCTTACCAATTTTTAGATGTGATGGCTGCAGTTTTTTTCATTTTTAGGCATTATTTCTTTTTTTTTTTTTTCATCAGGTGATTCAGCCAGTGAGTTTGTTGTTTTTCAACAGAACAAGCTCTACTGCAAATGTATCAGTTACAGGGATGAGACAAATCATTCACCAATGAAAGGAGTGCTTACAATGATCAGCTTTTATTTATTTATAGAAAACCTTGTGGTTTGTAAAGTCAGAAGGTTTTTTTTTTTTATCTTAATCCATTCTTTGCAATAAGATAAAAAGCCTTCTGTGTGCAGCAGCCCCCTTCAGCCCCTCTAATTCTTACCTGAGCCCCATCTCTATCCAGCGATGTCCAAGAGTCCCTTGTCCCTTCGGGACTGGCCTTCCTGATTGGCTGCCACTGCTGTCAATCAATGTTAGTTTGCCAGTCAGGACAGAGGGGGCGGGGCTGAACTGCAGCTTCGTGTCTGAATGGATACACAGAGCTGCAGCTCGGCTCGGGTGCCCCCATAGCAAGCTGCTTGCTGTAGGGGCACTCGACAAGAGGGAGGGGCCAGGAGCATCGAAGGGGAACCCAGATGAGGAGGATCTGGGCCACTGTGCAAATCCACTGCACAGAGGAGGTATTTATAACATGTTTGTTTTTTGTTTTTTTTTATAAAAAAAATGACTTCACAATCACTTTAACCCAAAAGAAAAAAAAACTGTTGCTAAAACTGCTTTTAGTGTTAGCTGAAGTTTGGCTTTAATTTGTTAGTGTATCTAAATCTGCTATAATAGCTAACATTCCCCTTTCACTAGATTAACAATGCTACTGTCCAAATGTGCCCCCCACGCTCCTTCATCCTGAGTGGAGGCACTCTAATACAGGAGGTGTGTTACTGGCCAGCTCCCCAGGTGAAAATAAAGGAAAAGAAAAAAAAATGCAGCCACCACAATTAATAATTAGTAAGCTGCAGTATATGACATTTTTGGTTTTGGGTTTATTACCACTTTAAGTTTTATAACCACTTTAATTCACTAAGATAGATTACTTTTTTTTTATTATTCCTTTCGTTATTTTATCTTATAGCAGCTTTCTCCTAAAACAAGTGCATTTCATCCCTTTGGTGTGTAAGAATTTGGTCTCAAAGACCATTATTTCCTTTCACAATTCAATGACATTATGCATGTCTTACTAGCCATTACTATACCTATTTTTAGCCATGTGGATGTGAGTCTTGAGGCAGGGCCAAAATAATTATTTACGGTATGCACAGGGGTCCCATGCTTACTGGGTCAACTCACATGGATGCAGCTTCCGATAACTGATATCCGCTAATGGAATAAGTGCCCTAGAGCAGGGATCCTCAAACTTTGGCCCTCCAGCTGTTGTGAAACTACACATCCCATGAGGGCCAAAGTTTGAAGACCCCTGCCCTAGAGGGTCATCTTAGGGAAGATGTTTTTTTTTACTTATCAATGGGTAGTATCTATACAGTTTGACAAGGCTTTTTAAAGAATAAAACTTAAGAATAACTTATAAAAACTGTGTTCTCAACTCTCTAATGCTTGTGTTGGGTCAGGCAGCATTTCCTATTTTTAGCACTCATAGCTCAAGATAACAGTTATGATAGCAAATGTAGCCGGGTGCTGAACTACAGAAATATGGAGAACGAGACATTGTTTTTTGTTCTTTTCACCCTCTACTGTGATGCTGATTTTATACTGCACTATCCCCTCAAGCCAGTAGGAGCAGAGCTATAGCCAAGCCAGCTTATTGACTTCTCTGAAGAAGGCTGGGAGTTGTAGTTTGAGTTGGCAGCCAAATAATGGAGCTAATTGACCCTCTGCACTGTAATTCCCAAGAGGCATTGGGGCAAGAAGAAGGAGTGAAGCTACTTTTCTGAGGCTGTTCAGCTAGGTTCTTCTTCCTAGCACCTAGGGAACTGATGAGAGCATATCTACTGTATAATGACCAGATCGCTGAGAGGCCAGATCAGCGGAGACACCCAAGGCAGCACAATACAGACTGCAGCCATTGCATCTGCACTGTTGCTCCAGGGACCCCAGAACATTTCATCATCCTCTGCTTCCCACCACTGAATCTCTGGAGGCATTCTAACCCCCCCCCCCCTTCTACAGAAAGAGTTTACTGCAGCACCATAGGGACTAGTGAAAAAGCACTGCCCCCTGTTCATGCTGCTAGCAGGGACTAAGTTACTGGACACAAAATATTAAGTATACCATGCCTATACTGCACTTGTATTACACCTATACTTCACCAGATAAATTAGTGCCCCACAACCGCACCACAACTGTCTGCCAGAGTGCTTGCGAAGCATTACAATAGACTTGAATGAGAGGCTTTTAAAGGCTTCAAACGCCTCATGACTTGAGAAGAAGCTTCAATGTTGAAGTGAGGTGACGCTAAAGACTCATGTTTTGACCGTTTGAACAGCAATGTGTGCTGTCAATTCATTTGCATATATATTTAACGCTTCTCAAACACCTGCTTTTAATGCCAGTGTGAACTTAGCCTAAAATTGTTGTTAAGTGCACCAATGCTTCTTAAAGGGTCCTGATGATAGCCAGCAGAAGAACAACATAAAGGACTGATCCTCTAGTGAAAACCATCCTGCAAGTCCCCTTTCTTTCCATCTCCCATTTCCATCATTTCTATGGTCATTGCACATCCAGTTCGTCTAGGCCTGGCATAGTCGCCATCAATGCACTTAGGAAATATAGTTCTTGTATTCGGTAAATCAAGCTCTGTTGCTGCTCACTGCTGCACTTTAGGTGACCTTGCTACTGCTTATGCTGATCTGGATGCCAGGTATCATGTTCTGTATGCCAGGTAGTCCTTATTATTAATCAGCCAGTTTGCCTAAATGTGCTGTTATCATTGTTGATCCACTACTATGCTTACTGCTGGGTACTAAGTACTACTTTCAGTGATTTTTTTTGTGATATTGCATGCTTCTTACACTCAACCTAGTGTGTCAAAGGGGCTGACCCAGGAGGTGGACCCATTCAATCCAGCGGCTCCTGCGGGATAGCGCTACACAAATAATGATCATTATAGTCTAATGGTTTGACCCATTGTTTAACAACACAATAGTACTTTGCCACCTGGCTGTCAAACTACTTTAAAAAGACTGAAAGGTTTAAAGTAAAAAACAATTACACAACAGTTACATAACTACTAAACCTCTTCACAATATTTCAATGTTTACAAAAAGTTAAATAATTAATCTTTCTTTAAAGTGGAGCATGCCAATACATTGGTCACTTATTCTCTGATCAATTGGAAGGGCGTGATCACAGGAACTGATTAGAGTTGAGCGGACACCTGGATGTCCGTGTTCGGCGGGTTCGGCCGAACTTGAAAAAAAAGTCTGGGTCCGTGTCCCGGACTTTTTCCGAACTTTACCCGGACACCGAACCCCATTGAAGTCAATGGGGACCCGAACTTTCAGGCACTAAAATGGCTCTAAAACACCAATGGAAAGGGCTAGAGTGCTGCAAATGGCAGCAAAACGTAGTTAAGAGCATGGCAAGTGCTCTGCAAACAAATGTGGATAGGGAAATAACTTAAAACAAAAACAGAAAAATAAAACAATGTTCTTCATCTGTGAAGGACGAGGCCCATATGGAGTAGGAGGGAGGTTGAGGTGGTGGTGGATGTGGTGGTGTCATAGGCGTGCACACAGGGTGTACCGGGTGTGCCTGGGCACACCCTAATCACCTAGGGCACATTAGCATTATCGCTCTGTTTGCCAGTGAGGAGATGGGAAAGATCTCCCTCGGACCTGCTCTGCCATAAGAGAAGTGCCACACACTTCTATTTCACTTTGCCAGCAGGGAGAGTAATGTACCGGGGACATATACATGTAGGCAAACACATGCATGTGTATTTAAACTTTGGGGTGCACACCCTAATGCAATAGGCTGCGCACACCTATGGGCGGTGTAGGTGGAAGCGGCGGTGGAGGAGGACGAGGTAGCCAACACTGCTTTTTTTCAGTCATTTTAAATGAGGGTACACCCCAAAAGAGTGAGAAAGATCAAAAATAGAACAATGGCTGGGTAAGGTCGGTATCCATCTCTATTCTGCACAAGGTACAGAAAAGTCCTGTGGGATCCATGCCTGGTTCATTTTAATGAATGTGAGCTTGTCCACATTGTCTCTGGACAGGCGGCTGCGCTTGTCTGTGATAACGCCCCCAGCCGTGCTAAATACACGTTCAGATAATACACTGGCTACAGGGCATGCCAGCACCTCCAAGGCATAAAGGGCAAGCTCAGGCCATGTGCCCAATTTGGAGACCCAGAAGTTGAAGGCGGCAGACCCGTCATTCACTACATGTAGGCGTGTGCACACATACTGCTCCACCATGTTGGTAAAATGCTGCCTCCTGCTAAGACGTTCCATATGAGCTGCTGGTGCTGCTGTTTGTTGTGGCGTGCTGACAAAGCTTTTACACATTTCGGCCATACTAACCCTGCCTTCTGAGGTGCTGGCGGTGCCCTGGTTGCGTTGGCGACCTCTTCCTTCTCCTCCTCTGCCTTGGCCTTGTGCTTCCACTGTGGCCCCGCTGTCAGGTGGGAATGCCAGCAGCATCGCGTCTACCAGCGTGCGCTTGTACTCGTGCATCTTGCGATCGCGCTCCAGTGAGTGAATTTAGGACGGTACGTTGTCCTTGTAACGGGGATCCAGCAGCGTGGCCACCCAGTAATCAGCACAAGTTAGAATGTGGGCAACTCGGCGGTCGTTGTGGAGACACTGCAGCATGTAATCGCTCATGTGTGCCAGGCTGCCCAGAGGCAACGAAAGGCTGTCCTCTGTGGGAGGTGTATCGTCTGTGTCCTCTGTATCCCCCCAGCCACGCACCAGTGATGGCCATGAGCTAGCCTGGGTGCCACCCTGCTGTGAACATGGTTCATCTCCTCCTCCATCTCCTCCTCCTCCTCATCCTCCTCATCCTCCAGAACTGTGCCCCTGCTGGATAATTGTGTCCCTGGCGTTTGTGGGTGCAGGAACCCACCCTCGGAGCCACTTGCGAATGACTGCCCTGAAAGCCTTGGAAATGTTACCTCTTCATCCTCCTCCTCCTCATCCTGTGCCACATCCTCTTCCATCATCGCCCTAATCGTTTTTTGAACGAGGCATAGAAGTGGGATAGTTAAGCTGACAACGGCGTCATCGGCACTGGCCATGTTGGTGGAGTACTCAAAACAGCGCAACAAGGCACACAGGTCACGCATGGATGCCCAGTTATTGGTGGTGAAGTGGTGCTGTTCCGCAGAGCGACTCACGCGTGCGTGCTGCAGCTGAAACTCCACTATGGCCTGCTGCTGCTCGCACAGTCTTTCCAGCATGTGCAAGGTGGAGTTCCACCTTGTGGGCACGTCACATATGAGGCGGTGAGCAGGAAGGCCGAAGTTACGCTGCAGCGCTGACAGGCGAGCAGCAGCAGGGTGAGAACTCCGAAAGTGCGCACAGACGGCCCGCACTTTCTGCAGCAGCTCTGACATATCGGGGTAATTTTTAAGGAACCTCTGCACCACCAAATTCAGCACATGCGCCAGGCAAGGGGTGTGCGTGAAACCGGCTAGGCCCAGAGCTGCTATGAGATTTCGCCCGTTATCGCACACCACCAGGCCGGGCGTGAGGCTCGCTGGCAGCAACCACTCATTTGTCTGCTGTTCCATGCTCCTCCACAACTCCTGCGCGGTATGTGGTTTTTCCCCCAAACAGACAAGTTTTAAAACTGCCTGCTGTCGTTTACCCCTGGCTGTGCTGAAGTTGGTGGTGAAGGTGTTACGCTGACCGGATGAGGAGGCGGTAGAGGATGAGGAAGCGGAGTAGGAGGAGTTAGGAACAGGAGGCAAACTGAAGCACCCTGCACTCCTCGGCGGTTGAAGATGCGCCCCAAAAGATTGGAAGGTGTATCTCACACGTACCAATACAGACTATGCCGCAATTTAATTCTTTTTACCCTCAAACAGGGTGTAGATCGAATAGCGGAATAGAAAAAATTGTATAGAACGGTGTATCTCACACGTACAAACACAGACTAGGCCCCGATTACAATTTTTTGTACCCTAAAGGCAGGATGAGGATGAGGAGTAGGAGGAGTTCGGAACAGGAGGCAAACTGAAGCACCCTGCAATCCTCGGCGGTGGAAGATGCGCCCCAAAAGATGGGAAGGTGTATCTCACACGAACCGATACAGACTATGCCGCAATTTAATTCTTTTTACCCTCAAACAGGATGTAGATTGAATAGCGGAATAGAAAAATTTTTATAAAACGGTGTATCTCACACGTACAAACACAGACTAGGCCCTGATTACAATTTTTTGTACCCTAAAGGCAGGATGATGATGAGGAGTAGGAGGAGGTCGGAACAGGAGGCAAACTGAAGCACCCTGCAATCCTCGGCGGTGGAAGATGCACCCCAAAAGATTGGAAGGTGAATCTCACACGTACCGATACAGACTATCCCGCAATTTAATTCTTTTTACCCCAAAGGGTGTAGATTGAATAGGGGAATAGAAAAAAATTTATAAAACGGTGTATCTCACATGTACAAACACAGACTAAGCCCCGATTACAATTTTTTGTACCCTAAAGGCAGGATGAGGATGAGGAGTAGGAGGAGGTCGGAACAGGAGGCAAACTGAAGCACCCTGCAATCCTCGGCGGTGGAAGATGCGCCCCAAAAGATTGGAAGGTGTATCTCACACGTACCGATACAGACTATGCTGCAATTTAATTATTTTTACCCCAAAGGGTGTAGATTGAATAGCGGAATAGAAAAAAAAGTATAAAACGGTATATCTCACACGTACAAACACAGACTAGGCCCCAATTACAATTTTTTGTACCCTAAAGGCAGGATGAGGATGAGGAGTAGGAGGAGGTCAGAACAGGAGGCAAACTGAAGCACCCTGCAATCCTCGGCGGTGGAAGGAGATGCTCCAAACAAATTTTAAAAGGTGTATCTCACATGTACCGATACAGACTATGCCGTAATTTAATTTTTTACACTCCAAAAGGGTGTATATTGAATAGAGGAATAGGAAAAATTTTACAAAACGGTGTATCTCACACGTACAAACACAGACTAGGCCCCGATTACAATTTTTTGTACCCTAAAGGCAGGATAAGGAAGAGGAGTAGGAGGAGTTCGGAACAGGAGGCAAACTGAAGCGCCCTGCAATCCTCGGCGGTGGAAGGAGATGCGCCAAACAAATTTAAAAAGGTGTATCTAACATGTACCGATACAGACTATGCCGTAATTAAATTTTTTACACTCAAACAGGGTGTATATTGAATAGCGGAATAGAAAAAATTTTACAAAACGGTGCATCTCACACGTACAAACACAGACTAGGCCCCGATTACAATTTTTTGTACCCTAAAGGCAGGATGAGGATGAGGTGTAGGAGTAGGAGGAGGTCCAAACAGGAGGCAAACTGAAGCACCCTGCAATCCTCAGCGGTGGAAGATGCGCCCCCAAAATTTGGAAGGTTTATCTCACACGTACCGATACAGACTATCCCGCAATTTAATTGTTTTTACCCCAAGGGTGTAGATTGAATAGCGGGATAGAAAATATGATATCAAAAGGTGTATGTATCTCACACGTACAAACCCAGACTAGGCCCCAAAAACTATTTTTTGTACCCCAAAGGCAGGATGAGGAGTAGGAGGAGTTCGGAACAGGCAGGAGGCAAACTGAAGCACCCTGCAATCCTCGGTGGTATGAGATGCGCCCCAAAAATTGGAAAGGTGTATCTCACACGTACCGATACAGACTATCCCGCAATTTAATTCTTTTTACCCCAAGGGTGTAGATTGAATAGCGGAATAGAAAATATGATATCAAAAGGTGTATGTATCTCATACGTACAGACCCAGACTAGGCCCCGATTACTATTTTTTGTACCCCCAAAGGCAGGATGAGGAGTAGGAGGAGTTCGGAACAGGCAGGAGGCAAACTGAAGCACCCTGCAATCCTCAGCGGTATGAGATGCGCCCCAAAAATTGGAAAGGTGTATCTCACACGTACCGATACAGACTATCCCGCAATTTAATTGTTTTTACCCCAAGGGTGTAGATTGAATAGCGGAATAGAAAATATGATATCAAAAGGTGTATCTATCTCACACGTACAGACTCAGACTAGGCCCCGATTACTATTTTTTGTACCCCAAAGGCAGGATGAGGAGTAGGAGGAGTTCGGAACAGGCAGGAGGCAAACTGAAGCACCCTGCAATCCTCGGCGGTATGAGATGCGCCCCAAAAATTGGAAAGGTGTATCTCACACGTACCGATACAGACTATCCCACAATTTAATTGTTTTTACCCCAAGGGTGTAGATTGAATAGCGGAATAGAAAATATGATATCAAAAGGTGTATGTATCTCACACGTACAGACCCAGACTAGGCCCCGATTACTATTTTTTGTACCCCCAAAGGCAGGATGAGGAGTAGGAGGAGTTTGGAACAGGCAGGAGGCACACTGAAGCACCCTGCAATCCTCGGCGGTATGAGATGTGCCCCAAAAATTGGAAAGGTGTATCTCACACATACCGATACAGACTATCCCGCAATTTAATTGTTTTTACCCCAAGGGTGTAGATTGAATAGCGGAATAGAAAATATGATATCAAAAGGTGTATCTATCTCACACGTACAGACCCAGACTAGGCCCCGATTACTATTTTTTGTACCCCAAAGGCAGGATGAGGAGTAGGAGGAGTTCGGAACAGGCAGGAGGCAAACTGAAGCACCCTGCAATCCTCGGCGGTATGAGATGCGCCCCAAAAATTGGAAAGGTGTATCTCACACGTACCGATACAGACTATCCCGCAATTTAATTGTTTTTACCCCAAGGGTGTAGATTGAATAGCGGAATAGAAAATATGATATCAAAAGGTGTATGTATCTCACACGTACAGACCCAGACTAGGCCCCGATTACTATTTTTTGTACCCCCAAAGGCAGGATGAGGAGTAGGAGGAGTTTGGAACAGGCAGGAGGCACACTGAAGCACCCTGCAATCCTCGGCGGTATGAGATGTGCCCCAAAAATTGGAAAGGTGTATCTCACACGTACCGATACAGACTATCCCGCAATTTAATTCTTTTTACCCCAAGGGTGTAGATTGAATAGCGGAATAGAAAATATGATATAAAATTGGTGATTTTTCAATAGCACATGTGAACACAGCAGTGTCTTATATCAGTCAGCTCTGCTGCAGTCTATGAAGGGAAAAAAAAAAGAAAATTCCCCTTTAAGTTTGTAATTTTTAAATAGATTAGTACAGACTATGCCACAATTTAATTTTTTTTAACCCAAAAGGGTGTATATATTGAATAGTGGAATAGAAAAAAGTGTATAAATTTTAAAATCATTAGCACATGTGAACACAGCAGTGTCTTATATCAGTCAGCTCTGCTGCAGGCTATGAAGGAAGAAAAAAAAGAAAATTCCCCTTTTAAGTTTGTAATTTTTAAATAGATTAGTGCAGACTATGCCGCAATTTAATTTTTTTAACCCAAAAGGGTGTATATTGAATAGTGGAATAGAAAAAAGTGTATACATTTTAAAATCACTCAATAATAGCACATGTGAACACAGCAGTGTATTATCACAGTCAGCAGCACTGAAGGAAAAACGCTGCACACAACTGACTGATAAAAAAGATTTTTTTCTCCCTCCTCCTCAGCGGGCAAAAAGATTGTGTTCACACCACCCCACACACAGCAAAATCGATGTAGAACACTGACCCTGCCTATTCTCCAGCCTCGCCCTTAAATGATCAATAAGATCGGTCACTGGCACTGCAAACCCCCCACACAGCAAAATCGATGTAGAACACTGACCCTGCCTATTCTCCAGCCTCGCCCTAAAATGCCCTAATAACTCGCCCTGCCTGCAGCACTCCGACCTGTCCCTGAATTCTTTTCGGACACAATATAATTTTTGACTGTCTGTCCCAAATCAGCAGCCAGCACGTATGATGTGTGCTCTGTCCCTATACTACAGCAGAATGACGCAGCGGCGCTCGGTCTCGAACTTATAAAGACATGGTCACATGCTTCAGATGGCCAATCACGGCTACTAATACATTAGTAGGCATGGCTGGGATGGCTTAAGGCACACCAGTTAAACGCTTGTTGATTGACTGTTGAAAGCCCGCCATTAAAAGCGCGCCATTACATACAAACCCGGAAATAAAATGACCGAACACGGATTTTAAACCCGAACATACAGTAAAGTTTTCGGGTCCGTGTTCGGGTAACAAAAATCCAATTATTCGGTACGAACACGAATAATACAGTCCGTGTTCGCTCAACACTAGAACTGATACATCACCCTCTAAAATCCTTTGGCAGAGACCATGATATTAGTGTCTAGACATTGGACCCATGGCCAGGCACCTAAGGGATTTGGACTCTACCTTCTTATAGAAAAAGGTACACTTTTGGGGACCTAACAGTTTAAAGCATAAATTTTCATCTAAGGAATCTAAAAAATCAACTGTACCCCCACCCTCCAGTCTCTGCAAAAAAAAAAGCATATATACTGCGGGAGGCTGGCTCGGCTGCGCGAATCGACGTATGGGTACGTCGGTTCGCGGGAGTGGTAATGGTTGGCAAGCGCACCGGTGGCGGCATGCTACCACCCCCACTAGGCAGCGGGGATGCCGATCTGCGGGACCGGCGGCCACGATTGACACCGGGCACCCGTGATCGCTCCCCACTGAGAGAGAAGAACGGTCAGCTGTTGTAAACACAGCAGACAGTCGTTCTCTCTGAAATGATCACAGAGCGCCTGTGATCCTCCTATTTAGGACCACAGGTCTCTATGATAATTTCAAAAGGCCCTCCCCCCACAGTTAGAAAACACTCCCGCTAAAAATCAGATCACCGCCATTACTAGTAAAAAATAAATAAATAAATAAAAATGACATAAATCTTTCCACTAGTTTGTAGACACGATAACTTTTGCGCAAACCAATCAAAATACGCTTATTGCATTTTTTTTCACCAAAAATATGTAGCAGAATACATATTGGCCTAAAAGGATAAACATTTTTGATTGTTACATTTTTTTGGGGAATGTTATATAGCAGAATGTGAAAAATATTGTTTTTTTTTTTTTTTTCAGAATTGTCGCTCTTTTTTTGTTTATAGCGAAAAAAAAGAAAAAATCACACAGGTCATCAAATACCACCAAAAGAAAGCTCTATTTGTGGGGAAAAAAGGACATCAATTTTATTTCGGTACAGCGTCGCATTACCACGGAATTGTCCATTCAAATAATGCAGTGCCGAATCACAAAAAATGGCCTGGTCATTAAGGGGGCAAATCCTTCTGGTCCAGAACTGGTTAACGTAAACCAGTCCTGCAAAAGTCACCATAATCAATGCTTGGCTTGCCTGAACAGTGGTTACCAAGTTTGGTGCACAGTAGCTCCACATGAATTGCTGAGCGAATCAGTCAAAAGATGAGGAGAATAACAACTGGTTGGTCCATACCCATATTTAGCTCAGTACATGAAAAGAATCTAATGGAACAACAGAGAGCTGGAGCAGGAGAGAAACTGCACTGGCCCCCAGCTAGCAGTGATGAATGGTGAGAGATGGTACTGGTTTTCCAGTTGCAGTGGCTTGAAGGACAACATTGACTTCTCAGATAAAAATGCATTTACCCTTTGAATACATTTGGGATGGTGCTGTGACGTGTGCTGTGACATTTGACATTAGGCCTGCATCAATAACCTTCCAGAACTTTGAGGTGGCTAATAACAATAAAGAAATAATAAAGAAAGAGGAAGGAGTTGGGAATGTGTGAAAGAGACATACTGGAAGTATGATTACTGTATACTGTATATTATAATACATTTCAATAAATTAGACATACAAGATATGTTAGTGTCCCAAGCAGGATAGTGACATACAGTGGGGATCGAAAGTTTGGGCACCCCAGGTAAGAATTTGTATTAATGTACATAAAGAAGCCAAGGAAAGATGGTAAAATCTCCAAAAGGCATCACATTACAGATTAGACATTCTTATAATATGTCAACAAAAGTTAGATTTTATTTCCATCATTTACACTTTCAAAATAACAGAAAACAAAAAAATGGTGTCTGCAAAAGTTTGGGCACCCTGCAGAGTTAATAGCTTGTACTGCCCCCTTTGGCAAGTATCACAGCTTGTAAACTCTTTTTGTAGCCAGCCAAGAGTCTTTCAATTCTTGTTTGAGGTATCTTTGCCCATTCTTCCTCACAAAAGTCTTCCAGTTCTTTGAGATTTCTGGGCTGTCTGTCACGCACTGCTCTTTTAAGGTCTATCCATAGATTTTCAATTATGTTGAGGTCAGGAGATTGTGAAGGCCATGGCAAAACCTTCAGTTTACTCCTCTTGATGTAATCCCCGTGGATTTCGAGGTGTGTATAGGATCATTATCCATTTGTAGATGCTATCCTCTCTTTAACTTCAGCTTCTTCACAGATGGCATCAAGTTACCATCCAAAATTTGCTGAAATTTTATTGAATCCATTTTTCCTTCTACTCGTGAGATGTTCCCTGTGCCACTGGCTGCAATACAACCCCAAAGCATGATTGATCCACCTCCATGCTTAACAGTTGGACAGAGGTTCTTTTCATTAAATTATGTGCCCCTTCTTCTCCAAACGTACCTTTGCTCATTCCAGCCAAAAAGTTCAATTTTAACCTCATCGGTCCACAGAACTTGTTTCCAAAATACATCAGGCTTGTCTATATGTTCATTTGCAAAGTTCAAACGCTGATTTTTGTGGTGAGGACGTAGAAGAGGTTTTCTTCTGATGACTCTTCCATGAAGACCATATTTGTACAAGTATCTCTTTATAGTGGAATAGTGTACCACAACTCCAGTGTCTGCCAGATCTTTCTGGAGGGATCGTGCAGTCAAACGTTGGTTTTGAATTGTTTTTCTCACAATCCTTCGAGCTGTTCTGTCTGATATTTTTCTTGGTCTTCCAGATCTTGCTTTAACTTCCACTGTTCCTGATGACTGCCATTTCTTAATTACATTCAGAACAGAGGATATTGACATCTGAAAACGCTTTGCTATCTTCTTATAGCCTTCTCCAGCTTTATAAACGTCAACTATTTTCAGGTTCAGTTTTCTAGACAACTGCTTAGAAGATCCCATGTTGCTGATTGTTGGGGCAAGGTCAGATGAGTCTGGGCATTTAAAACCTTTGAGATTGACATCACCTGGTCTTCCCAGATGATGATTGAGAACAATCCATGACACTGGCAGGTCTCAGCCTTGCAAAGGGGGCAGTGCATGCTATAAATTCTGCAGGGTGCCCAAACTTTTGCAGATGCCATTTTTTTGTTTTCTGTAATTTTGAAAGTAAAATCTAACTTTTGTTGACATATTATAAGAATGTCTAATCTGTAATTTGATGTCTTTTGGAGGTTTTTCCATCTTTCCTTGACTTCTTTATGCACATTAATACAAATTTTTACCTGGGATGCCCAAACTTTCAATCCCCACTGTATTTGACTTCTCAGGCTACATACAACTAAGGTCTGGCAGACAGAATGATTACGTTCTAGCTCTACTGTCTTTGCACCATTTATAGTTGTCTTTCATTTCACACCCCATATTTTACCCCAAAATTTTATTGACCAAGCCTTCTGACTACAACAGTTCTACACAATTTTTACACATCATAGTTGAGTGGCCAAAAATCCTAGTTTAGGGAAGCTTAGTTTTCAATAGTAGGACAGTTTGTTGAGTTACTTATTTTTGCATTAATAATTTAAGACTGAGTTAAGTTTGCATAGACAGGAATTATTATGAGACAGACTTTTTCAAAGATTTACCAAAAATTCTTGATGATCTTGAACACAACCTGGCCTGCAGGGCTCATGCAATAACTGTCAATGTTCATCTACTTGGGAATTAATTAAATGCTTTTTTTTTTCTTGGAACACTGTTGTAGTAATCTGAACAAATTATGCCTTGTTCATGGCTGGCTTCTGAAGCTCAAAAAAAAAAACTAATAACATGAGAGATTAATTCACTGGGATTTCCCAGGTAAAATATGGTATCATTATGAGTCATCAATAAACCCCCCCTGGGGCTATCTACATCTGCCAAATCTCACCACTATTTAGCTGACATAGCTTCTTGTGCAGGCTAATATTATGGTGAGAAAGTTGCAGCTTTAGTAATGGGATTAGTTACACAGGCTAAAGTTTCAACTTTATTTGCTGACTTTTTTTGCAAACACAGTACTACAGTTACTTCCTTGTAGTGTACTTGCCTAATCTCTTCATTGAGTCCTTGCTGGAAAGATTTCCATTCACTCCCCCTCTTAAAGGGGTCACACAGACTGGGGTGTTGGGGAAATGCCTCAGGGACATAAACAGCAAACATAAAAACATTTTTAGAATCCAGGAAAGGGTTAGAACCTCTGTCTGGTACAGTTGTTGATGTCTAGTCTTCTCTGCTCTGTCTGAAACTTAAAGTGGAGCGTCACCCAAAATGGGAAGTTCCACTTGTTTGCACCCCTCCCCCCCTCCACTGGCACTTTTTAGGTGGGAGCAGGTACCTGGTTTTGGCAGGAAACCGCTGTCACTTCCGGCCTAAACCGCTGCAGCAATCTGAGATGGAAGTTTGGTTTCCCTCTACTTACACAGTAGTCTTCTGGGACACATCGCAGGTCCCAGTTAACAACGGGACCATTCACAAGGCACAGCTCAGCTCGTGCATGTAGTAAACCATCTGTGAAGCGGCAATACTTCACTTCCCTTTTTCGCTTACTTGAGATGCTGGCACCTGCACCCGAAGCAGATTGAAGAATCGGCTCAGGTGAGGACATCGCTGGATTCCTGGACAGGTAAGTGTCCTTAAATTAAAAGTCAGCATCTACAGTATTTGCAGCTACTGACTTTTAATTTTTTTAGGGGAGACTGGAGCTCCTCTATTTTAGCTGGAGTTAGGCCTTAATGCCTCTTTATGTTAGAAAAAAACACAATGCATCATTGCCTCTAACAACTAAGATTTGTAGCCTTACAATAGCAGGCATTACTCATATTTTTAAAAGACTTTATTCTTCAAGTTAATTTCTTTTTTGACACGTGATTGCTGTCAAGCTTAGCTTTCCGGGTTCTGGGTCACTGTCAATCAACTTGGCAGGGTAGTGCAGAGGGTGTGACAAGAACTAAATGGCAGTGTTGTGTATGCTGAAATAGAGAGACTATGACCATGCTTTGTGTCAGCACAGCTACTTGTAGTCAGTCCCAATGAGTGCAATCCAGAGAGGGCTATTGTTAAGTGTTGTCACCCTACTTCAGAAAGTGATGTGACTGAAAGGATTTACAGGTGAAATTTAGCAAAATAAAAAGGCAAAATGACCAAAAAATGACCAGGTAGGCTAAGTGCATGCAAGCCTAATTATATAGGGTTTACAAACAATTTATTCACTACACTCGCTGATTATTGATACCAAAGCAATTTGTCACAAAGCTTGCAATTATTATTATTATTAATAAAAAATATTTACATTTTTATTTATTTATTTATTTATTTATTTATTTATTTATTTATTTATGCATTTCTGACCTCTTCTTCACATTAGAAAATGTTAAAAAGTTACCAGCATCTTGATAAATGGTTCATTTGCATGTGATGACTAAACCATAAAAAAATAAATATTTGTACACCAACAGGTCAGGCCATGGAAGATGGTATGTTTCTAGATATATATAGTTGTATATGTGAATTGTAAATATGAAAAGTACGTTTGGATTAAATAATATATAGCTCCCCCTATAGTATACCAGAACAGAAAGCAACTATGTAAATCCTTTAAAATAGTAAGTGTTTATTATTATATTTGTATTTCGTTGTTGGAAATTTGATATAATTGCAAAACGTAAACATATTCAAAACAGTCGAAGTACTCATGGGCATTACAGCATAAGCAGAGTCAAGTGTGTATAGTAACCAATCAGCTTCCAACTTCAGCTTGTTCAATTAATCTTTGACAATAAAACCTGGAAGCTGATTGGTTACTATGCACAGCTGCACCAGATTCTGTATGCACCAGTTTTAGTAAATCTCCCCCTTTGTGTTGCTGGAGGTAACAGCTACCAACAGACAGGATCAGTTTTAGAGAGACGCAAGTGCTCAGACAGACAGGCAAAGAAACAGAAAGTGTGGTATCAAATATAGAGGAAGAAGTGTAGTCAGACAGACAAGAGGTCAAGGCAGATGGCGGACAGAAGCTGGGTCAGACCAGCTAAGAGATGATACTGGCAGGAGACAGAAGTACAGTTTGACATTTGTTCATTCATTGGCTAAGACATGTTGTATTGTAACATTTATTCATACTTGTTTAACTTATAATTACCTTTGTACAGTAATGAATATCTGTTGTCTGATGGTGTAGGTGTGCTAGGGTTGCACTCTGTAGCAAGTATTAGGGGAGCAAGTGGTGGGGGGCAAAAAGAGATAACAGGGCAGTAATTGGGGAGGGGGTAGCTTGGGGATCATAGGTAAGACAAAATAAGATAGATAGGAGAACTGGGTGCAGGAGATAAGGAGATAGTGAGAAGAGGGAAGGCAGGGAAAGAAAAAAAGCTAGGGGGAGGCTAGGCAGGTTGGTAAGTTGATGGCATGATCTTCTGTCAGATCTTTTGACAAATATTTTTAGATATGCAAAAAGTGAAGAAGTGAAGTGTGTAGGTAGGTTGTGTGCTAACCATGAGCCCCATGTTTTTGGAACTTCTGTCAGTGATGCTGACATTTTCTCACACTCCATGCAAAGATTCACCTGGACTTTGAGTTGAATTCCTCACAGGGAAATATATTATGTTTAAGGCCTTGGTAATTTTCTGTTTTTCAGCCATAAAATGTATGGAAACAAGTGACAATGATTGTTAGTAAAATGACATGCTTACCATTTAACAGAGCTTCAGCTGGTTTATTTTTTTGTGGATATGGGTCACTTACAGTCAGGTTCATAAATATTGGGACATCAACACAATTCTAATCTTTTTGGCTCTATACACCACAACAATGGATTTGAAATGAAACAAACAAGATGTGCTTTATCTGCAGACTTTCAGCTTTAATTTGAGGGTATTTACATCCATATCAGGTGAACGGTGTAGGAATTACAACAGTTTGTATATGTGCCTTCCACTTTTTAAGGGACCAAAAATAATGGGACAGATTAACAATCATAAATCAAACTTTCACTTTTTAATACTTGGTTGCAAATCCTTTGCAGTCAATTACATCCAGAAGTCTGGAATGCATAGACATCACCAGACGCTGGGTTTCATCCCTGGTGATGCTCTGCCAGGCCTCTACTGCAACTGTCTTCAGTTCCTGCTTGTTCTTGGGGCATTTTCCCTTCAGTTTTGTCTTCAGCAAGTGAAATGCATGCTCAATCAGATTCAGGTCAGGTGATTGACTTGGCCATTGCATACCATTCCACTTCTTTCCCTTAAAAAACTCTTTGGTTGCTTCTGCACTGTGAAGCGCCGTCCAATGAGTTCTGAAGCATTCAGTTGAATATTAGCAGATAATATTGGCCGAAACACTTCAGAATTCATCCTGCTGCTTTTGTCAGCAGTCACATCATCAATAAATACAAGAGAACCAGTTCCATTGGCAGCCATACATGCCCACGCCATGACACCACCACCACCATGCTTCACTGATGAGGTGATATGCTTTGGATCATGAGCAGTTCCTTTCTTTCTCCATACTCTTCTCTTCCAATCACTCTGGTACAAGTTGATCTTGGTCTCATCTGTCCATAGGATGTTGTTCCAGAACTGTGAAGGCTTTTTTAGATGTTGTTTGGCAAACTCTAATCTGGCCTTCCTGTTTTTGAGGCTCACCAATGGTTTACATCTTGTGGTGAACCCTCTGTATTCACTCTGGTGAAGTCTTCTCTTGATTGTTGACTTTGACACACATACACCTACCTCCTGGAGAGTGTTCTTGATCTGGCCAAGTGATGTGAAGGGTGTTTTCTTCACCAGGGAAAGAATTCTTTGGTCATCCACCACAGTTGTTTTCCGTTGTCTTCCGGGTTTTTTTTGGTGTTGCTGAGCTCACAGGTGCATTCTTTCTTTTTAAGGATGTTACAAACAGTTGATTTGGCCACACCTAATGTTTTTGCTATCTCTCTGATGGGTTTGTTTTGTTTTTTCAGACTAATGATGGCTTGCTTCACTGATAGTGACAGCTCTTTGGATCTCATATTGAGAGTTGGCAGCAACAGATTCCAAATGCAAATAGCACACTTGAAATTAACTCTGGACCTTGTAAATGGGATAATGAGGGAATAACACACACCTGGCCATGGAACAGCTGAGCAGCCAATTGTCCCATTACTTTTGTTCCCTTAAAAAGTGGGAGGCACATATACAAACTGTTGTAATTCCTACATCTTTCACCTGATTTGGATGTACATACCCTCAAATTAAAGCTGAAAGTCTGCAGTTAAAGCACATCTTGTTTGTTTCATTTCAAATCCATTATAGAGCCAAAAAGATTAGAATTGTGTCGATGTCCCAATATTTATGGACCTGACTGTACATCACATGTGTCAAACACAAGACCCGGGGAGCCGAATCCGGCCCTCGGAGCCATTTCATGTGGCCCTCGCACCTCTCTTGTAGCTGCGGCAATCCCCTTGTTTCTGCCCCCACCTTGTCTCTGCATTCAGCAGCAGAAAAGAGGATAGAACTCCTTCAGGTCCTGAGCTTCTCCATGTGGGTGTAGAGTGGCTTGTCTCTGCCCCCCTCTCCATATCAGCAGACGGCAGCAGAGAAGAGGACAGAATGCCTCCTACAGATCCTCCACCTCTATTCAGCTGTAGCACCCCTCTCGTCTCCATCTTGCCTGGTCTCAGCATTCAGCACACTCCAGAAGCTGAATTCAATCAGTCTGGTCCTCCTCCAGACCCTGCACTTTCTGCTTCCCAGCTCCACCCCTAGCTTCTTCCCGACAGCAGCACAAGATAAGGGGGGGGGGGTGCACTGTGATATAAGGGAGGGTGGGGGACTTTTGACTTCTGATGGTGAGGGGACTCTTGACATCTGATGTAGTGGGGGGGGGGGGTTGCTCTGGACATCTAGACATCTAGATTTACAGATGCAACCGGCCCTTTGAGGGCAATCATAATGCTGATGTGGCCCGCAAAGAAATTTACTTTGACACCCCTGACTGACATACTGTATTGTATTGTATATGGTTATTTATTAGTAATGGATGTTCATTAATATTATTGAAGGCTATGTATACAATATTGTTAACAGAACTAAAATGTATTTTTTGAATTTATACAGGAAATATTTGGGTACAGAACACTGAAGTGGAAGAAAGTACTATGCATTGCTGGACAAGTGCTTACTTTAGGATTGCTTTGGCTTCTATTTTACTGGAAACCCGACTGGAATGTCTGGGCTTATTGCATACCATGTACCCTGGAAGAGGCTGATGTCATATTTCTTAGAGCAACAGTAAGTCATTTGAGATTGTATTATCTTTTATATAAGTTATCAGAGTCACAATCCACAGTGCATTCATAATACAGGTAATCAAGTCATAGATTTCAGGACCAGAATCCTCTGGAATAAAAAGCTCCACAAATGGTGTTTTTGTGGATGTGTGGTAGGTAAGTTAAGTTGTAATTGACGCTTACCTCTGTCGTCTCCTTAAGATGTTAAATTTACATGTGTGGCTTCTCCACTTTTTTTTTTTTTTTTTTCTTTTTTAAATCTTTATTTAGTTTTCTACTCATATAACAGTATGTATAATTTTAGAATGGCAAAAAAAGAAAAGGAAAAACACACAAAAACAATCCCCAAAAGGACAAAAGGAAAACACATAGGACAGACAGAAACAATTTCTTGAGTGATTTTTCCAGTTGGAAACTTGACCTGCATAGTCATTAGAGTGAAACCTCTTTGGATCTAAATGAGCAGTTGTTTACAAATGTTAGAGGGTGCAAACTCAATCCATGACACCCATATATCATAAATGTTTTTGATTTATCATTACATGTATATTTCCATTCTACTGCCTCTCTAATTTCCTGTACTTTTACTAGCCATTTCTTTACTAATGGGTTCAAATTTCCAATTCAAGGGCATCAAACTTTTCCATACAGGCTAAAAATTAGATCATACTGATCTTTTATATTTGCCCACAGAGATATGGGTGTTATAGGACAGTGCCATTAGAGGGTAATCCTGTAAATATTATTGTGTAATTTGACCAATTAAATCACAAATATCTGTCCACAACGTTTTATTAAAGGGCAATCCCTCATCGCATATGCAGAAAGGTCCCTTTTAGGCCACACCCCTCCGACTTCTGACTGGCATGATGTTGGTCCCAGATCATCACACAGAGTAGCATGCAGATTAAAGCAGTCATCCCTACCTATATTCATGTAAAAAAAATTTGAAACTTTCCAGCACACTGGTGAGCAGTGCTCATGGACTCATGCCAGGGGGTGGGAGAATTGTGAAAGATCCAAGTTTTTAAAGCAGATATTCTATTGATGGAAACCAGGGAGCAATGGGTGCCCTAGGCCCCTATACCAACCTCCCCTACATGTAAAAAAAACAGTCCCTTTAATCAGTTGTCAGTACGTCAGAAATGTGAATGCCCTTTTTGGGCTTATTAACATGCATTTCATGCACTCTTGGCAGGCTGAAAGACTCAAGAAGCTAGAAGGTCTCAATGCCAGTGTATGGATGTCTTAGGTTTACATGCTACAGGGATGACAATAACATTATTTAAGTCTGTGCTTTCCTCATTAAGTCAGATATGCATATCCATAGGACTGAGAAAAGAAAATCAAACCTTTTGTTTTAAGCTACTAAACCAGTAATGTAAATTAGGTACAGGTACACAGAGGCAACTGCATAAACTTTGCAGAATATCTCAGGAGCCTTTCATTGTTTCATATACAGACTAATCTGTGCACTCACATTGAAGCAAGCCAGGGATGTTGCAAATTAATTTCTCCCCATCAATGCAGATGATGCTTACAGGGGAATCCCTCCTACCCAGCAATTGTCTGCTACTGGAGGAAGGGAGGAAGGGGGAGGGGTGTTGATGGGTGGGGAGAACCCAATAATGACCAACATTGGAAGGGTCTGATTCTTCAGCTGTTGGGTGAATGTTGTTTAATGCATTATCTTCGGGGAATATTGGGTGCAACTTCCTTTGAAAATGGGCAAAGAGCCCTACTATGATAAATAGAATTAATGTGGGACATCAAATCTTGGTAAAAAGATGAAGTTTTCTGTCAGATCAATGACAAAAACACAATACTGTTGTTGTTTTTTTAATTTTACTTGCATCAAAATGGATGTTGAAAGAAAACACAGCTTCACCTTGATTACCTAGCTTAAAGGGGTTGTAAAGGCAGAAAGTTTTTTTTTTTTATCTTAATGCATTCTATGCATTAAAATAAAACACCTTCTGTGTGCAGCAGCCCCCCTCAGCCCCCTAATAATATTTACCTGAGGTCCCTCTAGCTCCAGCGATGTTGTAGAAATGTCTCGGCCTTCCAGAACTCCCCTCCTCATTGGCTGAGACAGCAGCGTAGCGCCATAGGCTTCTGCTGCTGTCAATCAAAGTCAGTCGGCCAATAACAATAGAAAGGGGGCAAGGCCGGGCCGCAGCTCCGTGTCTGAATGGGCCATGACTCGACTCTGGTGTCACCATAGCAAGCTACTTGATATGGGGGCACCCAACAGGAGGGAAGGGAGAGGAGAGCCGAAGAGGGACCTGAGAAAAAGAGGATTCAGGCTGCTCTGTGCAAAACCAACTACACAGAGGAGGTAAGTATAACATGTTTGCTATTTTTAATAAAAAAAACAAAAAAAAAAAATTCTCTACAATCACTTTAATGAAAATTCACTCTGCAAAGTAAAAATTCAAATTTCAAAGTGAACACGCTCTATTCCTTTTATCTCTATTTTAAGTTTATCAATCCCTTTGTCTCTGTTTTGCCTCTTTTTTTTCTTGTTTAGTGACCAACATTATTTTTTCCCACAGGATGAATTTAAACAATGCTGCAGAAAAAGGGTTCAGTGGACACATATTTCCGAAACAGATTCACTACAGTATACTGCCATGGATAACAACTGCATTGTTAACAAATCAGTCTTAACACCGGAAATGAAAGTAAGTATTGTTTTTTTCTTTATCTATAGTACACCACGCCTTTGAAGTACATACGGCATCACTATTTTATATTTATATTTTTTATAGTGTGTATTATGTCATACATAACAAACAAATCAAAGGTAAAATCAGAAAAAGTAAATGTGATAGATAGGATACTTTATTTATTGGTGTGTTAAAACACAGAAAATATTTAGTTTAATGCCACTGTCCTTTGCATTGTAGCATACAGTCATAATAGATATCTGAAATTAAAACAATACATTTTCAAACCAATAACTAGTGCACCATTTAATCTTTTTTTTTTATATTGAATACCACACTTATAACTAACCTTGCTTTGAAAATTAACCCACAGCTTTGAGGAAAAATATTTCACAGCCTATTGGTCTCAGCTCTTATCCTTTTATGTCTGCCTGAGGAGAGTGTGAAGAATAAAAAAATGGCCAGGATGTATAACATCTCATAATTAGCTTATTAGTAAAGACAGCTCAAAAAAGATATCTTCCACATTTGGAAATAGAGACCCAATAATGCACCGTGCTTTTTTTAACCACTCTCTGCACAAGCAAAGGGTACTGCTGAGCTTTCTTGACCAGAAATGAACATTTTGTACTCCAGGTCAAGCCCCCCAATTTATGAATGCCTAAAAATGTAAATTCACAACCCATTCTACCCGCACCCCCTTATTATTAAAATCAGCATGGTCTATTTATCTATCATTGTTAAAACCAATTACAATTCATTTTGTTTTCTTTGTACTGGGTGAGAGCTGGTTCACATACAGGCGACCCGACTTGCACGGACTTCATATCATTGAAGTCAATGCAGGTCGCTCCAGGTCGCCCCAAAGTAGTACAGGACCCTTTTTCTAAGTCGGAGCGACTTGTGTTGCTCCTATTAGAATGGGTCCTGTGCTAATCTATGGCAGGCGACTTGTCAGGCGACCAGGTCGCCTGACAAGTCGCCCCAGTGTGAACCGGCTCTTAAAGTCATTACCTAAACACCACTCAGCGTTTGGATTTCCTGTCTATACACTGCTTCATTGTCATGATTTATCAACCCCACTACTGTTGCATCATCTGCAAATTTGAGTAAAGCATTGTGCTACAAATGGCAGTTAAAATATCAATACAGAGAAAACAGAGAAGTGGACTTAGAATGCAGCCCTGGGGAACACCAGTATTCAAAACAATAGGTGTTGAAGCTTGAACACTAAGCTTAAAGTTGTTGTAAAGTGGTTGTAAAAGCTGAACATTCTCTGCATTATGGTAAAAAACCTTCTATTGCCAGCGTCCCCTAAATACTTATCTGAGCCTAATCTCAATCCAGCGCTGTGCCCAGGAGCAGCGGTGCTGCTCTCTCTCTCCCTCCTGACTGGACTTAGTGAGAGCAGTGGGAGCCATTGGCCCCTGCTGTTGTCAATCAAATCCAGTAACAAGGGAGCAGGGGGTGAGGCAAAGCCACACTGTGTATGTCAATGGACAAACAGAGCACAGCTCGGGATCATGTGTGAGCCACTATAGGAATGTATGCCACCATAGAACATGGCTTTTATGGTGGCACATGGAGAAGAGGATAAGCCAAGAGCGCCGGCGGGGGATCCCAGAAGAAACAATCAAAATGAAGCTCAGGTGCATCCTGTTTCTACTGATCATTCTTAAGATGTTTCTACAACTTGATTGGAGTCCACCTGTGGTAAATTCAGTTGATTAAACATAATTTGGAAAGGCACGCATCTGTCTATGTAAGGTCCCACAGTTAACAGTGCATGTTAGAGCATAAACCAAGCCATGAAGTCCAAGGAATTGTCTGTAGACCTCCAAGACAGGATTGCTTGAGGCACAGATCTGGGGAAGGGTACATAAAAATTTCTGCAGCATTGAAGGTCCCAATGAGCACAGTAGCCTCCATCATCCATAAATGGAAGAAGTTTGGAACCACCAGGACTCTTCCTAGAGCCACCCTGCCAAACTAAATGATCGGGGGAGAAAGGCCTGAGTCAGGGAGGTGGTCAAGAATCCAATGGTCACTCTGACAGAGCACCAGCATTTTTCTGTGGAGAGAGGAGAACCTTCCAGAAGAACAACCATCTATACAGCACTCCACCAATCAGGCCTATATGGTAGATTGGCCAGATGGAAGCCACTCCTCAGTAAATGTCACATGACAGCCTTCCTGGCGTTCGCCAAAAGGCACCTGAAGGACTCTCAGGCCATGAGAAACAAAATTCTCTGGTCTAATGAAATAAAGATTGAGCTCTTTGGCCTGAATAGCAAGCGTCATGTCTGGAGGAAAGAAGGCACTGCTCATCACCTGGCCAATACCATCCCTACATTTAAGCATGGTGGTGGCAGCATCAGGCTGTGTGGAGTTTTTTCAGTGGCAGGAACTGGGACACCAGTCAGTATCGAAAGAAAGAAAGATGAATGCAGCAATGTATAAAGACATCCTTGATGAAATCCTTATCCAGAGCACTCTGGACTTCAGACTGGGATGAAGGGTCATCTTCCAACAGGACAATGACCCTAAGCAAACAGCCAAGATAACAAAGGAATGGCTATGGGACAACTATGTGTAGGTCCTTGAGTGGCCCAGCCAGAGCCCTGACTTGAACCCAATTGAAAATCTCCGGAGAGATCTAAAAATGGTTGTGCACTGACACTCCCCATCCAATCTGATAAAGCTTGAAAGGTCCTGCAAAGAAGAAGCACAAAAGATAAAAAAAAAAAAACAATATTGTTGATCTTTTACTTTAAAAAAAAAAAAAAAAGTTAACTTCCATCCTTGACCGGAAATTATGTCATGACCTTACTCCAGTCCTCTAAGATCATGGAGGCGATCAAAGATGATCTGGTCTCTGTTTACCTCTATGGCTGGCCATGCAAATAATCTGATGTTTCTCGGGCTCGCCAGTGATTGGCAGGAGTGGGGGTCGATTCCTCCCACTGCTTCTTAAAGCGATCCAGAGGCTAATTTGTTGTAGTAAGGTATAGTTCATTGTTTGCGTCCCTGGGTTTAGAACGAAGTTTCCTGCTGAGGGCTTTATGTCTTAGGTTGGGTGGTGGCCTAAAGGCCAGTACCGGGGTATGTTGGAATATTCCTGTTATGTTGGGTTGCAACTCTTTGATTATCTTAGTTATCCCTTCTAGTGCTTTTTTATATCTTCACTGTTTATGTTAGGACGTAAGTCAAAGGAACAGTTGTACTATCACAGTAGTGCTAGATTATACTATCCTTGTGTAATATTGTAATATTGCAGTATCTAGCAATATGAAAAACGATTACTTTTCCATTTGTTATTAAAATGTTTAGAAAACATCTACACTATATTCCTTATGTTTTCTTGATGTTATGCACTAACATCTAATCTGTCTCAAGCCTGTTTGATTTTAGCACTCTAGGTACAGTTTTTTTTGGTATGCAGTTATGTTGCAACACGGTTTTGCTCAATGCTTTAGCTCCAGTAAAATACAGAGGGTGCAATGCACCCTACTAATGCTTGCTTTCAACTTTTCCTCATCAGGGGTCACCAAGCCAATTGATTAGAAACACAGCTTTATCTGCATCTTTGTAAGCAGAGTGTTTTTCTCCATACACAGGAAAATCCAGTTACTTGCCATGAGCACCAAGCATGAATGTGAACATTAAGTCCAATAATTAGAGTGGTTCTAAAGGCTAGACATTTTTTACCTTTATACATTCACTGCACTAAGGTAAAAAATGTCCCAGTACTTGTATCGCCCCCTCACCTCTAAGTATACTTACCTGAGTCCTATCTTGATGCAGTGCTGTGTCTTGCAGTGGTCCCTCTCTCTCTTTTGGCAGACAGAGAAAAGGAGATGCCAAGAGCACCACTGCAGGACCCCAGAAGAAGAAGTTATAGTTTGCTCTGTGCAATACAATTGCACAGAGCAGCTAAGTATAACATGTTTCTTATTTGAATAAACAAATACCCTTTACAATCACTTTAGGCTTCTGGCTAAATTAGGTCCTTTCTTTTGTGATGATCAATTATTTTTGCATCAAACACCCTGCAAGTGTAGCACCCTCTAGTATATGTGCTAGAAGTAGAAAGGGTTGTTGTAAGTGTGGGTAAAAATTAGTTTTAGCTCAGGGATAAGCCTGAGCTATGAATCTGGGTCAGATTTCAGTGACTCAGGGCTGGATGACTCATCCTAGGAGCCTCACTGCTGCTTCCCCCTGTTTTCTGGGAGAATGTCCTAGACATAGTGGGTGGAGGTTAGGAGGAGTTGCTTGGCATATTTATGAGGTCCACAGCCAATCACCAGTGAAGGGCTTGCAGGGGGCAGGCCGCATCATAAATAGGCATTAGTCATGCCAGCAGGGGCAATTGGATGGAAGATGGAGATGGAGTGCTGAGGAGGCTGTTGGTGGGCCTCAGGGTTGCCCTCTAGTGTGGCGGGGTGACCTTGGGTTGGGCATTGGGTGGTGGAAGGGTTCTATCAAAACACAAGGAGGAAGCCCTTCCTGGAGGCACTGGAGCAAGGATGAGGACAGCAAAGGCAGGTCAGCACTACTGGGAGATCTCTTGAGAGTCAGCCAGATGGGCTGGTGAGTGTCAGTTTGGAGGACTGCGCTGAAGAGGTTAGCCTGCAGCCATGTGGGTCGGCAGTGCCTTAAGAGGTGTTGCTGGGATCAGTAGCCACAGGAGAGAGGTAAGCTGGACACTGGAATTCTACTACACAACCAAGAGGCCTCGGGTTCCTGCCTGTAATAGGCCAGTGCTTTTAATCTGACTGAGCGTCTGTAAGATATTCACAGTGTTCCAGTTGGATTCTGCAAGCAAGAGAGTGCTGGAGGAAGAAGTAGAGCTGTATATAGAGACTGCATATAGGAAGAGTTGTCCCTGAAGTTTGTTGTTGAAATCAAGTGGGAATCCCATAATATCCCATACCTATCCAAGTTACTTTATTACTCTCAATAAATAACAAAAACAAAGTCACGGACTGCTTTCTGACTCTGGAGTGCCTGTGAAGATTCAGTGTTCCTGGCTGTGCAGGGTGGGGGATCCCAATTACTTGCGGCTCCAGAGGGAGTGTGCTACACAATAATAAATCAGCTTATTAATACTGAGACTCTTGCCGCTGGCATGGTGAGGTGGGCTGCATGTTTGCTAAAAATAAGACATACTACTGTAATTCGGTTTCTAATACATCCAGTCATATTGATACATCTGTTACTATCTTCTTTTGGCTAAATACCTAAGTCACATGGTACATGATTAGATTTCTCTCTCATTCAATCACCTTACAATTTTGCACCCTGCCCTTTTATTTTTCAATTACGTTTTGTTGAGCTGGGTATTGGCAAGGTCACCCACAGCTTGAAGTTTGGCCAGTTCAGCAGAAATGAGATTAATTTCAAGCTGTGTATGATCAGCCTAAAGTAAAAATAAGACCAAAACTTTGGATAGAATAAGAGCTGGTTCAAATCTGTGCCTTGTGTTTTTTTGCATTTGCATTTAGGTCTGTTTTACATTTGTTTTTATTTTTATTTTTTGTATTACGATTGAACTCTGGAGAACAAGTGTTTTAATAAAAGCAAATCAAAGATGCAGCATGCTGACTTTTTTTTTAACTCCCCTCTACTAAACTGCAAATAATATGCACAGGTGTGAACTGGGCCTTAGGAAGTGTTATAACCCCTGTATTTTTTTATTGCTATCTGTGTCACATTGGGGTGATTTCCCTTCACTTGCTGTCGCTTTGCAGTGAGGGAATCCCTGATTGTCACTAGTGTCACCAAAACATGTGCACCCATTGGAAGATTTCCCCTTGTCTCCTGTCCTGTAGAGAAAACAACATTTGGGATCCTGCTCCACTCTATCCAAATTTGTTAAAAGTGAAGAAAAAGAGAAATTTGTCTTAAATGTACTTTAAGTTTCTATTGCTGATAAAGTAGTGAATGATTATCACTCCATATAGCCATAACATCATATTAAGCATACTCACTGCATTGCCACGTGAGAAATAATCACGTGTAATAGTCCTTGCCAATCTAGCAAATAGAATCTCAATTGAATTGGAACACAAACACAGTTTATCCAAAAGTAATGGAATTTTTCCCAGCATTGTATTTCTGAATGAATGACTGCAGTGTGAAGCCTAAAGCAGAGCTCCAGGCTCCTTTAGAAATAATGTAAAGTCAGCAGTTAAAAATGTACTGCTAGCACTGTAGCTGCTGACTTTAAATATTAGGACACTAACCTGTCAGGGAATCCAGCGGTGTCCTCATCTGAGCTTATTTTTCAATCTCCATTAAGGGATACCGGCAGTAAAGCTTCACGGCTGGTTCTCTATCGCGCATGTGCAAAGCGAGCTGCGCCCTGTGAATGGGCCAGTTGTGGGGGAAGGAGGAGGGGGCCGAACTTCTGGCTGAGTTTGAATTCAGCCAGAAGTGGGAGTGGGTACCAGTTAAAACCAGGTAACCGCTGCACCCAAAAGGTGCCAAATGTGGCAGCAGAGGGGGGGGGGGAGGAGGCAGACAAGCGGAGCTTCTTCTTTTGGGTGGAGCTCCACTAAGGGACAGCTTAACTACTTCATAGCATTTTCTCATAGTGCAGGATTTCTTTTTTCAAATTTTTTATTTGCATAGCTTATTCTAGTTTACTTTATGTACCTTTTTAGAGGAAAAAATAAAAGAAGAAAAAACATTCCCCAATATTTGTCTTCTAATGCCACTTTAACATATTGTATGTCCTCCAAAGCAGCTTCTAATGTATATGTAGCGCTTACCCCTTAAGTGCTGCTGGATGTATTGGGCCCCCTGCTCCTGTGCCCACTACTCTGAAAATAGCACTATGCACTCTGATTGGTGGGGAGTATTTTTTTGCCGTTATACAGTATATATGCAGTACCTCTGTGGCAAAAGAGATATGAACAACAGTAATGACACAGCAAACAGTTAAACAATTGAAAGAAATATACTGCAAATAGGTAAACAGTAGTAAGAAATATACTGCAAAAACAAACTGATGTAGAGGGCAACCTTGCCTAAACCCTACACTGGGGCAATCATAACTGAGGAGACTTGTACCACCATAACAGTTCAGCAGTCTCTAATATACCCTCTCTCTTTTGCTGCCCAGCTCGTTGGGGCCCAACTCTTATGTCGGAGTGCTCAGTATAATTTCCCTCCAACACTGATAAAGGCACTAGCTCTCTGATGCCTGCAGGCAACACTGTTCATCTTTTGTCAAAGTGTAGTGGGGTCTGGCCAGCATCCTCTCAGCAGCTCTTGTGGTAGCAGGTGATCTCTCTCTGTTTATTGTTGGCAGCACAACCGGTCAGTGTTAGTGGTGTCCTTCCCCTTGATCAGGCAGTGGGCTCCGTCAGCATCTGTGACACTGTCCAGTGTTCCAGGATGTCTGCTACTGCTCCTCTCTCCCTCTCAGGTGTGGTGGTGAACAGTATGCTGGCAGCCTGAAACTCACTCTCTGATCTGATCGTCCTTCTCAGCTCCGGAGCTGCAACACTCCTCCTATTTCTCTGCTCCGTTTTAGTGATCTATAGTTTCTTTGCTCAGTCTACCAAGCCAGTTCATTCTTTAAAGAACTACACCTCCTACAATCCTCCATTCCTCCCAGCATTCTTAGCAGTCCAGATGCTCTTCCACTGTGTATTCCAATTGGGTAAATGGCAGGCTTAACATTGGCTATACACAGTTCAATAATAGCAGTCTCTACTTACAGGTGTGTCTGTGAATAGTCTCTGTCTCTGATCAGACACAGAATCCTCTCCACAGAAGCATTTGTCCACTATATCCCTCTGCAACATAAACAAAGGCAGCAGCAGACTATTAGCTATAGCTATAGCAAGCAAAAAAGCAATACATCACTAATGCACTGATCTGTTGCTGGTGCAGGGGAAGCCAGGGCTGCTCTGATCATCTTTGCATTGCTCCAGGGTGGTTTCTAGAGCTCAGAAAATCTTATGATGTGAAAGGTGCAGTCACAGGATTTCCCTTGTAAACACAATGCAGATTCACTGTGATAAACAGCATAACAGAGTGCTCTTGCAGGGATATCAGAAGCTCAGGAGCTAATCGATTCAACTTCTTTGCTAGGAGTTGGATGCTGCACACTGCAAACAGCTAGTGGTTTCATGAAAAACACTAATGGGGCTTCCTGCAGCTGCTTATACCTACCATTTTAGATTGAAGCTGGGGTTGAGAACATCTAAAGCACCATTTGAGAACACCAGTATGAATAGAAAGGTTAATCAAGTAAAAACATGGATTGCCAAATAAATAAGAATGTAATATGTAGCACTTTGCTACACTGTGCTTTGCATTACTTTACTAATTATGTTTAATGTTTAATAGCAATAGGGCAAGTTTTTTCAACGAATCCTAAGCATCTGTAAAGCGGGAGCCATACTGTATTTGGATCTCACCTGATATACACTAACAAAAGAAAAATCATGTTAGATAAGAAGAAGGTCAGTTATCTGACTTTGTTGCATGTATGTACAGTATGTATATATTATAAATGCAGTCAATGTCAATGAGATCTGGCTAACACTGCATCTGGCTAAAATCCATATGTTGATGGACAGCAGTGATTGCAGCTCAGCCAGGTCAACTATATTGTTAAATGTACAATATAACATTTGGGAAATGTTTAACATACTTCCAGTTGTGAAAAAGCAGCCAAAGATTGGTGATGTGATACTGACTATTTAATAAACATGCCATAAAGTAGAAAAATGTCAGTAAGTATACTGATAAGCATTATAAACACCATGTACTATATAATGCAAAAGACAGTATATGTGTATACTATATTTAGCCTAACATTAATAGTCTGCAAGCTATTGGAGGGGATGATAAGGAACTATATACAAGATTTTAGTAATAAAAACCGTATCATTAGTAGTAATCAGCATGGATTTATAAAGAATTGTTCTTGCCAGCCCAATCTATTAACCTTCTATGAAGAAGTGAGCTGCTACCTGGATAAAGGAAGGCCTGTAGATGTAGTGTATCTGGACTTTGCAAAGGGATTTGATACAGTTCCCCACAAACGCTGACTGTACAAACTAAAGTGCATAGGTATGGACCATAGGGTGGGTACCTGGACTGAAAACTGGCCCCAGGGGCAAGTCCAGAGGGTGATGATTAATGGGGAGTACTCGGATTGGTCTTGTGTGGAAAGTGGGGTCCCCCAAGGATCTGTCCTGGAACCAATTCTGTTCAATTTATTCATAAAGGATCTGGAGGATGGGATGACTAGCACAATCTCAGTATTTGCGGATGATACTAAGCTAAGCAGGGCAATATCTTCTACACAGGATGTGGAAACCTTACAAGAAGACATGAACAAAATAATGGGTTGGGCAACAACATGGCAAATGAGGTTTAATGTTGAAAAATGCCCTTGGGTGGCAGAAATATGAACGTAAATTGTTCGCTAGGGGGCGAACCTCTGGGGCAATCCAAGATGGAAAAGGATCTGGGGGTCCTAGTAGACAAGAAGCTCAGCAGTGGCATGCAATGCCAAGCTGATGCTAGCAAACCCAACAAAATACTAGCATGTATAAAAAAGGGGATTTACTCCAGAGATAAAATGATTAGTCTCCCACTCTACAACACTCTGGTCTGGCTGCATTTTGAGTATGCTGTCTGGTTCTGGGCATCGGTCCTCAGGAAGGATTTGCTGGATCTGGAGAGAGTCCAGAGAAGGGCAACAAAAATAATTAGGGGAAAGGAGGACATCAGCTATGAGGAAAGACTACAAGCATTGAACTTATTCTCTCTGGAGAAGAGACGCTTGAGAGGGGATATGATATCAATGTACAAATACTGTACTGGTGACCCTAGCATAGGGAACAAACATTTCAGCGAAAGGGAATTTAAAAAGACATGCGACCATTTACTAAAATTAGAAGAGAAGCGGTTCAACCTTAAACTGCGTAAAGGGTTCTTTACTGTCAGAGTGGTAAGGATGTGGAATTCTCTTCCACAAGCAGTGGTATCAGCAGGGAGCATAGATAGTTTAAAAAAACTATTAGACGACCACAACATACAGGGGTATACAATGTACTATTAACAGCAAACACACACACACATCATAGGTTGAACTGGATGGAATGGTGTCTTTTTTCAACCTCACTAACTATGTAACTATGTATTTGTGTGTATACTGTGCGTGTGCTGGTATTAAATGGAAGGTTTTTCTATTTTATTTATTTATTTATGTTTTTAAGGACGTTTATTAATGCCCTACTTGTTCATGTTGTGTTCTTTTGTTTTAACAGGTTAGGTGTATTTGGGTGCAGAAAATCAAGTATGTCTGGTTACACACAGAAAAAATATTTCAGAAAGCTGGGTATGTCAAAGTTTACAAGAAATCCTTGAGGTCTACACAAAAGAGTTTTTTTTTTTTTTTTTTTTTTTTGTGACATACAGTATGATTGGTTTGCTTTTATTTTTTATGGGATGTTGTACTGTTTTACAGAACGCAGATGGACTTATTTAATAAAACAATGCAAAGGGCAAGCATGTTATGCAAATGCTGTAAATCATTGTAACCAGTCCAAAATCATCATTTAACTGATCTGGATACTTTAGACTGATACATGGTTATGTCATGGGTTACTGTCCTCTACACATCTTTGCTATATGCACCTTAGATGACAAAAATGTTACTGCCATTCTTGTTAACAAGAATATCTCTTTCCTAATGTACATCAGAACAAAGGCAACATCTAACTACACACTAACACGATACTTAATAGCATTTATATTTCCAAGTATGTTATTCACTATGAAAATGGAAGGGTACTACTATTAGTTACAAACTGTCAGCTAATAACTTATTAAACTGGAACGATAGTGAGCCATACCATTTACTTAATATGTATCTAAAGCCAAAAGTTTATGTAATGTTTAGAACCCTATGTCTCAATTTGATTGCTGCTTTGTACCTGTAAGCTGGCAATGAGTGGATGATTATGAAAGAAAATTCTTAGAAAATGAATGTTCTAAGAAAGTTCTTTTATTTTTCTAATCATTGTTGGGTCAAATCGGTGTTCATTTTTGACTGCAGAAACAAGACAATTCGAAGAAGCAGGATGGAAACAATTTCTTGAACAATCAAATTTCTAACAGTGCATGTTGTTTTTGTTCAGTAAAGTCAATTCATTCCAAAATCAATTGGTAAAAGCAAACAAAATCTTTCAAATGGCATTCTAATGATATGAGAATGTTCTGAGAACATTTTCCTAAGACTTTTCCTTTAGGGTAGGAGGACTCAACTATTTATCGTAGATACTGTAAAAATGCACATTCTAGAAAGTATACACTGCTGGAAGTTACTTTTAAAAACATTTAAAAATGTCCATAAAAGGATAATATTACAGATCAGTGTCAGCATGAATAGTACACAAAGTGTAGCAGCAAGATCAGATACATAGGAGAATTAATGATATCAGCATATCAAAAGTGAATACAAAGTTCATGTAAAGTGTTGCCTAGTGTTGGACGAGTGGTTCAGACCAAGCATAAGTTTGGACCGAACATAGCCTGTTCGCCCATCTAGCGAACACCCAAATTTGCATTACGCTGCACAGTGCATTCTAAGCCCTGATTGGGCAAGTTTTGCCCAATCAGGGCACAGTGAATAGCTGGTTATTAAGGAGTGGGCCTGAAAGTCGGCTGCTGCAAGGGATGAATCATCGGTTGTCAACGGCTACCCCACTGACAGCTGAAGGAAAAAAAAAAAAAAACATTGCTGTCAATAGAAAAATGTGAAAAAAAAGCATGCCCCCCCCCCCAATCCAGCCTGGGTCCTTTGGGTCTGGTATAGATTTAAGGAGGAAAACAATGCCAACATTTAAAAAAATGGGGTCCCCCCAAAATCGATACCAGACTCTTACTCAAGCATGCAGCCTGGCAGGCCAGGAAAGTGGGGGGCAAGCGAGCGGCCCCCCCTACTAAACCATACCAGTCCACATGCCTTCAACATGGAGGGGTTTGTTTAGGCAGGGGGGCCCCTCACCCCATGCACCTTGTCCCCATGTTGATGGGGACAAGGGCCTCTTCCCCACAACCCTGGGCTGTGGTTGTGGGGGTCTGCGGGCAGGGGGTTATTGGAATCTGGAAGCCCTCTTTAACAAGAGGGTTCTCAGATCCCACCCCCCGCATTTAAATTAATATGGGGTACATTGTTCCCCTACTTATTCACCAAAAAGAAAGTGTAAAAAAAATAAATAAACACACACAGTTTTTGACAATTCCTTTATTAAAAATTTAAAAAATAATCTTCCCCCGATGTAGATCCCTCATCAATCATGACGCCTGACCCAAAATTAAAAAAAAACCTAGCCCCTTACCTATTTAACTACTTCTGGACCGGAAGGATTTCCCCCCTTAATGACCAGGCCATTTTTTGCGATTCGGCACTGCGTTATCTTAACTGACAATTGCACGGTCGTGCGATTCTGTACCAAAAAAAAAAATTGATGCCCTTTTTTTCCCACAAACAGGGCTTTCTTTTGGTGGTATTTGATCACCTCTGCAGTTTTTTGATTATGCGCTATAAATGAAAAAAATAGTGATAATTTTGAAAAAAAAGCAGTATTTTTCACTTTCTGCCACTGTATATAACATTCCCAATAAAAAAAAAATTAAAATCAATTTTTTTTCATCATTTTTGGCCAATTTGTCATTTGCCACATATTTTTGGTAAAAAAAATCCCAATAAGTGTATTTTGTTTGGTTTGCGCAAAAGTTATTGCGTCTACAAAGTTACTAAAAGTTACTTTTTGAGTTAAGAAAGGAAGGGGTTATTAGAAATGGACCTCATCAAATAAGATATTGCCCTAAAACTGTAGGTAAATAAGAGTACCAGAGCCTTTACTAAGTGGAATAGTGGGTTTGATTCCCTTCCTGGGAAATTAATCAGCAATCTAAACAAAGTAATAAAGTAATAAAGTAATTAGGGGGAGAATAACTACTGCAACCTGCATATAACATTAACCAGAAGTACATAGATGCACACCAGTAAAGAAATGATAAAAGCTTTATATAAGAATATTAAGAACAGTACAGTAAGAAGAGAATAATAACAGTACATACATCCAATGTACTAACAGGTGTTATCAGCTAAGGGGCCAGATAGGAGTCTCAGTGGAATTATACACATAAACCCGGGTATATTTAGTTATTAATGGAGATACCTGCAGATGAATGTTGCAGCAAAATCCAGCTGAAGGGGCCCCTGAAGATGATTCGGCGTCTGTTTTTGTGTCAGAGACCTGAAGACAAGATCAGCGATCATAAGGGTATCATCCAGCTGTCCTCCAACCAGCCTGGAATAATCTGGTCCAAGTAGCATGGACAGAATATATGGCTGAGACTTTCTCTCTCTCTCTCCCCTTCCTCCTTCTGAGGCTTCCAAGCCAAAAGCTAGAGAGCTAAGTGCTCACATAATATATGTACAGGCATTTACAGCTTCAGGCAGTAGACAGTAGTAGATCTCTCCATGTACTTGAACAAAATGTGTTTTTGTTAAACAAGAGTGTAGTGTCATTTTGAGCAACCATAAATGCTTTGGATTGAAGGGGTTTATACAAACATATACTTACATATACTAACAACTGCTATTTAGCTGCAAATTTACTATGCACAGCATCATAGCTTTTATTGTACTGTTCCTTATGTGTAATAAGTGTGTGCAATGTCTACAGAACTTTTTCTAATGTTTCTCTTCCTAAACCAATACAGAATGCTGGAAGACACCTACACTTGTTCACAGATCCATACAAGGTTTGGTTTAGGTCTAAGTATAAAGGATCAGAAATTAAGGTATGAACTTGTTTACTTCCAATACAGTGATGGTATGTATCATTCCTAATGTTACTGAGATTTTATATATATAGTGTAAAGAAGAATTTTAAATTACTGTCTGTGTGCCCAGTGGGAAAATTCACCCTCTCTCTTTGCCCTGGAGTTGTCACAAGAGGAAGAGGCAAGGGTGAAATATCAAACAGATACAAATGGTTGGAGGACAATTGTCTAAGAACAGTAACATCCATAGCAATAATGTTACTTTCCTATTTTGTGGAAAGCTAAAAAAAATGCTGTAATACACTTGAACCTGTTAAAAGAAATCAAATATATTTAATTGCATAACCAATACTATTATTTGGTATTAGTATTATTAGTAATAGATGGGAGATAATTTACAAAAAATGTCAGATACAATCTGTATACTGGCTGCTGACCCCTACAGAAAAAAAAACAAATATACTTTTGTATTTTTTTCACTTTGGATAGAGTAAGGGAGGGTTATAACCCTTGTCCGTTTTTTTTTTTTTTGGCCCTCTGTAACCCATTTGGGCGATTTAACTTCACTTCCTGTCCCACAACCAAAACAGGAAGTTAGAGGAAATGCCTGCAAAGGGAATACATTGGGGACCTGCAGGTCACCAGAACTAGTGGCCCCATTGTAAGATTTCCCCTCCATTACTTTTCTGGGGACAACCAAAAATGTGGGATTTTCTTTTATTTTCACGTTCATTAGACAAAAAAAATTGTTTTGTTTTGTTTAGATTAGATTTGTTAATCTAGTTATTTAGTTTAGTTAAATTTGATTAATTCATTCAATTTGTTTTCGAGATGCGTATTCGGAATTCATATTCGTAATTAATTTTATATCTTTTTCAATATTTCTTAGAATTTACTGACTTTTTCAATTCAAAATGCTCAAATCTATTCATTTTGAATCAGTCGAATCGCAAACTTTAGATTTTTTTTTCGATTTGAATGTGGCAAAGTGAACAAACAAAAGAAAAATTTTCATCAAATGATTACAATTACTTTTTAAATTATATTTGGCTTAATAAAAACAGCATTATTTTGAAATGGTGCTCTAATAACACACACAGTCTTTGATTTCAAAAGTATGATTACAGTTTGAATTTGACTGGAAGTCAATGTGAAATTCTATTCGAATTTCAATTAGAATTTCAGAAATTCGGACGAATTTAATTTCATTATTCGGAGCATTCTGTAAAAAATAATTTATACTGCAATTCAGGTACTCGGATATATCCGAACCTCCGAAATAAAGAAAAATTTGTCAGAATATTTATTTGTAACGAAACGAACCACGCATGTCTAACTTTCATGGATAATGGTAAGCAGGACAAAAAGTGAGGGTGAATCTCCCTACACAGACATCATTAAACACTGACAGAAGTTCTAATCCCTCTCCACTCTATTAAAAAAAAATGCCTTTAGTTATACTTTAACTTTGAGGCAATAACTGTAAGATTCCTTAATTGGAGAGAGAAAGTGCAAGTGGGGTGACGGTGGATCATTGAGATCATTGAGATGTCTGTTGGCACGCCATGGTTTATGCCATTATTTTAACCACTTTACCACTGAGTACTTGAATAGTACTGCGGCAAAGTGGCACGATCCCGTCTGACGACGTGTCAAAAATGTCAGTCAAGGGTCCGATCTGTCCGCCGCAATGTCGCAGTCCCGCAAAAAAAATCGCAGATCGCCGCCATTACTCGTTAAAAAAAAATACACCAAAAATGACATAAATCTTTCCCTTTGTTAGTAAACGCAATAACTTTTGCGCAAACCAATCAAAATACGCTTATTGCGATTTTTTTTTACCAAACATGGGTAGCAGAAAACAAATTGGCCAAAAATTTTAAAAAAAATTGTTTTTTACATCTTTTTTGGGGGGAATTTCATATAAAAAAATGTTAAAAATATTGTTATTTTTTTCAAAATAAATGCTCTTTTTTTGTTTATAGTGCAAAAAGTAAAAATCGCACAGGTGATCAAATACCACCAAAAGAAAGCTCTGTTTGTGGGAAAAAAAGGACATCAATTTAGTTTGGGTACAGCGTCGCACGACCGCGCAATTGTCAGTTAAAGTCGCACAGCGCCGAATCGCAAAAAGTGGCCCAGACGTAAGACAGCAAAATGCTCTAGTGGTAAAGTGGTTAATGGACCCCATTGGCCGTATCTCAGGGGAACAATTATAATTGTCTCAAAAATGTAACCTGTTTGATCAATTCTTAACTCAGAGCAGGAAGTCATGTTGTATCTGAAGCATCTAAGTGCCTTTAAACTTAAACTTGTATTATGATTTGATCAAAATCAGATGGATTATGCAACAATCATCTCATGTTTATGAGCATTTTTGGGACAAGTTAGGATTTTTCTCTTGGTATTGAACTTGAGGACCCTGCATGTCCTTCCAGCTTGTGGTTCAAAAGAAAGCTGGAATTCGGTTCTCCAGCAGTTGGAAAGTCTATCTATATTTGATTCTAAGAATTCTCTAGATAATCTGCATTCCTTAGCTTATTGCATTCACGTCAACAAGTGTGAACAAAAGAGCACATTATTGTCAAATTCTGAGTTTTAGGAAGGATTTTTTCAATGCTGGCATTATGCAACCTTAATTAGAAGCTTGAATTGCATTGAATGGTATGTCCTGAATGTGCACCTAGCTTTAATCGATAAAAAGTCATCTTGCTTACAGGTAGGGAACATAACCACACCTATAAGACCGCACATCGAAAGCTAATCAAGCATTATGAAAAAGTCAAGGTTATGCATTATTTATCATCTTACAAAATAGTTTGCCAGTGTGAGTGTTTGAAGTTAACTTTCAGGTCTGACAATGAACTCACTGTCCTAAAGGATGTGTAAACATGAAAGACTGGATTAGCACAGAGCAATAGGCTTTTACAGGAACATATCTGAGTCAGAGCTAGAGTGCTTTTATCAGCAAGGAGCATGATCTTTGCTAATTGCTGAGTTATAGGTCTGACTCAGAAGGGGGTGGGATGGACCCCCACCCAGAGACCTCTGCTTCCGCAAAGAGAGCAAGAGTCCTTTCATGCAGCATTCTGACAGGGGACAGGCTTTTCTATTCAGGTTGTGGCTACATTTTAAAGAAAACTATAACTATTATGCACCTGGAATATATTTATTAAAAGTTAATTTGGGCTTTAGGTTAGCAGTATGTTACACCTTAAGCCTATACACCTTAAAGTGTTACTAAACCCGGGACCCTACATTCACTATATCTGGTCTCCCACAGTACACATTGCATGGAAATGCAATTAATTTTGTAAATGAAAACTGCAAAATACCTTTTCTCATCAGCAGTTAGAGCAGTCTTGTGGTTTCTATCAATGTCCAGCAAATCACTGGTTAAAGCTTGTAGGAGAAGTTTTCTGACTGACCTATGAGACTGCAAGACCCCTGACCCTCTGTCTAGACAGTGGTAATTGGCCCTGTGCTGATCACATGCACCCTCCCAAGAAGAAAAAAAAACCTCTCTAGCAGTACACACCAAATTGAGCATGTGCAGCCGGACTCCATAGACTCTGTGTTATCAGGAAATTATCAGGGGACAGTGGAAGGAGGGGAGACAGGATCATACAGCCTTTTTACAGGATTACATAGTTATATAGTTACATAGTTTGTGAGGTTGAAAAAAGACATAAGTCCATCCAGTTCAACCTATGATGTGTGTGTGTGTTAGGATTAACCCCTTAGGTTCTACAGTGAGTATAACAAGTGTGCTTTACTGTATATACAGACTGATTTTACTGTTGTGGGTTTAGTTAAACTTTAAGCCAAAAATGCATGTGATGTTCATTATTTATTTATACTCAATACCATGACTTCAAATGATCCATGGAAATTGCTTAAAGTAAGCGAGCTGCTGAGAGCCTGAGCCGGCTGCTCCCTGGCCCTCCAGAGCTCAGCTCTTCAGTGAGTGGGGAGGGGGCAGAGCTGAGAGCTGTGACTGACAGTCAGCAGCTCTCTGCTCGGGGAGCTGTCAGAGCTGAGCGATCGGCGGTGTTTGATCGCTCGGTTCTCAGTGCATCGGCGCCGAGGGACAGATGCTACATCCACCTAGGTAAGTATAATTGGGGGGGGGATGGGGGGACGGACATACAATTAAATATTCTGTATGTTGTCAGCAATGAACAGCTGTATATAGGTGACAAGAAAGCTTAAAAAATTAATCTACTTTCCTTTGCAGGAGGACTGTTTGTGGGCCAAATGCTATTGAAGTTGAAATTGTACCAGTTTGGAAGCTACTCATTAAAGAGGTTATCATTATTGTTTTTTTTTTTAATAGTGCTTGATATTAGTATTTATATGGGGGTATACACACACACACTATTAGAGTTGGGCGACCAGTTTGAGCCGAGCAAAATAAATCGCCTGTTCGCCCATTCGATGAACACCAGAATTAGCGGGGTTCTGTGCCATTTGCAGACCAAGTGCCCCACATTGCACTGCCCAATCAGGGCACAGTGAATAGCTGGTTGTTAAATAGTGGGCTGGGAAGATTCTTAACAAGAAATGAGTCATCAGCTGTCAACGGGCTTCTCTGCTGGCAGCTGAATGAAAAGGAAAACATTGCCGGCAATGGAAAAAAGTGAAGAAATGGTGTGGGGGTCCCCCCCAATCCATACCAGGCACTTTGGGTCTGGTATAGATTTAAAGGGGAACCCCACACCAAAATGTTGGTGTGGGGTCCCCTCCAAAATCCATACCAGACCCTTATACTAGCATGCAGCCTGGTAGAACAGGAAAGGGAGGATTAGCAAGCCCCCCCTCCTGAACCATACCAGGCCACATGCCCTCAACATGGGGGGGGTGCTTTGGGGCAGGTGAGGCTCTGCCCCCCCACCCTAAAGTACCTTGTCCCATTCTGATAGGGACAATGGCCTCTTTCCAACAAGCCTGGGCTGTGGTTGTGGGGGGGTCAGTGGGCAAAGGGCTTATCGGAAACTGGTCACCAGATCCCTGCCCCCCCCCCCCCATTGTGAATGAGTATGGAGTACACTTTACCCTTACCCTTTCAGTGTCAAAAATAAATAAAGACAGGAGGCAGTTTTTAAAAATTCCTTTATTTTAAAAAAAAAAAGTCCCCCAATGTAGATTCATCATCAATCACGATGCCTGCCGGACTGCGGGACCTGAAAAAAAAAAAAAAAAAAACGCTCCGTCCGTGACAAAGGTGGTCGTTGATGTCACAAGGCGGCGGTGCCACCAGGTGATGTCACCAGGTGGCCCAGCCCCTTTCCTGTTTAAGAACTGTCAAACAGCAGGTCAGACATTCGGTGGTTAGCATTGTTGTGGGTAGAGCGTTTTTTTTCCCCTGGTCTGGTGGTGCAGCTGGTGTCATGATTGATGATGGAGCTACATTGGGGGACATTTTTTTAATAAAGGAATTGTCAAAAACTGCCTCCTGTCTTTATTTATTCTTGACACTTTTTTGGTGAATGGGTAGGGGTACAATGTACCCCATACTCATTAACATAGGGAGGGGGTTTGGATCTGGGGCCCCCTTGTTAAAGGGGGTTTCCAGATTCCGATAAACCCTCTGCCCACAGAGTGCAAGAATTACAGCCCAGGGTTGTTGGGAAGAAGACCCTTTTCCCCATCAACATGAGCTCCCTCCATCCCAAAGCACCTCCTCATGTTGAGGGCATGTGGCCTGGTATGGTTTCCTGACTTGTCAGGCTGCATGCTTTGATAAGGTTCTGGTATGGATTTTGGGGAAGATAAAAAATGTTGGCTTGGGGTTCCCCTTAAAATCTATACCAAACCTGAAGGAACCCCCATGCCATTTTTTTTAACATTTCTGTATTGCTGGCGATGGTATCGCATTGCCGGCAATTTAAATGTAATTTTTTTTTCTTTATAAATGTAAGTTTTGCTGCAGCAGGTTCTATTCACGGTACAGATGCGCCACCTTACAGGCAGACTAAGGGGACCCCCCAGACACTATATTTAAATAAATGTTTCATTTTTATTGTTTCAATTAAAGGATCAATAAAATCACTGCTCCTATGCAAAAAAAAAATCAGTACACCTCTGACATACAATTATATTTCCCCATGTTTTGTCTCCTTAGGCCTTGTACACATGCTGTAGTGGGTGAGGGGTTTAACCACTTTCTGACCTCCGCACGACTATCTACGTCGGCGGTCAGCCCCTCACAGGCAAAGTGCCGTAGATCTACGTCGCTCGCCTGTGAGGCTCTAGGGGGCGAGTGCGCGCTGCCGGAGGCGCGCTCCCACCCCCGCTCGCTTCCTAACATCTCCGCGCTTGTGACTGGCGGACCCGATGTCCGCCGGTCACTCGCGATCGTCGGGTGGATTCTCCCCTGTGTAATGACAGAGATCATAAGGTTCTGCTATGCAGGATCGTATTTCTCTGATTTTACATGAAAGCCACGCCCCTTTACAGTTAGAAACAGGCCCCTAGGGACACACTTAACCCCTCCTTCTCCAATAAAGTTAACCCCTTCCCTGCCAGTGTAATTTTTACAGTAACAGTGCATATTTATAGCACTAATTACTGTAGTAATGTCACTGGTAACCCCAAAAGTATCAAAAATGTCAGTCAAGGGTCCGATCTGTCCGCCGAAATCTCGCAGTCCCGCAAAAGAAATCGCAGATTGCCGCCATTACTCGTTAAAAAAAAAAACAACAAAAATGACAACAATCTTTACCTTAGTTAGTAAACGCAATAACTTTTGCACAAACTAATCAAAATACGCTTATTGCAATTTTTTTTACCAAACATATGTAGCAGAAAACAAATTGGCCTAAAATGTTAAAAAAATTTGATTTTTAGATTTTTATTTGGGGAATTTCATATAAAAAAATGTGAAAAATATTGTTATTTTTTCAAAATTTACGCTATTTTTTTGCTTATAGCACAAAAAGTAAAAATCGCACAGGTGATCAAATACCACCAAAAGAAAGCTCTGTTTGTGGGAAAAAAAGGACGTTAATTTTGTTTAGGTACAGCGTAGCATGACCGCACAATTGTCCGTTAAACTCACGTAGTGCCGAATCGCAAAATAGGGCCTGGTCAGGAAGGGGTTAAAGAGAGCTGGCAGTAAAAATTCTGTCATTCTTTGTGCCCAAGGACCAGCAGGTGTCACATTCAAAGTACCGTACAAGTGAATAGCTGTACAAGGCCACACACTTGTTAACACAAATGCTTCTGTGCAATGGTGTTTACCCAGCACATGTATACAACATATTTCCTGATTGTGGAAGTTTCATGTTTGGAGATATGGTGTTAGTAATTGCGTGGGCAAACAAGCATCAGCATTTTAAAGAGTACAGCCACGTAAGTCATTCACTTGTAGGACTTCCTTTATGAACTGACATAACAGTGCATCTGCTGCAATGAAATCCCTAGCAGTGTTATCAACCTTGCCTATTTTTATTTGGATAAACTAAAGGCCCGTACACATGTAGCGATTGTCGGCCATAAATATTCGGCCACCGAACGATCGGCCGATTGTCGGCTTGTTAGTATGATGCTTCCGACAACCGACTGCGACTTTTCGGCCGAACAGAATCTGGTGTGCAGGCTTTAAAATTTTTGTTGGCCAACACCAGGACGGCCAATTGTTCCTCAGTCAGTACAGAATTCAGCCGACAAACAGCAGATGAGCAAGACTGGGCATGCTCAGAGAAGAAAAAACACACGGAAAGTTAACCATCACATGACATCACTTCTGCAGTCGGCTGTTGTTGACCGACAAAATTCGTGTGCAGTCTTTAGCACTTTTCAGCCGACAGGACAGCACCGGACAAAAGACGGCCGATCGTTCGGCCGACATTCGGTACGTGTGTACGGGGCTTTAAGAGCACCTTCTACTCTCCTGATTTCCATAAAATAGGGTGGAGGTGATCAGTAGTCCAGTATTAGAGAACTAGGCTGAGCTGCTAAGGCTGCATGGAATTTCAGTGTACCACAGGCAAAAAGGAGCTCACTGGATTTCAACAGGGATAAAACATACGTAAATGTGTATGTATTAAAGAGATGTAGTGAATATATATGTATTTTTTGTTTGCTCAAACATGTGTTGTAATATGTGAAAAAACAAGAGGAATGCAAATCTTGCATATTACATCCTACAGTCTAGTAGGTTATAATATCATTTTCTTAAAATGTAATTTTATACTAAAATAATCCAATGTTTTATAAAGTATTGTAGTACGCAAGTATATTTTTCATTAAAAAAAACAGGATCATGTATTTGTTATAGACTGCTCAGTGACAGGCCCAACTCTTACAGAGCTACAATATTCAAGCCTCAATTTACATACACATCTTAAGCTGACCATACACTGTGTGAATTTTGGTCTTGTTCCTGATGAATTGTCTGAAATCCATTTCAAGTGTTGCCCTGTTGGCCCACTTACCCCTCAATTCCTTCTGCTAAAAAAATCAAAGGAGCTGGGCCAACAATTGCTAGGGAAATAGTGGCTGCATCCAGTCAGATGCAGCCACAGTACAGGTATTCTGATAGAATAGCTGCTTGCTGTCAGAATTCTGTAGCCCAGCAGGGGGTTTGTCTATACTTGCTGTATAGCGAGGATAGAGAAATTTGTTAGATGTCATTCATTCAGCCCACAGACTGAACAATAAAAATGTATCAGTGTATGGCCAGCTTAACTGAGATGAGTGACCATACAGACTTTTGATTAAAGAGAGAGACAATCAGAAAGTAAACAGTTTCTTCCAGGTTCTTCAACATTAGAGAGAGATTCTTCTATACAAAAATTTCCATTATTATCTCTGAAAGTACCAGTTTATTTACACAGTTTTATCTTTTTTTTCCCAGGTTTTAAATCCATTCTATTTCTTTCAAGCTGGAAGCCTCAGCCTGTGGCTAGCAGAGGGATATATTGAATATTCTATAGTGATTATTGTGATCACTGTGCTATCCATCATTCTGACTGTCTATGATCTGAGAATGGTATTGTATATTTTAATTAGTTAGTATTGATCACTATTAATAACAATATCTATAGTGGCAAACCTGTCCACAAAAAGGCCCTGCATCCTTTGGTAAAGATAGGGGGTGTAATAGAAAATATATTTTACCAATGATTCCATAGATCCCATTACTCTCTTACTGGGTAAATATTACATTTCCTTTTTTTTTTTTTTGTTACAAAGTAAGTACCCACATATATTTTAATTGCTCTGGGCCAGGAAATACCCCACTATATACATACCATTTTGTTTAAAGATTAAGTAGAGGTTTGAAAATCGGCCTTTGTCCCTGAGCTCCATGTAACGCTCTTTGGGAATTCTTAGATTTAATCGGTTGTCTATTTTCTTCTATTTCTACATAGCAATCTGTGAAACTACATCGGCTGGTGGAATCCAATAATAGTTCAGCAGTCACTGTGCACACCAGTGATGGGAGTAAGTAAAACTCTAAGTTGGGGTTGGAAATTATTTTTCTGAATTGGCCACATGAGAAGCTGAGACTGTTGTAGAGGGTTGAACTTAATTCCTAATTTTGGACCTGGAAAGGTCCGTAAGTGTGTAAACATATAGAAAACAAACTCTTGGCTCTAGGAATAATAGGTACAACTGCTCATGAAATGGGTCTCTTTCAGACAGGTAAAAATGGGTGGCTGAGTTGCAGTTTTACAGCACCCCCAGCAGCTCACATGAACTGTAAAACAACAGCCAGACTGGGCCGTTCACATGACACAACTGTAATGCTTTATTTCCTGGCTGCTGCATTTTTACTTGGGGTGCAGCTTTTGACAAGTGCCACTACTTTTCAAACTTGCCCACTGATTTCAAGGGGGCCACATCCCAACCGTATGCAATGCATCGGAGTAAGTAGTAATTTGGAATTATAGCATTAAATCAGGCAGTGAGTAGGCAACATAATACCTCCTTACTGCCTGTCAAATACACTCTGTAAAGCACTGTGACTGGAAGGAGAGATCCTGAGATCAATACAGCGGGGATGTCTGCAGAATCTGACCTAAAGTGAAGAACAGGCGTGTGGCTCCTTGGGTTTATAGAATGCAGGCGCTAACACAGGAAGAACTTGGCCAGGTAGCAGAGTAGTAGGAGAGAGTCAGGATCAGGGGTGGACTAACCATTCGGGTACTGGGGCACTGCCTAAGTGCCCGGGAGCCAGTAGGGGGCTCCATGATGATGGCACGCATGGATGCAGCAGCTGAGGTGCGATATTGACAGATGCCCCTCCCTTGGTCATTGTAGATCCTAGGGTTCTCCCTAACCTGCACTGACAGCTCAATGAGTGGGAGAATGAGGGGGATCAGCTCTTCTCCTTTCTGCTGATAACCAGAGGAAGGCAGCACCGAGCCCTAGCCTTTGCAGACATCTACCTCCCACCACCTGGGACACGAGCAGTCCTGTCGGGGAGAGCAAGGGGAGGAGAAGCAGGCAGGCACACACATAGTAAACAGTGATGTTCTCCCTCCTGATATGGAACTTACAGGTGAGGCTCTGTAGACAGCCCACGATCCGTGCTTGGCTCGGGGGCATGAGACGAGAGGCATCAATGAACATGAACAGGGTGATTGTAGTGCAGGAAGAAAAAGAGGTGGATGGGGTGGTAGGTAGGTTAGGGAGGATGACAGCATGGCTCCCCTTAACTGTGGGGCCCCCAGTACTGAATGATGGGAGTGCTGTCCTTTATCACTTGGTCTCAGCCAGACAGTAAGTTTTTACAGCACACTAGTTGATAGAGACCCCCCTCCCTGCTCCTCCTCTTGATCTCCCTACCATGCTGTAATACTGCTCCCAGTGCCACCTGGCCCAGATCCCTTCTCTCCTCACCCCGGACCCAGACTTTCCTTTCCCCTTAAGCTCTGTTATGATTGCCAGAACTGCTCATGTCCCAGGTGGTGGGAAGTAGGTGGTTGTGATGGCTGGAGCTCGGTGCTGCTTTCCTCTGGCTGTCAGCGGGGAGGAGGAGAGCCGATCCATCCCAATTTCCCACTCACTTTGCTGTCAGTGCAGCTTAGTGAGAGCCCCTGGAATCTACATCAATTGGGGAGGAGGGGGATCTGTCACTACCAAACCTCAGCTGCTTCTTTAATGCACGCTGACATTTTCTATCATATGGCCTCCTACTGGCTACGGGGCCCTTGGGCCTTGTTGACACCCACACCACAGTCCATGCCTTGTACACCAGGAAGGAGCTGGGTGGGTTTAGTATGCTGCCATCAATTGGCTCCAGGAAAGGAAAATTACAGCAAGTATTTGATACAATTTTCCATTTTCCTGGCATGGACATGGCAGCACACATTTAGTAGTCCCAGGGGCGGGCTGACCATTAGGGCAATCTGGTATTGCCCGAGGGCCTTGTGCCAGTAGAAGACCCCATGATAGAAAATAGCATGACAGAGACTCAGCAACTGAGGTGTGAAGGACCTCCAAATGAAGTGTGGGGGAGATGCCTGTCCGTTGGGATGTGTGTGCTCAGAGGAGGAGTCGGGGAAGAGAGAGAGAGTGTGAAGTCAGTGTGCTGGGGAGGATAATTGAACTGGGGCTGTGAAGCAGGAGTGTTGGAGGTATCCAGCCACTGAGAATCGGTCAGTTTGAAGCTGCTGGGAGGCTGTCAATCTGGGGAGCTGTTGATCCATTGAGCTACTGGAGCCATTAAAAGCCAATCTGTCAAGCTGTTAAGCTGGAGCCTCTGGGATGCCAAGCCTCTGAACCGCTCAGCCACCGGGGAGACCTGAGGTGAAAAGATAATGGGGGAATGGGGTGAGAAGATAATGGGTGGGTGAGGAGACAATGGGGGGGGGGTGTGACGGGTGAGGGGATAATGGGGGGATGCTGTGACAGGGTGAGGAGATAATGGGGATGGTGTTAAGAGATAATGGGGGATGGTATGATGGAGTGAGGAGATAAAGGGGGATGAGCGACACTGGGGGGGAGATAATGAGGGTACACTGGGAAGGGATATCACCTATACATGGCTGCACTGTGAAGATATTTTTCAGACATTCAGTAAATTGTAAACTAGGTGTGAGAATTGTGTTATTTTTCTGGTAAAGTTTCCTCTCTTCCTCACATGGAGTTTTTAGTGGATATACAGAATTCTCCTGCTTTGTGTGGGATGAATGTTGTAGTTAGAGAACTCATACAGATAAATGAGCGAAAAGAACTCTCTTTATGTCCTGTGACCCACATTTGTGTTCACTGTCTTTCATTTCATTAACTGCTTGCCAATCGCCTCACATTCAAGTAAGATGGCAAATCGGCCTCTCTGCGCTGAATCATGTATCTAATATGTGATCCAGCACTCCTGGATCCCACAGCACTCCTCACAGCATAGCCGGGGCAGCACACCAATGCTGCCCCGACTATGCTGTAATTAGTTACAGCACAAGCCGATCAGCAAGTGTTGGCCAATGATTGGTCGCCGACACCCACTGATCGGCTTCATCATTCAGGGAAGGGAGCTCTGTTTTTATAAACAACATAGAGCTCCAAACACTGGCAGGCAATTTTTTTTTTAGTCCCACATAACACACACATTACACATAGTTAGGCACACGTTTAACCCCTTCCTAGCCAGTGTCATTAGTACAGTGACAGTGTATAGTATTAGCACTGATCACTGTATTAGTGTCACTGTTGATGTCAGTGCCAGTTAGTGTACCCCCCCCCGCCAGGGTCAGCTATTGTCAGATTGCTTGCCGCTCTATCACAGTTGCACTATAAGTCGCTGATCACTGCCATTACTAGTATAAAAAAACGTATTAAAAATTCCAGAATCTAGACACTATCACTTTCAAGCAAACCATTCAATATACACTTAATGAGATTTTCTTTTTTTTCCATGGACATGCAGCAGAGTACATTTTGGCCTAAATTAACAAAGAAATTTGATTTTTTTTTTAAATATTGTTGGATATATTTTAGAGCAAAAAATAAAAAATATGTTTTTTTTTCCAAAATTTTCCGTCTTTTTTCGTTTATATCGCAAAAAAATTAAAAACTCAGTGATGATCAAATACCACCAAAAGAAAGCCCTATTTGAGTGAAAGAAAAATGACATAAATGTCATTTGTGTACAGTGTTGCATGACTGCGCAATTGGCAGTTAAGGTAGTGTGGTGCTGATTAGCAAAAAATGCTCTGGTCATGAAGGGGGTAAAACCTTATGCAGGTCAAGTGGTTAGGTAATTTGTTTTTTTTTTTTTATTTTGCTATTGCTTCGGAAATTTGAATATAGTTTGCCAGATTGAAAAGATTGAAAAGATTGAAAAGACCTAGATTTGTTTTATATTGTGCTCCATTAAAATCTGCAATTTCCCCAAATATTTATTTTTGTCCCTAATTTGCTCTAAATTGTGTTAAAAATGTAAATACTGTATCCTATGAATCACTCTGGAAATTGTTTTGATTGGTACATTTTGGAAATGTACCATTGTTGCGCTTTCTGTAATATGAGTTTGTTTTTCTTTACTCTCTTAACTTACTAAACATTGATTATACATAGGGGTTTATTTACTAAAGAAAAATCGCTGTGTACTGCAATTGCACTGCAAGTGCACTTGGAAGGGCAGTCACTGTAGATCTGAGGGGAATATCTGAAATGAGGGAAAGCTCTGCTGATTTCTATCATTCAATCATGTGCAAGCAAAAATGCTGTTTTTTTTATTTTCCTTGGATGTCTCCCTCACATCTACAGCGACTGCACTTCCAAGTGCACTTGTAGTGCACAGTGAATTTGCCTTTAGTAAATAAACCCTATAGTGTAGAGAAATTCTGTGATGGCCGCAAGTAATGTGGGCAGTGCAATATGTAGGTGAGGCTTTGTGTGGGTGTGGCGGGGACACAGGGCCCCATTTTCTCCTATTGCCTGGGGGGCCCCATGAGTTGTCAGTCCTCCCCTGGTCAGTATGTCTCCCATACTATGCTCTCCTGCCAGAACCAAGCCTCCCCACTGTAACGATCAGCTCCTCAGGCTCTCTCCTTCCAGCTCTTGCAGCTCTCCACATGGACATCTGACAACTCTCTGGCTCAGAGAGGCATGCTAACAGTTGATGCATTGAGAACCAGATAGTGACAGACAAAGGGCTGGATGTGGCCTAGGGGCTTCAGTTTTGTCATGTCTGCTGTAAATGGTATATTTCTGAAACAGTGAATGTGGTGTTCATCAAACTTTCACTAGAGTATAATTTCAGGGACCATTGGTAGCAACATGCTTTTCAATCTGATTTATTGATTTTCTTTTCAATATTTCTATTATTGCTATGGAAAACTGTTGGTGAAGCATTAAAAAAAATCCCCAAAAAGGGGATGTATGTGGCCAGTATAGTACTGCATGTGTGTATACATACTTCTGCTAGTGTTTTTAGTGTGGGTTCTGTAATAATTTGGCCATGTATCACTTTCTCAACACCTGCTAAAACATCTGTTTTTTTTTATTAAAATAAGCGATCCACCTCAGATTGCATTCAGGGGGCAGCAAAGGCTGGCACATGTTTAAACTGAGCCTGTATCCTTAGTGTTTTTATTTTTATTTTTTTATTAATTTAAAGGTCTAAAATTCAAGCTCATAGGGAATAATTTGTGTGCCCAAAATGGTGTCCTTCTATCTGTCCAATTTTCTTTGTATGTTGTGTTAAAATATTAAGAAAGATGCCTAAGCACAAATATTTGCCTCTGCTGTCAGTGGTGTATGGACTGCGGTCACAGCCTAGGCTTCTCTTCCCCTACACTGCCTCTTGTATTAGTACTATCAGTTTTAGAGACAATGTAGTATGTTGTATATGGAAAAGCATTGGAAACTCTTGTAGAAGTGCACTGGAAAGTGGCTAAGGGCTCTTGCAGTTCTTGAGGAATCTTCCCCTTACATCCTCTACAATTGGTCACCTGAGTTTTTATGTGATCAAATGCAGAGGAGCCATGGGAAGTGTCTAAGCACTGACATTTCAGCAGCTTCTCTGCTTAGTTCTGCAACAAAAGATTTGACCAACTTTTTTTAACAAGATTTATGTCCCTTTTAAACATGGGTCTGTGACGGACGCGGGTATCAGATCCCTGTCCCTCTCACTAACTCGTGACAAAAGACCAGCCAATCTTACACCCTGCCGTCACTAACGTAACAATGCCGCTCTCAGCTGCACCCTGCACAAAGATTTTCCAGCTTGCGGGTCTGCAATCTAGGTGCCAGCAGGCTGAGAGCAATTTTCACCGGGCTAATTAAGCCATTAACTCTTTCAATGCCACCACCTCCACGTATATGCCACCAATAATGATTTTAGAATAATCGTCTGTAACACATACTGTCACCACGGACAGGAATGTACAGAGGATTTATTCTATACAGTAGCACTCTCCAAGAGACATGTTCTTTGTTAGCTTAGGGACAAGGTTAACAATTTTCAAAATAAGGTTTTAATAATTGAAAAGGTCAAAGTTGGTGCAAATAAAATATTTACAGAAAAAAGGTGTTTCAAAGAAATAGAGACACAATTCAGCAATTAGAAAAATAGGGTAGATTTGAGAAGTAAGAATACTTGCATTCAATGTCCTGGGTGTTATCAGAGTTCAATCGATGAGCCAGTTGTGATCGGTTCTCAAACTTGATAGATGTTCCATCTTTTATGCTACCATGAGAACTGGGTAGGAGTCTCTCTTTTTCTCTCTGAGATCAAAGGGGTGTTGCCAGATGCCCCTGACCAATTCAAAAGGATTGGCCATGGGCTGTCCTGGGGTTATGACAATATCAGGACCTTCCTCTTTGGGCAGTTTTATATCACTATTCATATCTCAAAATATGTATTGGTTACATTCTTTAAACTGATAGTTTATCATTCAGCATGTAATTTTGCATCCAGGGACACCAAACAATTCGATCAATATGACATTTCTCATCCAAATATATACTTATTGTTAATGTGTCATGTTTCTGTCTGCATTTATGAATCATGGGTGTATTTGTCAAGTTTTTAATGAGCAGCTGGTTGAGTGCTATTTACGACTCAGTTCTGGTCATCCTTAATGGATTTGTTCGAAATTTTACAACAGGCCTGTTTTGGAAGAAACAATAACCTGCTAGAACTTAATTAATGGTTTTAGGTCTCTGAGTTGAGATAACAGTTCTTTTGAAGTGTAAAACCTTTGCATTCCATGAGTTAACTGAGGTGGGGAGGGGGGAGAATATCACTGCGTGTATCACGGTTCTGCCTGTCATGGCTGACTTGTAATGACTGAACAAAATGGCCGCTTAGGACAGCTTTTCGTATATATCCAGTGCAAGATATCATTACAGGGTCTACTTTGAAACAGGGCAGAACTACAAGCTAAAAGGTGGGTTAGGAAGGTATATAGGATAGAGGATATTTCAACTACTAATTGTGACAAAGAAGTATGAAGAATTGCAAAGACATAAAGAATTGCAAACGACTTGAATAATCAGCAGAAATATCATTTTGTCTTTAGGTAGTAGGTAGTTAGGTAGTTGAAGATAATATATGGCTCTTTCTTCAACTACTAATTGTGACAAAGAGGTATCATTCCTAAATAGTACATGGAAGGAAAGAAGAGCAATGGTCCATTGCTCTTCTTTCCTTCCATTTACAGACTAAAAAGGCACGGTTTGACAAAAATCATGTCTATATTTAGGTTATCAACTACCATATACGGCTGTTTTCCTATGATTACGGCTTTCTGAAATTATCTGGATTTAGCCAAAGACATATAAAGAATTGCAAAAGACTTGAATAATCAGCAGAAATATAATTTTGTCTTTAGGTAGTTCATAGCTAGGTTATTGAAGACAATACATGGCTCTTTCTTCTGGTGTGCTTTATTCTAGGTAATGAAGAGATAGAATCAAGGCATTTGGTTCCTGGAGATCTGATTGTTCTTACAGGGAAAAGGTTTTTTCTTCCATGTGACTGCATTCTGCTGAGAGGAAGCTGCATTGTCAATGAAGGCATGCTGACAGGTAATCAAAATATATTCATGTAGATTATACTAGGATTGTTTTCTGAAACTATCACTGCCAACAGCTGATCTTGCAGTAGCCAACCAGTATAGGCAGGTACTTGGAAGTGATTTACGTGGTCGCGTAGGTCAATACTAACCTGTAACTTTCCTTTTTTGTACACACCCAGTGTCCCAGCCTACATTTTTGTATATGTGAATAAGAAAAATTGTCTCTTCTGATTTGTTAAAATAATCTGATTACAATGAAATGTGAATTCAAGGAAGCTGTTTTGTAACTCATTTTAACACCAATGCTATTTTTTAGGAGAGAGTATACCAGTCACAAAAACTCCCCTTGACAATGCTACAGATTGCCTCCCATGGAAAGTCCATAGTGGAGAAGATTACAAGAGACGTGCTATATTGTGGTACCGAGGTCATTCAGGCAACACCATCTGGCTCTACTCCAGTCACAGCAGTTGTACTACAAACTGGTTTGTTCTCTCTGATCTTCAAAGTGGATTGTATGCATGGGGGGAGGCATGTAAAATATGAACTCAACTAAGCATTGTTTATTACTAAGTTGTTAGTAAACCTACCGCCCCTTCTTTGAAATAAATGTTCTTTCTCTTTTTCTAATGTTTCTATATTCTAAATTTCCCAAACCAAATGGAGTAAGTTGAATGTGTGTTCTTAGCATAAAGCCAGGAAAAGGTTCCTACTCATCCCCTATCAATCCAATACAAAAATGGAACGGTTTTCACTAAAGCCTGCTTTAAAGTGAACCCGACCTAGCTTAAATTACAATAATACTGCAGGAGTGCCTACACTTACCTTTGGCAGTGCTTAAAGTGTCATTAAACCCAAATCATCAAAAACAGTCAGCACATGCCATATTACAATGTATTTATCCACTAGAGCATTTGTTTTCTGTAGACTGCATAAATCCTGCTCTTGCTGTTCTCTGTCCCTCCCTCCTTGTATGTGTGCCCGCTGTGGCCTGAGATTGTGTAGACCAACTGTTGACATCTACTGAGCATGCTCCAATTTCAGTTCCCTTTTAAGCTGTTCATTTGCTCCTTTTTCTTATCTGTAAAGCACATGTGACTATAGAGTCACACGTATGGGTGTATACACAGTGGTTTATGACACTACCCCTCTCTCTCGCTCCTCCTCCATGCCCTCATATTGCTATGAGGGTGGGATAAAAGATGGAGATTGATGGAGGCATCATCTCAGCACATACACACCATAGACACAGGGGCATGGTACAACCTGTGATTGGCAGAACCTCCTCCATATCTCTTTACAGTGTGAAAGCTATTGTCAGTCAACTTAAACACCACCTACACCATGTTAATGCAAAAAAAATAAATAAATAAACATGTACTTTAAAATTTAGATTTGTATGAAACACTTTGTTGCTAATAATTATTTATTTGAATTCTCTATTCTGAAAGACTTTTTTATAATAGTATCACTTTAACTGCAGTCCATAGAATAACATTACCCTACATAATGGGGTTGATTTACTAAAGGCAAATAGACTGTGCACTTTCCAAAGTGTAGTTGCACTCTGCAAGTGCAGTTTCTCCAGAGCTTTGTAAATGCCTCATTTTGCAAAAAGTACACAATCACGTGCAAGGGAAATAAAAAAAACAGCATTTTTGCTTGCACATGATTGGATGATGGAAGTCAGCAGAACTTCTGCTCATTTACTAAGCTCTGGAGCAATTGCTCTTATTTTTGTTATTCTATTTTTTACCATTTTATTTATTTATTTATTTTTTTACAATATTATTTTTTATTATATTTTACAAATTTATCAGGAGCCCCGATGGGGGGCATTGATAAAGTATCAGAGGTCCAATTTGACCTCTGATAGTTCACCTTTGAGACAGAGAAAGGAGATTGAGAACACTATCTCTATCTCTGCAGCCTCAGCTGCACAGAATGAATGGACAGAAATAGCCCTAAATAGAGCTTCCCATTCATTTACAAACTGAAGCATAGTAAACACAGTTCATTATGCTTTAGCTATACATGGATAGAGGCAGTGATCAGTACGGATCACTGACTCCGTTCATTGAGACAAGGAAGGGACTAGTAAATGACACATTTAAAAGTTCCTTCCTCACTTTCCATCCTAAATGCAAAAATTCTCCTTCTCCCAGTCCAAATCCCCCCTCTCAGCGTAAATCTTTGCCTCCCAATCCCACCACCAAGCCTAAATCTCCCTCAATTCCCCCCCGCTAGCACAACTCTCCCCCACCCAAAAAATAATCCCCCCCAGCACACATCCTTTTTCCCCTCAAATTTCCTATCCTGGAACAAGACCCCCAAGTCCCTCTGTGAGCCTCTCAAATCCCCTGTTTTAGCCTAAACCCCCTTCTAGCAGCAGAAATCCTCCCTCCCATAACAATTCTCCCCATGCCCCCTCCTAGCACAGATCCCCACCCCCCGAAACCCCCCTCTTAGCCCAATTCCTCCCCACCCCCCCCTTCCCAACACAAATTCTCACCCTCAATTCCCCATTCTTAACATAAACCACCACCTCCATCCTTGCAGCATAAATCAGCACAACTCCCCCCATCCCCCCTCCTAGCTCAAATCACCCTCCCCTCCAGAATCCCACTTTTAGCCCAATCCCCCCCCCCCCCTCTCCCCAATTATCTGTCCCAGCACAAATAGCTATCCAACTCAAACTTACAGGTGAGGAAATACAGTCAGGAGGAGGTGTAATGGGCTGTGATCTCCCCACTCCTGTCAGAACAGCGATCCTCCATAGTCCATATGGCAGACAACACAGATCGCTCTCAGATGGGACTATACACGGCTTGATTACCCCCACACACACACACTCCTATCATCTTTATCTGCTCACCTCTCCACAGCAAGAAATTTCAGTAGGGGTACAGTCTGTGCACAGATCGCTGTTCTGACAGGTGTGGGGAGAGCACAACCCAGCACAGCACCCCTCTAGATCTGACCCCGGCAGAGAGAGCACGGGGCCGAGAGAGAGCGCATGGGCCCAGGGGCCACAAAGAGAAGCTGGATAGGAGGGGTGGCAGCCTAAAGAGGAACCAGTCCCCTCCATCTTCTTCCTGCAGCCACTGAATGCCTGCGGGAGGGAGAGGAGGAGAATCAGGCATTCAATGTCTGCAGGAGAAAGATAGAGGGGATTATTTCCTCTTTAGGCTGCTGTCCCTCCTATCCAGGTGTATAAGGGGGCAACAAGGGCCCCTTGGAGCATGGGACTGGGTCACAATTGTGACCCGGCGACCCCTGTAGCTATGAACCTGCATTTAAGTATCAGTCATACAGTTATACTCAATTTAATCAGAGTTTGCTGACACGTCTAAATTTTACTTGGGCATCTATCCTTCAAAGGTCTCAGATCAGGAATAGGTAAATCAATTGATTTGTCCTGGTGAATGGATCGTGTACCTGATGTTATGCACAGGGTGATGTCTTCTCTAGAAGGCACTAATGCCCACACCCTATTATGCAGTGGTCATTTGGTAAAACCTCAGAGGGCATTAAAGACTTTGGCATCTGACATTTAACATTTAGGGGGAAGTCTTTGTGTCAAAAAGGGACAGGACTAAATCATGGCTTGAAGAGATGCTTGCACTTAAAGATTATTTTTAGGTTAGACATTTTTTAGGCCACATCAGATTCTCATTAAGTAAGAATTGTTCTATTGTTCCATGCATAGGAAGAAAGAGTAAAAAAAAAAAAAAGCAAGCCACGCTCAAAACCAGCGTTGGCTCATATACATTGCAGGATGTTTTGAGGTAGGATTGTGAATATTCAGAAAGCTCATGATGAAAGATGAAAGTTAAAATTCTTGATGTCCATTTTATTGTTAAATAATCCAACAATCCATAAAAGCAGACACTTTATTAACACCTTGCTGTACACATTCACTCTCAATTAATTTCATTTTGCAATTAACTCAATGCTCGTTCACTTGAAAAGCAGACAGTAAGAAATAATCATACCTAAATATGTTTAAAGCTTTATGGTTTTTGTAATCTGATACTCCTAAAGCAATAACCTTTGTGCTTTGTGATACTGGGGCTAATAAAACAGTGTTTGTGAGTTTTTTCAGTGAGACCACGTCAGTCAGGATGTCCGTTTTGGTGCTTCTCTGCCTACTTGTATTAAACAAAAGGAAGGTCCCAAATAAAAGCAGCTGCCCATACAGGGGGTCCCACCATCATCATAATAATTCTAAGCCACCAGACTCTCTCTTTAGCAGCACTGCTGCTTAGGCCCCTGGCTTTTGGTTGGTCCCTCAGACCATCCTATCCAGCTTTCTCCTGGCTCTCAGCCTTTAGTTGCAGCACTTTGCTGCATGAACCTATGCCCTGGCCTCCTTATATGGGATCTCCTGGCACCCTTCTGAAGCCCTCCTGTCTCCTAGCCTGAGACCTCCTGCTATTTGGTGGGGCACACCTTTCCCATCAACGGAACAGAGCTGTCTTCTGGATGGCCCACCAGTCTCCTAATGGGAGCCCTGAGCTATGCCCAAGGCCTGGCTTATAATGACTGTGCATACCTGCACACTCACACAGCCTGCAGATCTCCAGTAAAACATGGATACGGAATTTAAGGCTTCGACCCACCCAAGACTAGGGGTTTTCCTTTCTCTCAGCCTTTACTTGCAGCACCTTGCTGCATTAAACTATGCCCTGGCCTCTTAATAGGGGATCTCCTGGCACCCTTCTGAAGCCCTCCTGTCTCCTAGCCTGAGACCTCCTGCTATTTGGTGGGGCACACTTTTCCCCTCAACAGAATAGAACTGTCTTCTGGATGGCCCACCAGTCTCCTAATGGGAGCCCTGATCTAAGCCCAAGGCTTGGCTTATAGTGAGTGTGCACACCTGCACACTTACACAGCCTGCAGGTCTCCAGTAAAACCTGGATACAGAATTGAAGGCTTTGACCCACCCAAGACTATTTAAAGCCTTCAGACTCGGACCCTGATCTGGGATTACAAAACCCACAGACAGACTCAGACACAGCATTCTGGAGCCCCTCAAGCTGTATCTTTAAGAACCCTGTCTGCCGTTTGCCTATACTCACACAGTGACTAGCACAGTTACAGCTTTTCTTTTTAAAACTAAAGATCTGCCTAAACAGGATAGCGTCTTAGAGCTCATTCTCATCAGAACGTTTCATCATGGTGCATTTACCGCACATGCCTTAATGTCCATTTCAAAAAGGCAGTCCATTTGTTTGAATGAGTTGCTAACGCACCATACAGCACCAAAAATCACTCCTGCAGCATCTTTGTTACCACAGCACAATGCACAGTAGTGTTTTACCATGCATTGTGGTGCACTGCAATGCTGGTGATTTGGAAAGATGTGTTGGAATACCACTCACAATTAATGGTAGCACAGTGCATCAACACAAGTAATTTGCATTATCATATGTCTGGTGTGAATCTATTTAGTATGACATTTTTTTACAAGTAGCAGAGAACTGAAGGCTGTTTTTTTTCTCTTGTATTTATTTTCTAACAAATAATGTAATGAATGACAGTGTTGCCTGTTTATCATTACTTTCTCATACTGTTCTTTCTCATCCAGGTTTCAACACAGCTAAAGGAGATATGGTGCGATCCATTTTGTACCCCAAGCCTATGAATTTCAAGCTGTATAGAGACGCATTTAGGTTCCTAATGTGTCTTGTTTGTATAGCCATCATTGGATTCATATACTCTTTGGTAGTTTTGGTACTTAAAGGGGTAAGTGATTGAGAACATGAACATTTCTGAAATTGTAAACTGGCACTATATTTATACAGTATAAATATTTCTCACAGGAGAAAAAAAATTATTATATATTATAGGATAAATGCATACTACTTAAAATATGTGTAGCACTCACCCTCGAAGGGGCCGCTAAGAATTTGCCCAGGTTCTCCCAAATAGTACAGAGGCTGCCAGTCACACAAGCACAGTCCAACACACACAGGCTCGGTCTAGGGGTTGCTTTTTTAGTATTTATTGCTGACAAACTTTAACAGGAGAGGGATTTAGAGTCTCGGGATATTCCAAAATGATCAGTGACAACAGCAGAGAGAGAAACAGCTCTCTATTCCTTCAAAAGCAGCTTTCTTAGAGGTAGTAGGGAATGGGCAGTATATAAAGGACCCTAAAGCAGCAGTGCACAAAGCCACTTCTAGTACTTAGTTCCCTTATAGTAATCGCACAACTATCAGTCCCCAGCAAGGTATTTGCTCACAGTGTCCCAGGAGCTGTCTGCCACCCAGCCTCTACAAGTAGATCCTTAGTGAGGTAGATAACAAGATCCTTATGCAGACCCAGGACTTCAGTGCAATGCACTCAGCAAAGGTGATCCTCATACAATCTTCCCTAGGCCCTCAGACCAACAGCTCCTGAGGCCTAGACTGAGATTTCTTGTTTCTCTGGCTATCTCCCTGGGGTAACAGCCCTCTAAGAGACTGGAACCCTCCCTTGAGGGAAAGAACAATCTGTTCAGGCCTTCTGAGCATTTATCACCTCCCTAACCACCTTCTGGATTCCCCCTTTCAGGGATTTGCGGGCATGATACATTTTCAACTGATCATTTGAATGTCCAGTCCCTTCTTCCAGAGGCAGGGGGAAGTAATCAAAATCTCAGCTCAGGAAACCCGAAGCAGAACTACAAAAATGCTGTGGTACAGTGCTATCTTGACTTGAGCATGCAGCAGTTCACTAAAGAGAAACATGTTTTTTGTCAATCTGTAAGCAAACAGGTTATTGTTTTAAATCTAAAAATGCGGGATGTCTTCCAGGTCTCGGACAGGAAGGGCATGATCTCCAATGTGTATGCCATATTGTTGGGGTCCCTGCAGATCCGGCCTCCCTGCCGGCTCGGGCAGGGTGGGAGGGGGACATTGGCCCTATTGATGGCGAGACATGGGATCTGTGTCTCTCTTCAATTCCTTTGGTGTCGGTGTCTGCATCTCACAAGGTGTCGCATCTAATGCTGTTTCACAGGGCCTATAGGACACCGGTGCAGTTGTTCCGATGGGGTCATAGGTCCTCCCCACTTTGTCCGAAATGTGATAGAGACCAGGGCACATTAATACATATGATGTGGAGGTGCCCAAAACTTTTTCGCTATTGGTCAACGGTAATTGATACCATCTCTAGAGTATATAACTTTCAATTACTGAGGGATCCGCTGGTCTGTCTGCTTGGAGCCCTGGAAGTGGAAACTTTGTCTCCAAATGCGCATGTGGCTGTCTTACGATTGCTCTACATTGCACGAAAGCTCATTGCTAGATACTGGATATTCCCCAGGGTGCCTGGCGCGGGACAGTGGATCACTCAGGTTAACGCTTCTTTAGTACGAGAAAAACTGACATACCAGCACCGTAGGGCACATCGGAAGTTTGCATCATTGTGGCAGCCGTGGCTGGATGATCCGACCTTGGCACCGCCTCAATTGGTTATGGATAGGCTACTGACAGGCTGATTGTTTTAACCGTGAACACCCTTTGTTGATGGATTGATGGGGAATGTGGTGGACCGGCTCTCACTATGCACTGCTGGTCTGATCCGCGCTCCTCGCTCTCCATACCCTCTTTCACCCTTCTTTCTGATCCTCTACCCCCCTCCCCTTCCCTCTCCCTCTTTCGGTCCTTCTGTTCTCTGCCGCTGTTTCCCCCTCTCACTGAGCCTGTAACCACTCTGTGGTCTGAGCTGACTAATTCTGGGATTGATCCTGTGTGTAGGTTTAATGATTATTTTCTCAGCACTCAGCTCGTGATTATCCTAATAACTCTCTCCTCCCCTATTACCCAATCCCACATTGTTTCACTCTACTTCCTCTATTGATATGTGATGTTCCTGTTGTTTACCTTGACATGGCTTGTTATTGCGGCCTTCAGTTGTATTCAGGGATACTGTTGCTGCTAACTGGTTTATGTATTACTGTTACTGCTGACAGCTCTATTTTGCATTGTGTTATTTATGCCATGTAATGTTTAATATTCAATAAAGTATTATATTTTCTCTCTGAAAAAAAAAAAAAAAAATCTAAAAATGCAATTAAGGTGCAGGCACAACTTATTTTGGATCAGTATTATCTTTTATTACCTCTTAACTCTGCAAGTGATGTCATTAGCACATCCACACCTAAGACAAAACTCTAATAATACCTTTAAAGCTGTCAGAAACAAAATATTGTCAAATCACCTGTTTGGCTTCTCACTGTGTTGTTGTTATTACAAAAGAAAAAACAGAACGCAAGTTAAACATATGCATAGAAAGCAGGGCCGGCCCTACCATGGGTCCCGCTGGGTCCATTGGATCCAAGCAGGGCTTGGAGAGGGGCAGCAAATTGACTCCCAAGATGTTTTTTTTCCAGCAATATTGTGTGTCATCAGTTTTCAGTGCGTTATGGGTGGCATTTCCCCATCTCATACTGCTGCCCATAGTGCAAACTGATGAGTATGGAGGAGGCGGATTGTCTCCTTTGGGGAACGTCCCTCACGTAATTATGGTGTGCGCAATGACGTCAGACATCAGTGCACTCCATCTCAGGCAGGGCAGGCTGGATCTTCTAGGGCAGTCGGCACGCAAGACACAGGAGTGACAGGAGGACTGAAGACAGACAGTGGGTGTTTGGTGGACCGGTCCGGTGGTGAGTTATGGAAGAAGATAATATATATAATATTTTCTAACTGTTAAATTTATATAAAATAATGGATGTGGGGGTGCTTTTGGTGGGCATGATTTATTTTTTTTTTTTGGGGGTGGGGGGCATCATTTTGTTCTTGGACCCAGGAAGCACAATAACTTGAGCCAGCCCTGATAGGAAGATTTGTCTTTGGGCTTTTCCCATTGTTTAGTAATGCACTTCAGTCTTGAAACATTCAGCACTGTTAAAGTTAGAAAAATCTGGAGTATTGGTTGTTTTTTTTTACATGACCCTTATTTGAGATGCTTACCACACTTGCTAAAAATCCACATCAATGTTGGTGTGGGTATCATTTGTATTTACTAATTACTTTCTTTTTGTTTTGAATTTCTTATGAACTAGGGTTCTCCAAGGGATATCGCTGTCAAATCACTCATTGCTATTACGGTTGCCATTCCTCCTGTACTTCCTGCTGCAGTGGCAACAGGCATCATGTATGCCCAGAAGCGACTTAAAAAGAAAAAAATATTTTGCATCAGCCCCCAAAGGATTAATGTTTGTGGGAGAATAAACCTGGTTTGTTTTGATAAAGTAAGAACTGAAAATATAAGTAATAACACCACTACAATCGTATCTTGCTTGGTTGCAATTGCTGGCAAATTGTATGGTATGTGTGGCTGACAAAAATTTTCTTTTTTTTACAGTACCAAAAAAGCTGTATTTATATAAAAAGAACCAATCACACTGAAGGGCCAGTGAATTCAATTGAAGAAATTTAGTAAAATTTACCATTAAATTAAAAAAAAAAAAAAAAATAACTTATAAGAATTGAAGTTGTGCTAATGGTGGACAAAGTAATATTTTCTATCCGCAGCTGACTTCATTTTCTATAACCCCATGGAAAAATACTGCCAACTTTCTAATCAGCCAAAGACATGGAAAAGTGGTCAAATGTAGTGGTTTGAACAGAAAAAAATTCACACAGTTATCCATGCGTTTTGTATGGTGTATGTAGGTATATGCAAAGGGATGGTGTTTTGCAGACACACCTGCTGCTGGACTTGACTCATCAATTTTCCTGAGAGTAATCAGCAATAGTTGGCAACATACAAAATATGTCAACATACATATACTTTGCCTGTCAAATTACACTATATTGTCAAAAGTATTAGGACACCTGCCTTTACATCCCAGTCTTAGTCCTTAGGGTTAAATACTGAGTTGGCCCACAATTTTCAGCTACCACAGCTTCAACTCCTCTGGGAATACTGTCCACAAGGTTTAGGAGAGTGTCTATGGGAATGTTTGACCATTCTTCCAGAAGCGCATTTGTGAGGTCAGACACTGATGTTAGACAAGAAGGCCTGGCTCACAGTCTCCACTCTAATTCATCCCAAAGGTGTTCTATCAGGTTGAGGTCAGAACTCTGTGCAGGCCAATCAAATTCTTCCATCCCAAACTCGCTCATCTATGTCATTATGGACCTTGCTTTGTGCACTGGTGAGCAGTCATGTTGGAACAGAAAGGGGCCATCCCCAAACTGTTACCACAATGTTGGGAGCATGAAATTGTCCAAAATGTCTTGGTATGCTGATGCCTTAAGAGTTCCCTTCACTGAAGTTAAGGGGCCAAGCCCAACCCCTGAAAAACAACCCCACACCATAATCCCCCCTCCACCAAATGATTTGGACCAGTGCACAAAGCAAGGTCCATAAAGACATGGATGAGCGAGTTTGGGATGGAGGAACTTGACTGGCCTGCACAGAGTCTTGACCTCAACCTGATAGAACACCTTTGGGATGAATTAGAGAAAAGACTGTGAGCCAGGCCTTCTCGTCCAACATCAGTGCCTGACCTCACAAATGTGCTTCAGAAGAGTTAAAGCTGTTATACCCTCTTAAAGGGTGGGCCAATTCAATATTGAACTGTATAGACTAAGACTGAGATGCCATTAAAGTTCATGTGCATGTAAAGGCAGGCATACGAATACTTTTGACAATATAGTATATCTAATTCTGTTCATCCAGTCTTGTGATTCACATACCCCTGCCACTTTGTAAAGTTTATTGGTAACACCCAGGGGCATATCTGCAGTGAAGCAAACAAGGCGTTTGCCTTGGGCAGCATTTTTAAGGGGGGTGGCGCCATCACTCAAGCAGAAGGACTGCTGTGTGTGGGCTGTCAGCGCTCTCACCTGGAACACATGGCTCCCAGCCCCACCGCCGCTTCTTGGTTGACAGTATTGATGTTCTCACTATCATTCTCATTTTGGGTGTGCTGGATAATATGTTAATTTCAAGACAGACTTCAGGTTAATATTAGTGAGCTGAGTATTAACAAAAAGTATGTGTATTTTACATATCTATACCGTAATTTATAGTTATGGAAATGTTCACTTGAAAACACAGCTTTTTTTTTATTATTTACTTTAAATGTTATCAAATACATTTTCCCTGGCTCATGCTGATTTAAAATGAATGTTGGAATCAGTAATAGACTTGATAGACTTGAGCGAGCACCATCTTAAAATTACATGGTTAGTTGTCCCTCTTTCTTCTTTATTAGTAAGTTATAAATCATCAGTATTTGGGCACCAAGATATGTCTATTTCTATCTCTATTGTTTTATCTTTAGACCGGTACATTAACAGAAGATGGGCTTGACTTGTGGGGTGTTGTTCCTTCTAGTGAAAGCAGGTAAGTAGTTTCATATAAGTTACAGTGCCTTGCGAAAGTATTCGGCCCCCTTGAACTTTGCGACCTTTTGCCACATTTCAAGCTTCAAACATAAAGATATAAAACTGTAATTTTTTGTGAAGAATCAACAACAAGTGGGACACAATCATGAAGTGGAATGAAATTTATTGGATATTTCAAATTTTGTTAACAAATAAAAAACTGAAAAATTGGACGTGCAAAATTATTTATCCCCTTTACTTTCAGTGCAGCAAACTCTCTCCAGAATTTCAGTGAGGATCTCTGAATGATCCAATGTTGACCTAAATGACTAATGATGATAAATAGAATCCACCTGTGTGTAATCAAGTCTCCGTATAAATGCACCTGCACTGTGATAGTCTCAGAGGTCCGTTTAAAGCGCAGAGAGCATCATGAAGAACAAGGAACATACCAGGCAGGTCCGAGATACTGTTGTGAAGAAGTTTAAAGCCGGATTTGGATACAAAAAGATTTCCCAAGCTTTAAACATCCCAAGGAGCACTGTGCAAGCGATAATATTGAAATGGAAGGAGTATCAGACCACTGCATATCTACGAAGACCTGGCCGTCCCTCTAAACTTTCAGCTCATACAAGGAGAAGACTGATCAGAGATGCAGCCAAGAGGCCCATGATCACTCTGGATGAACTGCAGAGATCTACAGCTGAGGTGGGAGACTCTGTCCATAGGACAACAATCAGTCGTATACTGCACAAATCTGGCCTTTATGGAAGAGTGACCAGAAGAAAACTATTTCTTAAAGATATCCATAAAAAGTGTCGTTTAAAGTTTGCCACAAGCCACCTGGGGAAGACACCAAACATGTGGAAGAAGGTGCTCTGGTCAGATGAAACCAAAATCTAACTTTTTGGCAACAATGCAAAACATTATGTTTGGCATAAAAGCAACACAGCTCATCACCCTGAACACACCATCCCCACTGTCAAACATGGTGGTGGCAGAATCATGGTTTGGGCCTGCTTTTCTTCAGCAGGGACAGAGACGATGGTTAAAATTGATGGGAAGATGGATGGAGCCAAATACAGGACCATTCTGGAAGAAAACCTGATGGAGTCTGCAAAAGACCTGAGACTGGGACAGAGATTTGTCTTCCAACAAGACAATGATCCAAAACATAAAGCAAAATATACAATGGAATGGTTCACAAATAAACATATCCAGGTGTTAGAATGGCCAAGTCAAAGTCCAGACCTGAATCCAATCGAGAATCTGTGGAAAGAACTGAAAACTGCTGTTCACAAACGCTCTCCATCCAACCTCACTGAGTTTGAGCTGTTTTGCAAGGAGGAATGGGCAAAAATTTCAGTCTCTCGATGTGCAAAACTGATAGAGACATACCCCAAGCGACTTACAGCTGTAATCGCAGCAAAAGGTGGCGCTACAAAGTATTAACTTAAGGGGGCTGAATAATTTTGCATGCCCAATTTTCAGTTTTTTATTTGTTAAAAAAGTTTTAAATATCCAATAAATTTCGTTCCACTTCATGATTGTGTCCCACTTGTTGATTCTTCACAAAAAATTACAGTTTTATATCTTTATGTTTGAAGCCAGAAATGTGGCAAAAGGTCACAAAGTTCAAGGGGCCCGAATACTTTCGCAAGGCACTGTAAATACCTGCATAATGTTCTGTAAAAAAAAAACTACAGTAACTGTCTACCTACTGCATCTGATAACCTTTTTGCTTAGATTTCAGAAAGTTCACATGTTTACAAGTGGTAATAGTTTGCCCTGGAATCCACTTCTAGGGGCAATGGCCTGTTGTCACTCACTGATTATTCTTGATGGGAAGATTCAAGGTGATCCTCTGGATCTGAAAATGTTTGAAGGAACAAACTGGGTAAAATTATTAAACAAAGCTTAAAATGTTAATATTTTTTCTATGACAACAATGATTAAATGGTCAGAAGTGATAGATCCTTTCAGTGATGTACTAGAATTACTTTAATTTATTTAACAATTTGAAAAAATACTAATATCCTTTTATTTTCAGGAAATAGATGAGTCATGTCAAGTGGATAGTTGTGAGGAGGTTACAAGAAAACATTATCTTATCCTAAGGCCACAACAAACTATCAGTTCAGTAAGTGGTATAATGCATTAAATACTGTTGGGTCTGTGTCGGGCCCTTTGATCTTGTATGTCTGGCTTCAAGTTTATTTGGTCCAAATGAACTATACTTACCAGCCACTTTATAAGGTACACCTTGCTAGCACTGGTTTAGACCCCTTTTTGCCTTCAGAACTGCCTTAATTCTTTTCGGCAAAGATTCAAGAAGGTGTTGGAAACATTCCTCAGAGCTTTTGGTCCATATTGACATGATAGCATCACACAGTTGCTGCAGATTTGTCGGCTGCACATTCATAATGCGAATCTCCTGTTCCACCACACCCCAAAGGTGTTCTATTGGATTGAGATCTGGTGACTGTGGAGGCCCATGGAGTACAATGACCTCCTTGTCATGTTCAAGAAACCAGTTTGAGGCAATTTGAGCTTTGTGGCATGGTGCATTATCCTGCTGGAAGTAGCCATCAGAAGATGAGTACACTGTAGTCATAAAGGGATACACATCGGCAGCAACAATATTCATTTAAATGATGCTCAATTGGTAATAAGGGGCCCAAAGTGTGCCAAGAAAATATCCCCCACCCTTCCAACTGAATTTCGCAGCTGAAATCAAAACTCATCAGACCAGGCAACGTTTTTCCAATCTTCTATTGTCCAATTTTGGTGAGCCTGTGTGAATTGTAGCCTCAGCTTTTTGTTCTTAGCTGAAAGAAGTGGCACCTGGGGTGGTCTTCTGCTGCTGTAGCCTATCTGCTTCAAGGCTTGATGTGTTATGCATTCAGAGATTGTATTCTGCATACCTTGGCTGTAACAGGTGGTTATTTGAATTACTGTTGTCTTTCTATCATCTTGAACCAGTCTGCCCATTTTCCTCTGACCTCTAACATCAACAAGGCATTTCCTCCACACAACTGCTGCTCACTGGATATTTTCTCTTTTTTGGACCATTCCCTGTGAACACTAGAGATGGTTGTGAGTGAAAATCCCAGTAGATCAGCAGTTTTTAAAATACTTAGACCAAAAACCATGCCACAATCAAAGTCATCTAAATCCCCTTTCTTCCCCATTCTAATGCTCAGTTTGAACTTCAGCAAATTGTCTTCACCACTTCTAGATGCCTAAATGCATTGAGTTGCTGCCATGTGATTGGCTGATTGGCAATTTGTGTTACCAAGCAATTGAACAGGTGTACCTAAAAAAGTGGTCGGTAAGTGTATTTGAAGTGAAACCTGGAGTTAGGTTTACAGTTTAACCTCAGTTTCAGATGCTTCTGAGGTCTTCAAAATGAATTGACAGGTAAACGTACAGTCTGAAGGAAAAAGGGAAAGAGAAGACATGATTGTTTGAATTATTTTTAATCATTTTTAGAAAAAACGTAACAAATACAATACATAACAATAAAAAACACTACAACTTTTATGAATAAACAAGCAAAAATAAAGAAAACCTTTAAAGCGGAGTTCCACCCAAAATTTGAACTTCCGCTTTAAGGCCCCCTCACCATCTCCTGTTTGTAAAACTGAGCTCTTGGGGAGGAGTGGCGGTGGGCAGGTACCCGATTTTGACAGGTACCTGCTTCAAATTCCGTTCCGGATGCCTTAGGGCGATCGGAAGCAGAAGTTCTGCTTCCCGAAGTCTTCTGGGACACATGACAGGCCCTAGAAGACTTCGGGACCAGTCACAGAGCGCAGCGCCACTCGCGAATGCACATTGGGCACCTGGCTGTAAAGCCGAAAGCTGTCACAGCCTGGTGCTCATAGTAGAGATGCCGGCAGCGCCGATGGCTGGGGTGAGTGCACCGCTGGATGGTGGGACAGGTGAGTGTGTGGTAATTAAAAGTCAGCAGATACAGTTTTTGTAGCTGCTGACTTTGAATAAATAAGAACATTACTGGAACTCCACTTTAAATCATATACCATTACCATTAAATACATACTATTACAAACATATTAAAAAGGTGTATATCCTAGAACCCTATCACATCGACCAAGTAAATCATATTTATACCCCAAAGAGGGAGAAAGTGACATCATGAGAGGTGGAGGCTCCCCCATCTAAATACAGAAGAAAAAATAAAATAAAGAGATCCAAGTAATCCTTCTCCCAGGTAGGTCAGAGGGTTACTAGGCCTCTCTACCTAGGAGACATGAAACCTTTGAATACATCAATATGAAGTTAAAGTGGTTGTACCCTTAAAAATTGTATTCACTGCCAGCTCCTCACTTCCAGCAATAATGCACAGTGTTTTTTTAACCACTTGCCTACCGCCGTCAGTATATTTACTGCGGCAGTCAGCCGCTCCTGGGCAAACCGACGTAGTACTACGTCGCTCGCCCAGGAGCCTGTAGGCGGCGAGCGTGCGCCGCTGGAGGCGCGCTCCCGCCCTTGCTCGTTCACGGGCATCCCCGCGCGTGTGACCGGCGGCTCCGATGTCCGCTGGCTACTCGCAATCCCGCTCAGGAGAGGGAGAAAGGCAGACGGCTGATGTAAACACAGCTGTCTGTCATTCTCCCTGATGTAAAGGCAGAGACTATATGATTCTGCTATGTAGGATCGTATGTGTCTGTAGTTACATCACTAGCCACGCCCCCCCCCCACAGTTAGAAACACGCCCCTAGGGATACATTTAACCCACTGATCATCAATAAAGTTAACCCCCTCCCTGCCAGTGTCATTTTGACAGTAACAGTGCATATTTATAGCACTGATTACTGTAGTAATGTCACTGGTACCCCCAAAAGTGTCAAAAATGTCAGTCAAAGGTCCGATCTGTCCGCCGCAATGTCGCAGTCCCGCAAAAAAAATTGCAGATCGCCGCTATTGCTAGTTTAAAAAAAAAAACAATAAAAATTACATAAATCTTTCCCGTAGTTAGTAAACCCAATAACTTTTGCGCGAACCAATCAAAATACGCTTATTGCGATTTTTTTTACCAAAAATATGTAGCAGAAAACAAATTGGCCTAAAATGTTAAAAAATTTAGATCTTTACATTTTTTTGGGGGGGAATTTCAGATAAAAAAATTAAAAAAATATTGTTATTTTTTCAAAATTGTTGCTCTTTTTTTGTTTATAGTGCAAAAAATAAAAATCACACAGGTGATCAAATACTACCAAAAGAAAGCACTGTTTGTGGGAAAAAAAGGACGTTAATTTCGTTTAGGTACAGCGTCGCACGACCGCACAATTGTCCGTTACAGTCACGCAGTGCCGAATCGCAAAATAGGCCCTGGTCTTTGAGCAGCCAAATCCTCCGGGGCTTAAGTGGTTAAAACAATGACTCTAAATACCTTTTTTCACATATCTTCAGGCTGGTCACGTGACTACCTCGTAACTCTCCTACTCCGATCCAGGGCTGCAGCAGGAGGGGCCAAAATCTCTCTCTGACGTCAGGCGGGGAAGTCATGTGACTGCCGTGCTGGCTGCTCAGCCCCACCCACTGTAGCCCTGGATCGCAGGTGTAGAGCAGCCGGGAATCACGTGACTGGCCTAAAGATCTCTGAAAAAGGTATTTAGAGACCTTGTTTAAAAAAAAAAAAACCCTTACACTGTGCATTATGGCTGGATACACGTGATGAGCTGACAGTGACATTTTTAAAAGTTTTTTTTTAGTACTAATAGCAGCGGGAGGGGGATGGGGGGGCGGAGATGGCTCACACAGACACAGCAGGAGGCAGGTGGGGGGGGGGGGGGCAGAGAAGAGCCATAAATGATGGAGGCAGGTAAACTGACCACGGTGGTCAGGGCTCAGCAGTTATGATTATCGTGGTCAGCAGGATCTCTCTTTTTTTTTAGGGTTACAACCACTAAAAACACCAGAATAAAAACCTCAAACTAGCTGGAGGAAAGTTCAAAACTAATTTTATACAGTATTATTTTACCAAAAAAGTAGCTGATGCTTGGAATAGACTTCCAGCAGATGAAGTGAGGCAATTGACAGTAAGCGAATTTAAACATGCCCACAAGAAACTTACATCTATATTCAAAGATTAACAAAAAATTAATAAATTGGCACAGACTCGATCTCTGACTTTTTTCTGTTTTCGCTCTATGTCTGACTGTAATTAAAATTGTATTTAATAGTGGCTTCTGTCAAATTGTGATATAATTTGAATACATGCATTTTGTTTTCCTCCCAGCTTCCAGTAGATGGCATTACCATCCTACAACAATTTCCATTCTCCTCCAGCCTTCAGCGCATGTCTGTAGTATCTCAGGTTATTGGAAGTGGGGAACATCTGGTTTTCATGAAAGGGGCCCCGGAAATGGTGATAAGGTTTTGCCATCCTGAATCAGGTATATAGAATCATGTTTATAGAACAAAGTGTCCCATAAGGATATTGAGACATTCACCTAGTAATTTACACTAATGCACACAGCCTTGGATTTGTGGAGGGGTCAGGAATGGATTTCAAGTGATAGTCCTCTCTTTTTATGTTCACCTCAATATATGTCAGGCTTTCAGTACAGATAGACTGCACTATAAAATCCCCATGATTTTGCATATTCAGTTCTTACCAACTACTAATACTTTACTTTTATAATATTAATTTAAAATGTGCAAATGTTATTTAACCTGTTGCCCACCGCCTGCCACAGTTATACGGCAGCAGGCAGCCGGTCCCAGGCAAATCACTGTAGCTGTACATCGCTCACTCTTGGGAGTCTAGGGGGCGAGCACGCACCGCCGGTGGCGCATTCCTACCTCCACTTGCCAGTGCTCCCACCTCCACTCGAAGCCAATGCAGCGGGCAGGTGGCTCTGATTGCAGCCTGACACCTGCAATCGTTCCCCGCTGAGAGAGAAGAACGGTCGGCTGTTGTAAACACAGCTGACCGTTCTTCTACCTGGAATGATCATAGAGCCCATGTGATCCTTTTATATAGGATCACATGTCTCTATGGTCATTTCACAAGCCACGCCCCCCCTCCCCCACAGTTATAATCACTCCCCTAGGCTCACATTTAACCCCTTGATCACCCATAATGTTAACCCCTTCCCTGCCAGTGTCATTATTACAGTAACGGTGCATATCCCGCAAAAAATCGCAGATTGCCGCCATTACTAGTAAAAAAAAAACAATAAAAATGACATAAATCTTTCCCGTAGTTAGTAGACGCGATAACTTTTGCGCAAACCAATCAAAATATGCTTATTGCGATTTTTTTTACCAAAAATAAGCAGCAAAAAACAAATTGGCCTAACATGTTATAGAATTTTGTTTTTTTTGAGAATATCATATAGCAGAATGTGAAAAATATATATTTTTTTTTTCAAAATTATCGCTCTTTTTTTGTTTATAGCGCAAAAAATAAAAATCGCACAGGTGATCAAATACCAACAAAAGAAAGATATATTTGTGGGAAAAAAAGAACATAATTTTTTTTATTTGGGTCCCATGATGTAAATACAGCCCTAAATATAAGTCCTGGCAAAACCTAACTAACGCTAAACATGCTCTCTGTCACATTCTAACCCTTATCTATCTAACTCTGTAAAGCAAAAATGGCTGTACTTACCTTTTCTACACCCAATCCGATCTGCTCTCCATCGGCGGAAGCTGTGCGCAGGATAGGACTGACAACAACTGTGAAATGCCTGGGAAGTGACATCACCCATAGACTTACTATGGGGCTTACGTTGTCAACTGCCTCTTCTGCTCCCACCTCCACACTGAAGCCGCTGCTGACAGCTGATGCTGGGACCGCATCGGCTGCAAAATAGGTAAGTACAGCGATTTTTGCTTTACAGGGTTAGATAACTTAGGTTTCGAATGTGGCAGAGAGCAGGTTTAGCGTCAGTTAGGTTTTGCCTGAACTTCTACTTTAAAGCGGAGTTCCACCCAAAAGTGGAACTTCGGCTTTAGGGAGTCCTGACCCCCCGACATGCCACATTTGGCATGTCATTTTTTGGGGGGGGGGAGCGGGTACCTAGTTTTGACAGGTACCCGCTCCCACTTCCGCTCGGAGCGCCGCGGCGCCCTGAGCGGAAGTTCTCCTCTCCCCCTCCCTCCCTGCAATCTTCTGGGACACGTCAGAGGTCCCAGAAGATTTCCGGCCAATCACGGCGCGCAGCGCGACTCGCGCATGCGCAGTGGGTACCCGGCTGTGAAGCCGCAAACTGTAACAGCCGGGTGCCCACAGCAGTGATGCCGGCGCCGAGGGAGAGGATCGAGGCTTCCAGTGGCCGCATCGCTGGACCGTTGGACATGTGAGTAAATGGCTGGAACTCCGCTTTAAGTAGATCCAGTATCAATTATGATGCAAATGATAGCTTCCTTGTCAGTAGCTGAATTTCAACAATCCGGCTGGAGATACTGGATGACATTATTGGCCAGATAAGGTCAAGACAATATTTTGCCAATGACATCATCAAGGATACCGCTCGGTTTGCTTAAAATGTGAAAAATGCTGGCAGACTGGTGATACTGCCAGCAAATGAATGATTTCTAGATGTGGACAGAGGACGTGTGGGCGAAGTGGCCTAATCTCTCCACTTATTTTGCCCCTTTTGGTGAACAAGCTGGGTTTTGGTTAAACACATAATCAAAACAAACCCAAAGCTCATCACTACTCTGGGGGGGGGGGGGGTTCTTCTTTTAATTAAAAACACAGGTTCAGCACTCTAAATAGCCAACAATATCAACAGTTTCTAAGATAGAAGCACATTAACTACTTCTGCCCCGGAATGTTTTGCCCCCCTAATGACCAAGAAATTTTTTGTGATACGGCACTGCGTTATTTTAACTAAAAATTGTGCGGTCATCCTCTGCTGCACTAGAAAAAAAAAAGAGCGACAATTCTAAATATATATATATATATATATATATATATATATTACTTTTCTGCTATAAAACACATCCAAAAAATAATTTTGATGAAAAATCTAATTTCTTCATCAGTTTAGGCCAATATGTGTTCTGGTACATATTTTTGGTAAAATAAATCCCAATAACCTTATATTGATTGGTTTGTGCAAAAGTTATCCCGTCTACAAACTATGGGATATTTTTATGGCATTTTTATTTATTTATTTTTACTAGTAATGGCGGCGAATAGCGATTTTTAGCGGGACTGCGATATTGCGGAGGACACCTAACTGACACTTTTGACACTTTTTTGGGGCCCAGTGTACTACTGACACTGGCAGGGAAGCAGGGGAAGCACAGTTAACATCAGGGGTGATCAAAGAGTTAAATGTGTCTCTAGGGGGTGCTTGCTAACTGTGTGGGGGATGGTTAGAGTGGGGAAAGACAGAGATATGTGTTCCTGTTTAGCAGGAACACAAAATCTCTATCTTCTCCCCTGACAGAACAGTGATCTGCCTGTTTAAATAGTCAGACCATCGTTTTGCCTCTCTCGGGAAAGATCGGCGGGTCCCGGCCAACATTGCGTCGGCTGGACCTGCTGATTGGCTCCCGCTGTGATTGGACTGCGCCTCTGACCAGGAAGAAGATGCGACGTACAGGTACTTCAGTTCGCACAGCCAGGCCACCTTGCCGCAGTAAATGTACAGTGGGCGGTCCGGAAGCGATTAATGTACACATTCAGGCATTCTAAACCAGGAAATAATTTAATCATTATAAAGCAAAAATGGGTAAATCCTGGATTAACTTTAGAATGAACCTACATTCACTGTGTGATAAATACAGGATGAATCGTACAGTAAGACTCCATGCCCACTAGCATTTTTTTAAGCTCCTAGTAGCTGTTTTTAGTATTTTTTTCTGCTCTTAGAAGCTAAATAATGTTATTCTATGTGTCCATGAACGCTACCCTATGCCTCGTACACACAATCAGATAATCGGACGACTTATCGTTCACATTTTGTTGCATGATACTAGTAGCGAATTCAACAATGCGTACCAAATGTATGATTTTTTTTCGTACGATTCTGGAAAAGCTTCCTGGTTGCGTAGCTACGTATCGGATAGTGCAAAACAAAATCAATGGCAGCCAGGCTTTTTCTGGGTTATTTTTGTGTTTCTAATCATGAGTGGTCTTTGTCTATCGATCTAGTGAATGCATACTGTACTGAGTAAACAATTTTCGTTCGTTAGGCTATTGTACAACAAAAGTTTTTGTGTTTGTCCCTTCGGATTTTGTTGGAAGAAATGTCGTGATCGGCTGTCGAAAGCTGTGAATTAACGATTAGATTATTGTGCGATCAATTCTAAAGCAATTTTTACGATTATCTGATCGTGTGTACGAGGCATTAGGCTATTAGCATTTTTTGAGCTTCAGCACCTAGGAGCTGAAAAATAAATTTTTTTTGGAGCGTTTTTCCTGCAGCAAAAAAAAAAATGCTAAACACTCCTAAAGGCTTCTAAACGCTACTAAAACGTTCCTAACAGCTCTTTTAGAGCATTTTTTTTCTTCATTTACTGTAAAAACACTAATAAAATGCTAATCCTAAACACTCCTACAAGCTTCTGAAAGTTACCAAAATGCTATTACAAGCTGGCACAAAAACGCTATTATCAGCATTTTCCATCCAGCATTTTATTCTGGCGTTTTTCAAGCCTAAAAAATATGCTAATGTGCATGTAGCCTAAAGCATTTTTGCCATTGAGGAACAGATGTAAATGAGTATGGGCTAATGCTGTTTGATTCTATTTAAGAAACGCCTATATAAAGAAACTCCATTCATAATGAGTGAAAATCACTATTTTGAAAAACCTTAATAAAATTGATTGGAAAAAAAATCATATGATAAATTGACAGAATAAACAAATTCAAATACATTCACAAACAACAGGTTAGGCAAATTGATCATCAAATCGACGATAAATAGATTCCTTCATTTTCTAATATGGAAAGTCAGAGGGGAGTAAATACTGTAGTTCTGTAAAACACTGTAGTTTGTTTTTAAAAACGAGTAAGTGAATTATCTAGGCTCTATTAAATCATGTGGTAAGTATGCAAATACATCATAAAAGGCATTGGAAAAGTTAGAATTGGACACAGTTACCATATGGGTTTTGTACTGATAGTAGTATGCGAAGAAATAAAGTAAATAACAACTGCTTAATATAATTCTGTCTTCAGTTCCTGAGGATTTCTGTGATGAACTCCAGCAATACACCTTGCAGGGTTTCAGAGTTATTGGCCTGGCATATAAAACGATCCAGCAAACTAAAGATCTGAGCACAGAGAGTTACACAAGGTAACACATTTTGAAATTTGACACATTAATTTTGTTTTTCTTGTATAGTTGTGTAATGTTTTATGAGAATTTCAAATGTTAAGGTATGTAAAATGCTACCAGCTGACTAACAATGTGAGTCACATTCTGAAATGAGGATCATAAATAATTTTAACTTTTAAATTATATAATTACATATGAAATCTCAGATGCAATATAATATGATATACTGTATATGTGTTACTATTATTTATTATTGTTATTATTATTTTTTATTATTTACTGCATATGTAAAAAAAAAATGAAAACAAAATTACTGGATACTATGCATCTTCTGTACTTGAGTTTTGCCCATTCAAGAGCACCCATACCAAAACTTTAGTCGTTATTTACTGTACATGTTCTTAACAAGCAGTAAAACAGCTTAAAACAAGCCAACTCTGACTTCTCTCTAATTAAGTTGTTCATCAAAATCCTCAAGAATCACAACAACAAAATTCAGAAGATTTCTAACAGCTCCGAAACTGCATCTGTTTCTTTACATTGGAGGGCTGGTAGACTACCAATATTATGTACTCACAGAAAAAAAGCTATGATTTTAATGCTTGTGCTGTGAACTTGAAATTTTTTTTTTTTCCTGCAATGTATATAGGTACAGAGGTGAATGAGGTTTGGTAGTACTGCCAAATACAATATCTGTGAATAGGTATCACTATTCCCAGCGCTCATGTAAAATTCAAAATAAACAGACAGTAATAAGAGTTCATTGCACTATTAGCTGCTACTATTAACAATCTCAATCATTTCACATCCAATTATTGCACCATTAGCAGCGCTCCTCCAGTGTGTTACACACCGCATACTTATTAACAGTTCCAGCTGTGTCACTCCTTATAGGTGTTGGTATCCCTGGAATAGTTCACACAATCTAGACATCCATAAGGATATTTCGGAGAGATTAAATCCTTAAATCCTGTCACCTTGTGAGATCCACCCCTCTTAGGTAGTGAACTCACCAGATCTCCAAATACAATTCGCCTTGTATCTGTGATCTCTTTGTTTTGCATGTAGTCTCACCAGGTACGGAATCCTCCTCCAACCAAAGTCTATCTCATACCATGAAACAAGGGGACAAGTTGTGAATACTTGGACAGGACTTCTGTCACTTTTCCTCCAAACCCGACTGTTTTCTTTGGTGGAGAACTCAAGAAACCATGAGATTAAGTTATTATATCCTTGCCAAAGATCAGCCATGGAATTTAGGGACAGCAAACTAATACAGCTTTTACCTGAATAAGAAAATACAGATCCACTGCTCACGTGCCCAACTCCAACTTCTTTTTTGGGTAATAGCTGTATTTTTTTGCTGTCCATAAAGACCATGTCTGATTGTATTTGTATTTGGAGATCTCATGGGTTCATTACCTAAAGGAAGTGAATCACAAGGTCTGGTGATGGGATTTAAGGATTTAATCTCTCCTAAATATCCTTATGGAGATCTAGTCTGTGTGAACTATTCCAGGGATACCAACACCTATAAGGAGCGACACACCTTGAACTGTTTATAAGCACACGTTGTGTAACACACTGGAGGAGCACTGCTAATGCTGCAATGATTGAATGTGATTTGAGGCATAGGTTTTAAAATACTGCTTACACTCAACTTGTCCATTCACTAAGTATTTTGTAATTTTTTCCGCAGAGCATTCTGCTAGTGTGCAATTTTCTCCAGTGGCAGCATTCAAGTTTATCGAGTGTCGAGGATTTATAGTTTTATTTACATTGACCAATGTCTTAATGTACTGTTTATAAATCTTTTTTTAATTAAAGAAAAAATGTTGTCTTTTTTTTTTTCTTACCAAGGGAAGAGGTAGAGTCTGAACTTATTTTCATTGGTCTTCTGATATTAGAAAATCGTTTGAAACCAGAGACAGTTCCTGTATTATGTGAGATGAATAATGCCTTAATCAGGACTGTGATGATCACAGGTATATGCAGCATCGTGTCTCTCTGGATTTAAAATAAACAACCAACCAGTAAATAAAGTAAATCTAAAATGCCATTCCTTGTGGTATTAATGTATTATTCTTTTTATGAAGATATTTAAAGTTGTATTTATTCCCTTCTGAAAAATATTTCTGATGTTCTGTGCATACACAGAAGGGCCAAAAAAATATATACACACTCCAACATGAAAAATATATGCATAAAAATGTTATTGCTAGATTTATAGAACCATCAAGGGGTTGCTGTAAGTCATGTTTGAATTATGCAATCACATTAGGTGCTCTAAGTGGTCACCATTAGCATCCAGACACTTTTGATATCAGCGAACTACTGCATTAACAACATTAACTAGAGTGTCCACAGGAATTGCTCTGCATGATGTTTCCATTTCTTCCCTTAGTGCAGTCAGTGTAGGTGGTTTTGTACATTACACCACATACTTTAGTGTTTCCCACAGAGATAAATCGAGGAGTGTTAAGTCTGGGGAACGTGGAAGGAATTCAACAGCACCTTTATGTCCTATCCAACGTCCTGGCAGAATGTCATTGAGATAGGCTCTCACATCTTGGTGGTAGTAGGGTGGCATGCCATCTTGCTGGTTGTAGGGGGGTGGCATGCCATCTTGCTGGTGGTAGTGGGGTGGCGTGCAATCTTGATGGTGGTAGTGGGGTGGTGTGCCATCCTGCTGGTGCTAGTGGGGTGGTGTGCCATCTTGCTGGTGGTAGTGGGGTGGCGTGCTATCTTGCTGGTGGTAGTGGGGTGGCGTGCCATCTTGCTGGTGGTAGTGGGGTGGTGTGCCATCTTGATGGTCCTAGTGGGGTGGCGTGCCATCTTGCTGGTGGCAGTGGGGTGGTGTGCCATCTTGCTGGTGGTAGTGGGGTGGCGTGCTATCTTGCTGGTGGTAGTGGGGTGGTGTGCCATCTTTCTGGTGGTAGTGGGGTGGCGTGCCATCATGCTGGTCGTAGTGGGGTGGCGTGCCGTCTTGCTTGTGGTAGTGGGGTGGCGTGCTATCTTGCTGGAAGTAAATCTGCTCATCCACATAAACCGCACGAATAGCCAATAATATGTTTACATCAATAATGGTGTGACTGCTGACATCTTTAGGGGAAACATAATACTACACATTGCTGCCATAATTCAATTTGGGTTTTAAAAAGGGCAGAGATAACAACCGTGTATACAGTTTTTGGGTCCCTCTGTATGTGTTAATTAAATGGAATTACTGTTATTAAAATTAAAGTATTAGTAAACCCAAAAAATTAAATCCATCATTCTTCCATCCCTGCAAGCCCCATCCTTCCTATCTGTCACATTAGAGAAATATAATTTTGAGACCAGCCGCCAGAGTTGGGGCAGAAAATCTGATTTTTACTATGTTATTTTATAATTTGCCCCTAATTTGCACCTAGGCTTTGCAATACTATATTTACCATAGTATGAATTTAAAAATACTTTAACGACCTCAGTATAGTCTGGGAGGTTTAGCAGTGGCTTTACATGCCTAATCCCTGACTTCCTTAGTCCAAGGTGGACAGTGTTGTCAAGAATCAGGGCAGATTACAATACAAGGTACAAAAGTGCACATTCTACCCTAAGTCCCAGTTCACACATATGCGATGCGGGAACCCTGCGAATCCGCTGCGGGTTCCTGGATTACATTCAACTCGCAGGCAGTTCACACCAGTGATCGACCGATATCGTTTTTACTTTGCCGATACCGATACTGATATTTTGGACATCGCATATCGTTATCGGCCGATATGGGCCAATATTGTCGTACATTTAAAACATTTTTTTTTATTTTCCTTTTTACTTGACAGGTACTTTTGTGGAGGGATTTTGGGGTCTAAAAGACCTCAAACCCTTCCTCTGCACTTAAAAGCATTCAAAACACAAAGTTTGGCTCTTTTGAATGCTGTCATTTGTTTTAATCTGGCATGATATCACTTCCGGGTTTTTGCATGGAGACCTGATCAGAGCCAAATGCGACTTTGACCGGGTCTTCGGTGGCCATGCAGGCTGGTTGCCCGGGTCTCCCGGTGGGACGGGAGACCTGGGCGAGCCGCGGAAGGTGGCGGGAGGGGGACATCCCCGTTACGCTCCTTGTAATGACAGCCGAGCGGCTTATCAGCCGCATCGGTTGTCATTACAAGACAGCCGACCGTCGGCTATGGACGCCGATACCGGGGTGATGCCGCTAGCTGCAGGCATCACTCCGGTACAGCACTTTCCTGAAATATTGGCAATATCGGTAACCTCCGGGGGCCAATTCCGATATATCGGGGAAAGTGCATATCGGCCCTCGATATATCGGCTTTGCCGATAATCGGTCGATCCCTAGTTCACACTGCCATATGCGAATCGCTGGAAGTGTCAATGCAAGTTAACGACACCCCCAGATCACTTCACATATCGCAGTGCGAACTGTCAGTTCAGACATGAATCAGATCGCATAGGTGTGAACACCCATGCGATCCGATTCTGGTGCTGACCCAAAAAAGGGTCCTGTGCGAGTTGTGTACAATCTGTATGGCTGAATTCGCATCGCACAGACATTGCATGTGATTTGCAGAGCAATGCGCTCCGAATCACATGCGATGTCTGACATGGCACATATGTGAACCTTAAACAGAATTATAAGGTCAACCTATAACCACATAACCTCACAGACAGACTGTGATTTGCAGAATGACAAACAGCTTGCCCTACTTACAACACTTAAAGTGATATTAAATCCTTCATTTTTTTAGGCACCATCAGCTTAAAAATCACTTACTAAGTATGCAGCTTTTTCATCTTTTAATCCTTGCCTATTTTCCATGTGGTCTGGATTCATGACTACTGCCCCAGGTTTCCTGTTTCAGGGTGGCTCCTTTCACTTGCAGCATTCTATAAATCTGCCCTGGCATGCAATGTGCAATGACTAGATGTGTGTCTCCCTACCCTGTGTGCCTCAATAGAAACACACAGTTCCACAGCCCAAGGTGGCAAGGTACATCCCTGCTCCTTCTTCTGCAGTCAAAAGGGAAGGGGTTTAGCAGGACTGTCAGATTATTCAATACAGTTCGAGTGGACAGTACTGGATGTGGACAGCTGCTGACTAACAAACAACAGTCTCGTGAATCAGAAAAAACAATGCTAATAGCCCCTGCAATTTTTTATATTTTTTATTTCACTGTAGTGCAAGATGGCACAGCCTACATGAGGGTCAATACTGCTACAGGAGC